>NC_067490.1:5983641-6286141 GCF_947179515.1 Apodemus sylvaticus
AGAAAAGGACCCTCAAAGGTCTGCGTTGGGGTTGGCACGGAGGTGCGTGGCTTTAGCCCCAGCACCTTGAAGGGAATGAAGAGGACAGAGTGGGTTGAGCAGAGGCATGGCTGTTAAAAGCACTTAAATGCCGGGCGTGGTGGCACACCCCTTTAATCCCAGCACTTGGGAGTCAGAGGCAGGTAGATTTCTGAGTTCGAGACCAGCCTGGTCTACAGAGTGAGTTCCAGGACAGCCAGGGCTATACAGAGAAACCCTGTCTCAAAAAACCAAAAAGAAAAAAAAAAAAGAGATGATGCCCTCTTCTGGAGTGTCTGAATACAGCTACAGTGTACTTACATATAATAAATAAATCTTTTAAAAAAATAGTTAATGGTAATATGGTAATCAGTCACTAGGGACATCAACCTTGGCCAGGGCCACTGGGTCTGCTGAGCCCTATAGGGCAGGACTCTGATGGTGGCAGACACTGCTCGGAATGTCCCCGTAACAAGCACCTCCTTTGTCTTTGCCCAGGGAGAGTCCTGCAGATTCAAACACAGCAAAAAATATGTTCAAGAGGAAACAGAAAACAAACGCCACCAGAGAGTGCTTCCCAAGAAACCCTGGGTCCAAGAAGCCAGCTAGCAAACTTCAGTAAGTGAGAGTCTGCTCTGCCCGGAGAGCTCATGTTTACAATTAGAACGTCTAGGCTCTGGGTCCCCATGTTCTGACCTGAAAAAAACAGGGGTGACCTGGCTCATAAGCCCGTGAGTGTGCAGTGCAGGCCACTCTGTGAATGGGAAACTGTTCAGAAGACAGCAGCTGTCATATGGATAGGTAGAGGTTTGCTAGCTACTTTTCAACTGTGTGTTGTTTTGTTTTGAGCAGAGTAGCCCTGCCTGTCCCAGAACTTACCATGTAGACCAGGCTAGCCTCAAAGTCACTGTACAGCTAATGCCAACTTGGAACTGTGGATCCCCTCCTGCTCCCAACTCTCCGGTCCTGGACACGTGACACCATATCTAGCTTACGTCATTCTTTGACCAGCAGACCCTGTACAAACAGGGAGTTGCTTTTGACCATTCTTTAGTCCACTTGGTAGAAATTTCTTTAGACGTTTTTGACATTTTTTTCCGTACTGATTGTGCACGTGCATGAGCGTGTGCTGGAGAGGTCAAGGGTCACATTCTCTGGAGTCGGCTCTGCGCTGTCTTGTGGGTCCCAGGGACTGACCTCAGACCGGCAGGGTTGGAGGCACTCACCTCTACCCACTGAACATCCCTCTGGGATGCCTGTGTCCAAAGCAGCCATAACGTGACCCAAGAGCCAGTGAAACCTGCCAATCCTGGGCCAGCCAGGAACGCTGGAATAAGGAGTTACCACAAGAGTAAATAAATATAACTGTTAGCCCGGCAGTGGTGGCTCACGCCCTTAATCCCAGCACTTGGGAGGCAGAGGCAGGCAGATTTCTGAGTTCAAGGACAGCCTGGTCTACAGAGTGAGTTCCAGGACAGCCAGGGCTATAACAGAGAGACCCTGTCCTGAAAAACATATGTATCTTTTAAATGAAAATGACACCTATCCAAGATGCAAGTCTAAATGCCAAGATTACTTCTATGGTGGGCTCTGCAGGATTTTGCAATTTCCCAGAGAGGGCAAAGGGCTACCGTGGGGTCACACAGTAGGCAAAAGTGGGCTTAGGACTCTAATGGTTCTTCTCATTTGCCCTCACGAATGTGTCCTTGGCTTCTGGAACCCAGGTCTGCACCTTGTCCTCTTGACTTTGCTGCGCTCCCCCAGACCGTTTGGATCACCTACAAACCTCATCCCAGCCGGATCCAAGAGCACGGCTGCCCCGAGGTATGAAGTCCTCTCCTGTCACTCCAGAGTGAGCGGCAAGGAGCAACTCGGCACATAGCTCCGTTTCTGCCCTCCCCTCCCTTCCTGGCACAGCCGCGTTCAGCTCCAGTCCACTGTATGTAACCCGTCCAGCGGGTCAGTTATTCCAGGGTTCCGAAGGGGTGCTACCTGAGGGTCAAAGGGGGGGAGAGAGAAGGAGGCCAAGCACCAAGAAAAACAAGTCAATCTGGGTTATGTCAAAGCCTCGTTTAATGTTCTGGGGTACACAGGTTTTAAGGCTTTCAGGAGGGTGTACCCCAAGGCAAGGACAAAGAGGGGCAGAGGTATTCCTGGCATTTGCGGCAGGAGGTGAAGAGGTCATCTGATGAAGACACCCGGAGTCAGCGGTGTTGACGCAGGCAGGACCATTCTGCAGTTATCTCGAAACAATGGCTAAACCAATGCCCATGGGAGAGGCTCTTGTTTGCTTTTCTCAGGGCCTTTGCCCTGTCAGCCAAAGTGAGGGTCTCTAATGGCTTCCCACAACTGTAGGTCAGGACAGCTGAGAGCCCAGCGTGGGGTGCACCCACACCTTTAGTCCCAGCATTTGGGAAAGCAGAAGCAGGTAGATCTCTGTGAGTTCTGTAGAGTCAACACTACATTATAAGAGCTTATGTCAAAATCTCCCAAACAGGAAAAGACACATACAGAGAGAGGGGGGAGAGATACAGAGACAGAGGCAGACAGAGACAGAGAGATAGAGAGAGAGAGACAGAGAGATAGAGACAGAGAGACAGAGAGATAGAGAGACAGACAGACAGAGGCAAAATCAAGAAAGCAAGCTGGAATACTTGAGGATGTGGTGGGGTACACCTTTAAGTCCAGCACTTTAGAGGCAGAGGCAGGTGAATATCTGTGAGTTCCAAGTAGCCTGGTCTGTATATCAAATTCCAGGACAGCCAGGGCTGTATTGTAAGATCCTATTTTAAAACAAAGCAAAGAGTGTGGAAGAAGAGTTAGGGTGATTTTTGTTAAGACCAGTGGTTTTCACCAGTGTTAGGACCTGTAGGTCCTAACATTACATTACATTACATTACAATTTGTAACAGTTGCAAAATTACAGTTACAATGTAGCAACAAAAATAATTGTATGGTTGGGGCTCATCACCACACAAGGAACTGCACTAAAGGGTCCCTGCATTAGGATACCACCCTCCTGGGCGGTGATGGCACACACCTTCATCCTGACACTCAGGGGCAGAAGCAGGTGTATCTTTGAACTTGAGGCCAGCCTGGTCCTCAGAGTGAGTTCCAGGATGGCCTGGGCTACACAGAGAAACCCTGCCTCAAAAAATCAAAACCAAAAGCTGGGTGTGGTGGTGCACGCCTGTAATCCCAGCACTTGGGGGGCAGAGGAAGGCAGATTTCTGAGTTCGAGGCCAGCCTGGTCTACAGAGTGAGTTCCAGGACAGCCATGGCAACACAGGGAAACCCTGTCTCAAAAAACAAAAACAAAAAGCAAAAAACAAAAAAAAAATCAAAACCAAACCAAACCAAACAAACAAAACGACTAAAAAATATTGTACTGAAAACCTCCAGATAGCATTCATATGCCCACGATCCACTGCATTCATACCTGGCATAGAACATTAGCCACACAGCTGAGTAGAGCAGTCAGGAGGCCATCCCACCCATCTGGAAAAACAACCAGTTAATCTTTTATATTTCAAACATTTTAAAAATCCCTCCCAATGAGGAATCCCCTTTGAAGAGCAGGAAAGGGCTTTGGGGTAATAAAGTGAACCCCTAAGCTGGCTTTTGTAATAATCATAGATCACTGGTTTTGATCAAGTATGGCAGAGAGAATGCTGGGAAGAAGGTCTGGGTGAACCAAGACAAGGGATGTCCTAGGTAAGGAAGGGTCACTCACAATGACAACTCTTTGTCCTTTCTTAGGGAGTGGGCAGACAGAACTCCTAAGTTGGAGCGTGAGAGAGCCAAGGGATGGGCAGGGGTGCCCTCAGCCATCCCGCACTGCAGGTGTCTACTCCCCCACGCTTGGGTTTCCGGAAGAGTCTCCTGCTTCCAGTCTTGCCGCCCTCCCACTGTTCTGCTCTGGATGGACAGAGAGACATCAACACATACCACTCAGTCCACCCAAGAGGAGGGACACAATTCTGCTTTTGTCATGCCGAGGCAAGCATACCTCCTGAGTGCACTTCCTGCCTGTGTACCTCCCACCTACATGTGATCAAGCACACCCTGTGCAGTTGAGGCAAGCAAGTGTGTTTACAGAAGTGAAAACAAGCGCCTTGTCATCTTACATAAAGGACATCTCCCAGCATTTCTGGAAGTTACCTGTTCTTGGGGCAAGTGGGGCTTACAGGTTAAAAACAGTTTTGTTTTATAGATCTCTTAAGCACAGTAATTAAAACTTTTTTTTTTTAAAGAATTACTTCTTTTATTTATGAGTACATTGTTGCTATCTTCAAACATACCAGAAGAGGGCATCAGATCTCATTACAGATGGTTGTGAGCAACCATGTGGTTGCTGGAAATGGAACTCAGGACCTCTGGAGGAGCAGTCAGTGCTCTTAATTACTGAGCCATCTCTCCAGCCCAGTAATTAAAACTTAAGACACAACTTTAGCCTTTGCACTTTAAGTCTTCTGTGGAATTGTTACATACCCAGTGAGAGCATTGAATGAAAAAAATAAAAAGAACGTGACTACTCCCAGGCACAGGGGAGGAGGTTTATTGTAGACTTAGGAGAAAACAGCCAGAGGCATCTGGAAGAGTCCAGAGTGAACATGACCCTGAGGTAGGCCATGTGAGGCAAAAGGGTAAAATAAACACATAGCCAAAATGGCTGGATTATATAGGGAAGAGCAGCTGGGGGAAGGGCAGCCCAGCCCCTAGGCTGGAGAGTTCAGGGTAGAGGCCCAGGGTATGTCAGATGGGAGAATCCTGTAACAGCTAGGGATTGAGGGACCTTTGGAAGAACAGACAGTGCTTTTAACTGCTGAGCCATCTCTCCAGCCCCCATTCTGCTATCTTTTTTTGTTTTGTTTTTTTGTTTTTTTCAGACAGTGAGGCTGTCCTGGAACTCACTCTGTAGACCAGGCTGGCCTCGAACTCAGAAATCCACCAGCCTCTGCCTCCCAAGTGCTGGGATTAAAGGCATGTGCTACCAATTCCCAGCCCGTTCTGATATCTTAAATAGGCACCTCAGCCATCTGTGCCATCTTCGAAACTGACTACCTCCAATGTCACCATTATCCAAGGAGCCAGAGCCCCGTTGTTGGTTCTCTTGGCTTCTGTTAATTTCCCGTTTTGAGGTAACACAGGTGTTTGTAGTGATTCCAGGACTGGCAGATAAAACCTAGAAGGATACCTTGTGACTAAAATCTCAGGAGAGCACCAAACACTTGTTTTCCTGTTAGCCCTGCCTGGCATTACCATCATGTACCCGAGATTCAGACTTGCTGAGCAGCCTGAGTTCTTATTTGCAAACTATGTTAACTTTTATCAGTCCCTTTAATCTCTTCCTTTTTAAATTATTTGTCTTCATGCATGAGGTAGGTAGTGTTAGTCGGCCAGGAACCCACTCTGTAGAGCGGGCTGGCCTTGAACTCACAGAGATCCACCCGCCTCTGCCTCCCCAGTGCTGGGACCAAAGGCCTGCACCGCTGAACTAGATCAGCATGCCCAGGCACTGATCTTTGCTTGTGCACTGGGTCTTACATGACTTGAGAAGGCTGGGCTGATTCCATGACAGACTTCAGATTGGCACTTAAGGAGACTAGGCCTAAACACTGGGCAAGCCCAGGCTAGCCCAGGCATGTCAATTACTAATAGAAAAAAAACCTCCAGGCTCCAGCCTTCCTGATCAGGTGTGGGAAGCCGTCCTGAGCTATTCAGATTTAATGCTTACTCATGGCCCTAAGGTGGTGGCTGCTAAAATATAAGAACAATTAACTAGAGACTTCCCCATGAGCTACCGAAGCGAGAAGATTCCCGAGAATACCACAAGATGTTCCTGCCCTAACTGCGGAATGTTCCTGCTGGTGTTAACTCCTGGTGTCCCCACCTGGATGACCTCCTCGCTTCCTGCTTCCATTGCTAGGGGTGTCTCTGCCCTTCCCTCCTTTGTCTGGTGTGAAGGTCAATTCCTTCTCTGTAAGCCTTAAAACCCACTTACCTCCCCGACATTACATGAAGCCATGACACAACCCAGACTGACTCTGACTTTGTTAGCGTGCTTGGCTTCCCTTTTCTCTCCCCCCCATTTTTGACCCTCAGGTAGTGCCCCTTCGGGACCCTGGAATAACTGGACCTGCTGGACGGGTCAATCAGGTAATGGGATATCTCAGCCACCTGGCCTGAAGCAAGGACAATGGGTCAGCAGCAGTTTCTAGACTTCCTCAGTAACAGTTTCCAGATCTCCCCAGCAAGTTCCAGCCCCCACACTCCAGTAATGGAACCTTTCAAGATGGACCCAGCAGATTTCTTTCTTTCTTTCTTTTTTCTTTCCTTTCTTTTTTCTTTTCTTTCTTTCTTTTTCTTTCTCTCTCTCTCTTTCCTTTCTTTCTCTCACTTTCTTTCTCTTTCTCTCTCTCTTTCTTTCTCTCTCTCTCTTTCTTTCTCTCTCTTTCTGTGTTTTTTTTGGTATTTTTCCAGACAGGGTTTCTCTGTGTAGCCCTGGCTGTCCTGGAACTCACTCTGTAGACCAGGCTGTCCTGGAACTCAGAAATCCGCCTGCCTCTGCCTCCCAAGTGCTGGGATTAAAGGCATGCACCACTACCGCCCGGCTTGGACCAAACAGATTAACATGGAGGTCACCTACCCTGGAATTCCCTGATGTGCTTTAAATCAGGCCTGCGAGCTCACTTGGGTGTCTCTGGTGATGGGAGACCCAGCATGCTGGACTTTTGCAGAATACATCACTCTTTGGGTTTACAGACTATTTGAGTCCAGGGTATCATTCTTTGGCCAATCATGGACGCTTACAGCCTAGTCTGAACTCTAACTGGATATTGTCAGGTCTCAAAGGAACCCAGGATAAATGGCTAACTAGGGGCCTACTTAACACATGAAGGCAGACTCTGGCTACATACAAGTACCTGCTACAGAGACATCCTGGCTGACACACCCGGCCCCTACCTTCAACCTCTCCAACACCAGCGGGTTACTCCCCTTCCCCCAGATTCTCTGATTCTTGTATAAGCAGCCATTTTGGCTATGTGGCCTCTTGATTTGTGGCTTCTCTTTTGGTCTTCCCCCCTCTTCTATCTCGATCTCCACTGAAGGATTCAGGGTTACTTCTGAATGAAGGATTTAGCAGGATGATGAGGCTTAAAGGTGGGGGGTATAGGGGTTAGGTGAGTGTGGCTAGGCGGCGTGGGGGAAGGTGTCTAGGCGGGCCCTTGCCTGGGCACCTCTGCCCCTGAGGGACCACACACACACAGACATGGTATAGAATAGAGTTTATTCAGAATAGGGGATGGGAGTTAGTGGTAGAGAGAGAGAGGTAGAGAGAGAGGGAGAGAGAGAGAGAGAGTGGAGGCCAGCCATGACCATGTGTGTGGGGGGAAGAGCCCCAGGGGCAGAGAGGTGAGAGTATGTGGGAGAGCGGTGAGCAGAGAGAGGAGGGGCAAGTGGCCCCTCTTATAGTGGGCCAGATCTCTGGGGCGGGGCATACCTGGCCATTGCCAGGTAGGTGTGGGGTGGAGCTTAGACAAAACCCCAACATCCACCCCATCTCATGGCCCAGGTCAGTCTGCTGGCCATGCGCAGTCCGGACTTTCCCAGATACCTCTGGTCTCCCTGTCACTCATGTCTACAATAAACTTCCCCTCAACCATGCCCTCCTCTCCCCATTCAGACACACAGCAGAGAGCGTCCCCCTCCCTCCATCTACATCTGTGCTAAGTCACATCAGCTTCATGAAGTAACCAGAAAGAAAGATGGCTGACCCAGGCTTTCTGTGCCTCAGGTTAGGACAGCAATATCTCATTCCTGACATTATCAGCCTGGGAGCGGATGGGAAGCCCAGGGCTCATGACCAACCAACCTAGGACCCCCTTTTGTTACTGTGTCAGCACAGTGTCACCC
This sequence comes from Apodemus sylvaticus, assembly GCF_947179515.1. Taxonomy (NCBI): domain Eukaryota; kingdom Metazoa; phylum Chordata; class Mammalia; order Rodentia; family Muridae; genus Apodemus; species Apodemus sylvaticus. The sequence continues at coordinate 5,991,577 of NC_067490.1, forward strand.
CAAGAATGGGCCATAGAGAACCTGAGGGACAGGGAGGCTGGCCCCACCATTAGCAGGCTCTGAGTGTCCTGGATGCGCCTGGTGGTGGCCATCTTGCCTCCTCTGGAAGGAACAAGGGAGCAACCATTTTGTCTCCACTGGATGGAGCACGGGGGTGGGGGTGGGGGTGGGGGGTGGGTGATCCAGCTTCCCTGAAAAGATTCAGTTTACACTTTTGACTCAGTGTCTTTATTGGTTCAAACAACACAGTATAAAAACCAGACTTGGATGCCATCATCGGAAAGTTATAACAAATGTTCTGCAGCCTAGATAGTCATTGTTACAGATAAAAAACAACGTCCAAGTTTTGGAGAGAGTGCTCAGGGGTAAAACAAGCCCTGTTCCAAGGCAGGCGGCTCACAACCGGCTGCAACCCCAGCGCCATGAGATACAGTGCCCTCTTCTGGCGTCTGAGGGAACTGCACTCCGGTACACAAACCCACATAATTTAAAATAAAAACAAAATCTTTATATAAATAAAACTATGTACAGTCGGGTGTGGCGGCTAACCTGAACTATGTAAAAGACTGGGTGTCTTAATGATAAAAATAAACTATGTACAAAAGGTTCCTGATCCTTGTTTCAAAACTTTAGTTCCCAGGGCTGGAGAAATGGCTCAGTGGTTAAGAGTGCACTGGCTGCTCTTCCAGAGGCCCCAGGTTCAATTCCAGTATCCACATGACAGCAATTGCCCGTAAGTCCAGTTCCAGGAGTCTGACACCCACACACAGACGCACGCGCAGGCAAAACACCAATGTACAAACAATCTTTTAAAAAAGTCATTCAAAAAGTTAGTTCTTGCACATACAGACCTCATCCCAGAATACTACCTAAAATCGATCTATAAGGAGATCACCAAGTGCCAATAAAAGACCCCTTGATGGAATTCGAAATAAACGGATGATTTTAGTTGAGCTTCCTGAAAGGAAGCCTTCTGCTTGAGACTGCCGCCACCTGAGAGCCAGGCCTCCGAGCCTTCATTTGGCTGCCCTGCCCAGCCCATCATGCCGCGAGCCTGCCGTGCCTCCGCCAACAGTTTCCAAGGCCAGCAAGACTCAGCGTGGTATACAAGCTTTAATCGCCCCCAGACCATTCCCGCCAATGACCCAGGGAGGCAGTGGCTCCAGCCCCTGTGCATGGGTGTGGACCTGAGACAGAGATGCCCAGCTGAGGCGTGTCCTCACCTGTGAGACTGTTCTCAGATGGATCTAGCTTGTACCAAATTGACACACAAAACCAGCCAGTACGACAGGATGGGGACGGCATGTCTTGGGGCAGTCCAGCCTGAAGGCACCTGCACCTCACATTTGTGCAGACAGACACATCCACAAGAGGCCCTATTTCAAGACACGTCCCAGCCATCCGCGAGGACAGTGTCTTAGTTAGGGTTTCTAACCCTGCAACAAAACACTGTGACCAAAAAAGTAAACTGAGAAGAAAGGGTTTAACCTGTTTACGCTTCCACGCTGCTGTTCACAGCCAAAGGAAAACAGGACAGGAACTCACACGGGGCAGGAACCCGGAGCTGAAGCAGAGGCCACAGAGGGGCGCTGCTTGCTGGCTCGCTTCCCCTGGCTTGCTCAGCCTGCTTTCTTCGAACCCAGGACCACCAGCCCAGGGATAGCTCCACCCTCAAGGGGCTGAGCCCTTCCACATTGACCACTAATTGAGAAATGCCCCACAATTGGATCTCGCAGAGGCGTGTCCTCACCTGTGAGACTGTTCTCAGATGGATCTAGCTTGTACCAAATTGACCCACAAAACCAGCCAGTACAGACAGGATGGAGACGGCATGTCTTGGGGCAGTGAGCTTCTGGGGCAGTCCAGCCTGAAGCCCTCTGACTTTCTGAAATGTACCCAGCTGTGACTATGAAAAAGTAGCCCAGGCTGGGGGCACACGACTGTAGTCTCCGTACTCAAGAGAAGAGGGTGGGGCTGGGAGATGCTGCTCTGGGCCACAGAGTGAGACCTTTTCTCAATACAATAAAATAATTATAGGCATGACACAAGGTAACTTTCAGAATCTTCATAAAGGCTAATAGGATTCTGGGAGATCAGAGGTCAGCCCTCTGATCTATAGGTTGGTCCCTGGCTCCTGCTGAGGTCTGCAGGGTTCCCAGGGGTCTCTCGTGGATCCAAGAGCATTATTTGATCAACTGAGTGAATGACGTGACAGAGACCCAGCTGTTTGAGTAAGTGCATTTTCCAGTTAGAAACTGAATTAAAATACTACTTTTCCCCAGGCAGTGGTCGTGCACGCCTTTAATCTAGGCGCTTGGGAGGCAGAGGCAGGCAGATTTCTGAGTTCAAGGCCAGCCTGGGGTACAGAGTGAGTTCCAGGACAGCCAGGGCTACACAGAGAAACCCTGTTTCGAAACACCCCCCCCCCAAAAAAAAAACTGGGAAAAAAAACCCCTATTTTTCAAAATGAAGACTCATTTATGGCAGGGTGTGGTGGCAGATGTTTGTGACGTCAGTGCTGGAGAGGCAGAACCAGGTGGATTCCTCGGACTCTTAACCTTAGACAAGCCCTCTTGGGTGAGTCTCAAACAAGGCAGATGGAACTGGAAGCTACCCGCCTGGGATTGACCTCTGACCTATACTCCTTCCCTCCACCCAAAGGCACAGAGAGAGAGAGAGAGAGGCAGGCAGACACACACACACCAGCTAAGAGTCATGGGTTTGGCAGGTGTCAGTCACCCTTCTTCCTGATGGCGTGAGTTGGGGGTTGGGGGATGGGACGCAGAGGCCACGCAGAGGCCACTGACCTCCTAACCCCATTCCAGTGCCAACCCCAGCCCAGCTTCTGGGTCCGGCTTCCAGGAAGATGATGTTCCCAGACAGCGCTGAGCGCGGAGAATTGTCCACGGTCCATTCTTGTCTGTAGGGACATTCGGGAAGTACACAAGAGGTCCCATCTTCAGTCCGGACTCTGGCTATCCAGCTTCGTGATGTCCTGGGAGGGGAAAAGCCAGAGGCCGAGTCAGCAGCCGAGCCACTCCCACGCTAGGTCCGCTGGCCTCTGCAGCCCCCTCCGCCCCAGCTGTCCCCACACAGCAGCCTCTGTCTCCAAAGCCCATCACTCGATCAAATAGCGCCTGCCACTTCCTGCACGCCTCCTGGGCCAGTTCTCACCTGCTGGGCCTTCCTGGACAGGAAGTGGGCGTAACTGTGTCCCTTGTATTCGCCCCTGGACTGCATGAGGGTGCAGATGGCGCAGCTGTGGTTGGCGGCAAACTTGTTCAGCGTGACAAAGTCACACGGCGGCGGCCTGTTGGCGAGCCTCCTGCCTTCCTCCGAGAGGCGGGCCTTCTGTCTGTCTAAGGTGGCCACCAGCTTCCTGAGGGAGGTGTCTGAGAAGTCGTTAAAGAAACGTCTGAAGCTGGGGTACTTCCGGATCTGGAACGGAAGTGGAGTCATCGGCAGGGTCCCCTCCCCCAACCCCAGCCTGCTCCCCTTATCCTGGGTGAGCACTCCTTCGTTAAATCCCTCCACTTCCCCACCCTCACTTCTACAAGGTATGGCTTGCAGCTACAGGGTAAAACAAGACAAACACCAAAACAAAAAAAGAAAAAACAAAAAACAAACGAAAGCGCATGTACGGAGAGCCAATATGGCACAGAACGCGTCACCCTGAGGCCCCCTTTAGCTAGAAAAGTGGGGTTGACCAGATCCCCTCTCCAAAACGGTTGGAAGTACACTCAAGAAAAACATTTAAAAGATTATTACTTCTTAGCTCCACACTAAGATCCTTCTGGTAACTGGGGTCTCCCGAGGAGGGGCGCGGGGACCCAAAGACAAAGACTTGGGTCACATGCGATTTATTTGAGATCCTGGTCACACTGATGGGGAATAAAGACCTGGACAAAGACGGTAAGGTGGCGGGGGCAGCGACATGTGGATGCCTCCCCCAGTGGGCTGAGGTCTTCAGCCAGCGGAGGCTGCTCTCAGCGGGGCCGCAATGCCAATTTTCCCCCATTGCTTCTGGCTGTGTTAGGAGGCTCTGGCCACTGGGAGGTGAGGTGCAGGTGGCCCGGGGCTGCGGCTGGGCCTGGGAAGCAGAAGCACCTCCAGGCCCTCGAGGGGCCTGCCTATCTCTAAGGGTGACTGCTGGTCCAGGGCAGGAGCCTGTGTTGGGGGCAGGATAGCTCGAAAGAACTGGGTCCAGCTAAGCGGCTCACTGGACGGAAGGTGACCCTGTGGCAGGATCTGAGGGGTGTGAGGTGCTGTGTCTTTGGATTTGGGTTGGGGCAGACCCTGATTGGGAGTCATTAGAATATTCTCTCTCTGTGTGTATATATGTGTGTGTGTATGTGTGTGTGTGTGAGATAGCATGTGTGTACATACATGTGCGCATGTATGTGATGTATGCACACATGTAAGTGTACATATGGAGGCCAGAGAATGTCTGGTATCCCTGCTCTAGGGATCTGCCTTATTCCCTTGAGATAGTCTCTCGCGGACCCCGGAGGTCAGGTCGGCTCACCACCATCCAACCCCAGCAACCTTGACCTTCCTGTCCCCTCCCCATACATCTCTGTTCTGACAGGTGAGTGATCCCCAGCCTGGCTTTTTCACACTCGTGCTTGGGATTTGAACTCAGGCTCGCACCACAAGCTCTCTCCTTGCTGAGGCGTCTCCCCAGCCTGCCTGCGATTCTATTCTTTTAAGCTAAGATTCTCTTCACCATCCATGCGTGTTTGTGTTTCCTGCAGGAACACCCACTGTTTACTCGAACAGGGAGTATCCCTATTTTGCAAAAGGGGACATTGAGGCTCAGAGAGGTCAAAGGACATGACCAGGTCACTCAGAAGTAGGGACAGAACCCAGGTCTCAGGGGAGGGAGCTCGGGCCCTGTATCTGCCTGGACATACTTGGAGGGGTACTCACCTGCCTCCCTAGCTCGCTGTCCACCTCTTGGAGACTCGCCACGAGCCTTTGGATCATGAACTCCTCTGAGGGAAGAAAGAAAGGATGAGAGGCTGCCCCCAGCTGGGCTCACTAACATACGCAGGAAATTCACAGGGTGGTCGTTAGGAGCAGCTTGAACTGGACCAAGGTAGAACCATTTACACTGGTGAAATTGACTAAGGACCCTAAAGCCTATCCTTACCCAGCAGCCTCAGCTTAAAGAGCACACTGACAGGTGCTGGAGGCATGGCTCAGCGGTTAAGAGCACTGGCTGCTCTTCCAAGAGGTCCTGAGTTCAATTCCCAGCAACCACAAGGTGGCTCACAACCATCTGTAATGGGACCTGGTGCCCCCTTCTGGCAGGAAGGCATACATACAGATAGAGGACACAAACACATAAACTAAATAAATCTGTTTTTCAAAAAAGAGCACACCAATTGTCCCTGTCCCCACTGCAGGATGTCCTGGGGATGGGGGGCGGTCAGCCATCTTTTCCACTCCTCAAAGCATTCCCTACTTAGCCTGGGGCATGTGGAAGAGAGATTAGCAGAGGGCACAGGGTATACTGACTAGATTCCCAGGCTCTCTCTGTTGAAGGCCCCTCTTCTGGCGTGTGACTTCTGGCCTGCAAAGGCGCTTCTGGGGACCCGGCTGGTCCCCCTCCTGCAGCCTCTGTCTTCTGGAACTCCAGGCTTTCTGTAAGGGATGCAGAGAAATGGATGAACTTGTCTCAGTCCTCAGGGCAGGAAGGGGGGGTACCAGCCCTGCCCTACTTCTGAGGGGATCTGTGTTCCCTCTCTGCCCTCTGCTTCCCCGCGAACTGCAGTTTAAGAAGCGCATGGATGGGGCTGGAGAGATGGCTCCGCGGTTAAGAGCACTGACTGCTCTTCTGAAAGTCCTGAGTTCAAATCCCAGCAACCACATGGTGGCTCACAACCATCTGTAATGAGATCTGATGCCCTCCTCTGGGGTGTCTGAAAGACAGCTACAGTGTGCTTACATATAATAAATAAATCTTTAAAAAAAAAAAAAAGGAAAGGGAACGCTGAGCTTCTGATTAGGTGTCCTGCAGAAATTGACATCTTCACCTCCCCACACCTCCCACCGCAGAAAGCAGAGTCAAGGCTTGAGGTTACCATGGTCACGCCAGGCCTGCTCACCTGGGCTGCTGGAGAAGGAAGCTCTGTGGCCACTGACACACATGGGCAGGAAGCCGTGCCTCTTGTGTGGCCGCCCCTCCGGGCTGCCGGAGCCTGGCGTCCCCAAAGCCTCCGTTCTCTTAGAATCCTTGGGGCTGTGTTTCCTGAGAGAAAAGGCTCTCCGGAGGTTAGACTTCTTCCCCTGGGACTTCACCTTGCCGGCTGGGGCCCGGGTTTCTCTGTTCTCCTCTGCCTCCTGCTATGGGGAGAAAAAGAGAGACTGAGTCAGGGCTTCTGGCCTCAAGGTCAAAGGTGAACTACAGCCTAGAAGGAGCAGGAGGGGTGAAGGCCTTTGGTGCTGGGGGTTGTTGGGGGGGGGCAGTTCGGAGCTTAGAATGAAGTAGAGGGTTGGGGTCCCCTGAAGAGCAGGAGCGTTGGGGGGGGAGGCACCCTCACCTGCTCCTCTCTCTCTTCTTCTGCATTCTGCAGCAGAGCCAGGATCTTCCGCCTGAATTCTCCTAGGAAAAGGACAGGGTGTCTTACAAGGGCTTCTGAGGTCGGGGCCAGGTCCACACACCCCAACTTTTCTGCTTTTCTTCTCTTTCCAAATACAGTCTGGAGTGCAGAAACTTGACTGACCGCACATCCATTAAATGACCCATCCATGCGGGGATCTCGCCAGCCTCCCCGCCTCCCCCAAGGCTGTTTGAAGCATCTCCAGATGCTAGGCAATATTTTACATTCAGGCCTGGTTCTGTCAACAATAAACTGATAACTGAGGGGGCTGAAGAGGTGGCTCAGTGGTTAAGAGCACTGACTGCTCTTCCGGAGGTCCTGAGTTCAAATCCCAGCAACCACATGGTGGCTCACAACCATCTGTAAAGATCTGACGCTCTCTTTTGGAGTGTCTGAAGACAGCTACAGTGTACCTATATATAATAATAAATAAATCTTTTAAAAAACTGATAACTGTGGCGAGACCTTCCTTCTGTGATCTCAGTCCCTTCCTGTCACCACGCCAACTCTCAAGCTGGCCACTTAACAGCAATGACATTGATCAATGGCAACAATCTGTCAGCTGACAGGCCTGCCCTGCCTTGTATTACAGGCTGCCATTCAGTTAGAACCTCCAGCAACTCTCAAGGGCCACCCTCGCAAAATGGAGAAACTGAGGCCAGCGGGTGAAGTATGCTCTGGGCCCGAGCTGTCTCCACAGCTCGCGGCTTCCCACAGGGAGACTGAAACAGGCCTTGGCCTCCCTCTCTGCCTCAGTTTCCCCTTTCTAAACAGCAGAGTCAAGACTTTTGCCAGAGGTTGGGGGTGGCGGAGGGGGGTGTTTCTGAGGGATAGGGGACTAACTAGATTCTGAGGCTCTGTCCAGCAGTGGCTTCTCCTCCGGTCCCTGAAATACGACAGCTGGCGGGTGGTCAGAGGGATGGGAGCCTTCACCATATTCAGTCGGGACCTCATGGATCGCGGGCACCTCCAAGTCTGGGAAACAGAAAGGCACAGTGTGTGTGTCAGCCACGCCCGGCAGCTGGCTCTGAGCCCAGGCAGGTGCTAGTGGACCCCACCTTTGGGCTCTGCAAGGCTACAGTGAGCTTCTGGGCGGTGCCAGGTCTGCGGCTCTGTTTGGGGACCCGGATCAAGTTCTGGGGACTCCCCCTCCCCCGAACTGCCTTTCCTTGGTTTCTCTGACTTTTTTCTATTTCCATGGCGTTCCCTTACCTAGCGGCTGTTTTCGGTTGGTCCACTAGGGGACACTAGGTGTCTGGCTCTGTGCCATGACGGAAGATCCATTGACTAAAATGCCTTGCATGAAAATCCCTCCTATGACCCCAAAATCTGTGCTCTCTAAGCCAGAAGTTCTTCTGACAACGGTGTCATAGAAGTCTGGCCCCTGTGAACCCTAACACCCAGGAAGAGCCAATGTGATCAATCCTCCCTCTAAATCTGGCTCCCGCTTTGATGAGCCACGTGACTATGACATCACTTCGCTCCAGGCACGAGGCCCTGGGTCCCAGGCCTAGTACCACACACACTGAGTGGTGGTGCACAAGTCTGTAATTTCTGTGTTTGGGAAGTAGAGGCAGCAGACATGAAGTTCAGGGTCATTTTGTGGCTACGCAAGGTTTAAGACTAGCCTAGGCTACATGAGACGCTATCCCAGACAACCACCCAGCAAACAATCGCAATGAAGTTGGCCTGTGTGCGGGGAGATGGCTCCGTGGCCACGAGCACCAGCGGCTTTTCCAGATGACCAGGCTGGATTCCCACATGGTGGCTCACAACCATCTGTAACTCCAGCTCCAGGATCTGATGTCCACCTCTGCCCTCCACAAACACCAGGCACGCACGAGGCATCCAGACATACACGTAGACAAAACATCCACACACATTAAAAGAGAAAAAAAAAGTGTTGCTGGGAACCCAGGACCATTGTCTACAGTTCTGTTACAAAAAATGTCCCCAGGCCAGCTGCAGAGAGGCGAGTGGCTGGGGACCCTGTACACTGTCACTTCACGGGCTGAGATGGGCTGCCGGTACCCGAGTGAGACCGTGGGGAGGTGACAAGTTTTGCCTCTTCTCCATCTCCATCTTCCCTACACTGCTCAAGGCCTAGTGTGAGCATCAGTAAGATTCCAGAGCGGGAGGCAGCTGCAGTTGCTATGGCAACTGGTCGAGTCTGCTTACCATAGCTGCTGGAGGTGGAAGTTCGCGGGCTACTAACACACAGGGGCAGGAAGCTGGGCCTCTTGGGCCGGGTTTCAAGGGTAGTGGCTGCGCCGCCGACTCTCTTGGGTTCCTCCGAGGCAGGCTTCTTGAGGGACAAGGCTCTCTTCAGGCTAGACTTCTTCTCCTGGGATTTCTTCCTGGGGGGTGGCGTTGGCTTTTGTGGAGGAACCGCTTCTGGCTGAGGGACCTGTGCCTGCTGGGGGGGCGGGGGGGAAGGCGGAGAAAGAAACTGAGTCAGACCCCCGGGCCTTGAGGGGAGGAGACGGAGACAGGCAGGGCGGATCCCGCGTGGGAGGGCTTCTGGAATTAGGGAGTGGGGTTAACTGGGACAGGGAGGCAGCGGGGCACGAACCGGGAGCGGCAGCAGCTCTGCAGGCGCTCTCCGATGCCTGCGCCTCACCTCTTCTTCTAGTTGGTCTCCAGCTTTCTTGAGCAATTCTACGATCTGCCAGATGACGTCATCCTCTGCAAGAGAGCATGAGTAGCGCCTAAGTGCACAGACAGTGTCCAGATCTGGATTCCCAGGGAGAAAGAAAACAGCCTGGAACCCTCAGGATTAAAGTTCCCCAGATACCCAAAGACCCTCCCATTCCCCGCCCCATACCCAAAGACCCTCCCATCCCCTACCATCCTGACTGAGAGCTGGCCTAGTCACGGGAAGTGTTTTTGAGGCAAAGTATGACTTTATAAGTTTCTTAATTAATTTTTATAATTTAATTATTAGGGAGAAGAGAAACACATGGGGAGGTCAGAGGGCCTCTTTTGGAAGCCATTTCTCTCCTTTTTTTACACGGGTCCCAGGAATCAAACTCACATCATCGGGGCTTGCTGGAACATGCCCAAAGCTCGATGTGTTTGTTTGTTTGTTTGAGACAGGGTTTCTCTGTGTAGCCCTGGCTGTCCTGAAACTCACTCTGTAGACAAGGCTGGCCTCAAACACAGAAATCCACCCGCCTCTGCCTCCCAAGTGCTGGGATTGAAGGCGTGCGCCACCACCGCCCGGCACATGATGGTTTTTGGTTTTTTATTTTGGGATATAAGGCCTGACGTCCACCTGCCCTGCCAACTGAGCTTCATAGATCTGCGAACTTTGAACCGGTGGTGGCTAAGTCACTCCCGGCCTCCTCTGGATCTTTATAGCGTTCCCTGTGAAATATGGGTCACAATATCTGTCCCCCGCCACTCTCATAGGCTGCCGGGACATCAAACAAGGAACAGGAATTAGAAACATTTTCCAAGGCTGATTCCAACTCTTCCAGCTGCACATAGTAATCAGGGGGATCTGTAGAAATGGCAGGTTCCCATCCTAAGGCACAGAGTGGACATCGGCTGGCACTCCACAGGTCACACTGCGCCTGCCCCGTAGCTGCCTCCACTCCACCTCACATGAGAACATTTCCTTGGGTGGCTTACTCTGCCTTACACAAGGGTGGTGTGCCCACCCCACTAGCTGGGGCCCACTAGCTGTACCCCAAAGGTCTGTTTGCACGAAATGACAAACAAACAAGAGTCTCTGTCCCCAACTAGCTGTGGGGATTTCTACCCCTCCCTCCCGGTCTCTCATCAGCCCCCTGGCCTCCTGTTTCCTGACTCAGTCTACAGTTCACTATCCTCTCAGCCAAGACAGTGGTAAAATAAACACCTTACAAATTGGCCACAGAGATGCCTTTCTAGCCCTTGCATGCTCTGGCTTAGATAAAGAAGGTATTGTGGAGGTGTCCTGATTGTGTCTGAGGCTGGACACACTGCGGAGAGACAAGTGTTTAAGTCTGTACTGGTGAAGCTTCGTTTTATTCCCCATAATTCTGCAAGAAGATCAAAACAGTCTGACAGCTATTCGCTGTGGCCGTTGGACGGTTCTTCCCATTTTCCCATGTAGCTGTCTTGTTTAGGGAAGTCCAAGACCTCTTACCTGCTAAAGCAGAGTCCCTGTCTAACTACACCTTTAGTCTCTAGTCAACAGATAGGTAGTAGGTATAATAGAAAGATAAAGATGGACATAATCGATGGATGGATGGATAGATGACAGATCAGATTGACTTGATAGATAAGATATATAGAAAGATAGATGAAAAGATAGATGGATGGATAGATGGATGGATGGTTGGATGGATGGATAGTGGATGGATGGATAGTGGATAGATGGATGGGTAGATGGATAGATGAATGGATGGATAGATTGATGGATGTACAGATAAATGATAGATTAGATAGACTTAGATAAAATATATAGAATAGATAGATGAATGGATAGATAGATGGATGGATGGATGGATGGATGGATGGATGGGTAGATGGATAGATGGATAGATGAATGGATAGACTGATGGATGGATAGATAGATGATAGATTAGATAGACTTGATAGATAAGATATATAGATAGATGAATAAATAGAAGAATGGATGGATAGATGGATAGTTGGATGGATGGATAGATGGATAGATGGATGAATAGATAGATGATAGATAAAATAGATAGGTAGATAGGCTAGATAAATAGATGATAGATTAGATAGATGATAGGTAAATAGATAAGATAGATAGATAGATAGATAGATAGATAGATAGATAGATAGATGAATAGGGACTCATGAAGCATCATGTGGCCTCCGATCACTACACAGCAGATGATCTTGAACCACTTCTCCTGCCTGCACCTCCCCAGTGCTGGGATTGAGCGTGTACACCACCACATCCTATTTAGGCAGTGCTGGGGACCTAATGCCAGCTTCCCGATGTCGGGCAAGCACTGTAGGTGCGCGCGGTGCATCCCTGCCCCGTCTTCTACATATTTCAAGCGACATTTTACAAAGTTGAAAGCAAAGCCACATTGCCATGGTCACCGAGGCAGGAGCGCCCGTCTGTCCCCTCAGCCTCTCTCCTGCTCAGCTCTAAAATAAGTTCACCGCAATGCCAGAAGCAGCACAACAGGCAAGACAGATCCACGTGCTAGCCCGGAGCAGCCCCTCTAGTCTGATGCAGACGCCCACCCATAAGGAAAGAAAGACGCTAGGCCTCGGACTCACCGTTGGGCTTCCTGGGGTCCTCTTCTGCTGGAGGACCTGCAGCTTGGCCAGAGCTATCTGGGGTTTCAGCATGGCCTCCTTCCGTGGGCAAGGCCTGAGGGAGGTCAGAATCTGGTCCCCCTGGAAGTCAAATGAAAGAGAGTCAAAACCGATCTAGTGACATTCCTCAGACCTTGTTGACCAGCAGGAAATATGCCTACACAGAGTGACGGGCCAGGGCAGCAGCCACCCCTAAATCTCACCCCAAGTCAGAAGCTGGCCAGGATTTCCAGCGGGAAAGTGGGAAGTCTCAGGCCACGCTCCCCACCAGCTCTCTCTGAGCCTCCTTTCCCGCCAAAGCCACAGTGTGCACGGGCGCCTCCAGCACTGGCTGAAACCTCTGAGAGGAGACTTCTGCTCCATGGGGACGCTTGGGAGCCTCTCCTTTCATCACGGAGGCATCAGAGGCTCCAGAGGCAGCCACGGAGAAACCAGCGCAACCAATTTGTTCTTTTGTTTGTTTTTCGAGACTGGGTTTCCCCAGCGTAGCCCTGGCTGTCCTGGAACTTGCTCTGTAAACCACACTGACGTCAATCTCAGAGATCTGCCTGCCTCTGTCCCCCGAGTGCAGGGATTAAAGGCGTGCGCCACTATGCCCAGCAGCAGATTTATTCTTGACAGAGCAGCGTCTAGACAGGGCGCTGGTAGGCACCCATAGGCTCGCAGGGTGGGAGACTGGCTCCTTCCACCCCTCCCCAAATCCCATTGCATTTAACACCAGCCACTGGGCAGCAAGCACTTTGTGTGTGTGTGTGTGTGTGTGTGTGTGTGTGTGTGTGTGTGTAAACTGTGATGAGCCAGGAGACCCACTTCTGAACTGAGGACATTTAGTAAACAAACAGAGCCCCCTGGGCCTTGGGGTGGGGCAGTGGGGTTACCCTAGTCTGCTCACCCCTGCAGATCAGCCCCGGGTCTCCCTCCTCGGGGACGCGCGAGGTAGCCAAACTGGGCGGCATGTCCTCTTGGCCTTGTGTGTCTGCGGTCTGGGGTCCAGGAGGCCCTCCGACAACAGGCTTCCTGTGACTGTGTTTCTTGCGGCTGGTCCTCTTGTCCTGGGATTTCTTCCTGGGGGCCGGCTCCTCGGTTGCCTCAGACAGGTCCCCTCTGTTCCCCTTTGACATCCTGCTGGCCTTTTCTCTGGGCTCCTCCATCCTCATGAGTAAGAGATTCATCACTATCCTCCAAAAGCTCTGCTCGGCCTCCCGCGGAGGCTTCTCTTTCTTGGTGTCTTCTGGGGGCCCCTGCTCCCTGGGGAGAAATCTGTGCCCCTCTCCCAGAGGGGCTGCGGCGGCGGCGGCAGCGCCCTGGGCCTCTGCAAAGTGAGATAGGTTCTCAGAACTTCTGGCCCCATCGCTGGCCGTCCTCCTGCAGGTGGGGCTGGAGGGGCGCCTGGAGTTCGAGGACTCGGGGTCCTTCCTGGGAGCCTGGCGGTCCAAAGATCGGGCTCTCTTATTTCCTGGAGGTTTCTTTGAGCCCTTCCGGGTCTCCACGGGGCTAAAACCAAAACAAAGAGCTCCGTCAGGAGATGTCCCTGCAAGACGCCCACGCCCGGCTGCGTTCACAGACATTCTGTCCTCATGACGCCACCCATTCCTGGTGATGCTTTCTAAAGCTCTGTCCTGCTTAAAGTCCCCTGCCTAGCCCCACAGGGAAGAAAGGAGGCCACTACCCCCATTTCCCAGAGGCGGAAACAGAATCAGGTCTCCAGCGGTAAGCGGCATCACCAGAGTGGCCCAGAGAAACAACCCTCACACTGTCACCTCTCTCTCCCCAGATGATTTGGAGTTTGTGACTCTAAAATAACTAATTTGTCGGGAGGCCTTCCTCTCAGCAGAAACAGGACCCTCACCCTCCTCCTCGCCCACACTGGTGTGGTTGGCCTGAGAATCAAAGACCCGGATTGCAGCTCTCACAGGGAAAATCCAGCCGCAAAGCTATGCCCTCTCCCCCCTGGGCCACACCCCTTCAAGGTCTCCATATGACCTTTCCCCTACTTCTATCATTAGGTTCTTCTTATTTTTAAGTCAGGGTCTCTGTGAAGCCCTGGTTGTCCTAGAACTCCATATGTAGACCAGGCTGGCCTCGAACTCCCAAGTACTAGAACTAAATGTAGACATTATCATGCCTGGCAAATTAAAAAAAAATTTTGAGTATCTATGTATCTGTCTGTGCATATGTCCATATAAGTGCATGGTCCAGAGAGCCCACAAGAGGGTGTTAAATACTCTGGAGCTGGAATTAGAGGTTGTGTCTTGCCCTGTGTGGGTGCTTAGAATAAATAGATGAATAAATATTTTTTAAAATGCCATGAGCTAGCAAGATGGGCCAGCATTCTGAAGAGGACCCATGTTCTGTCCCCAGCACGAACAACCACAGCCTCAGATAACTGTCTATAACCCCAGCTCCCAGGGGATCTGATGCTGCTTCTGCCTCCACAGGCACACACACAGTAGATATGCACACACACAGCAGATACATACATATACACAGGGCAGATACACACACAAACACACACGGCTAACACACACACATATATATGTGGCAGATATACATACATACACACAGGCAAGATACATAGACATACAAATACACAGGGCAGATACATACACAAACACACATGACAGATATGCACGCACAGCATATACACACACGGCGCACACACACAACAGATGCATACATACATAAATAAGTAAATAATAAAGCATATATTTCCACCACATCCCTGGCTTTTATTAATTTATCTTACATGCTTTACATCCCTGGCTTTTATTAATTTATCTTACATGTTTTCCACTGCTAGGTCTAGCACAGAAACAAAATAAGAATCTGGAATTGGGCTGATGAGAGGGCTCAGTGGGTAAAGGTGATTGCTGCCAAACCTGACCATCTGAGTTCAATACCTGGGACCTACATGGTGGAAGGAGAGAACTGACTCTGAAAAATTATCCTCTGAGTTTCACCCAGTGCCATGGCATGAGCACATCACACCACACACACACACACCACACACCACACACCACACATACCACACACACCACACACACCACACACACAACATATACAGCACACACCACACACACACATACACACACACACCACACACACAACATATACAGCACACACCACACACACACACACCACACACCACACACACAACATATATAGCACACACCACATACACTACACACACAATATATACAGCACACATCACACACACACACATACACCCACACACACGACTCTGTCCGGGATGGGAGAACTTGACCCTATAGCAGACACCATCACCACAGGCTATGAAGACCCACAGTACTGCCTGATGTCTCACACGGAAAGCCCTGAAGGAAGTGAGGATGTTGTCAGGTGGCCAGGGAGGAGGCAATTTGGAAAGCAGCCCTGGTCGCTAATGTCCCTTAAAGGGACTGTCTAGGCCATGTAGAAACCTGGAATGATGCCTGCACCTTCCGTGGAAACCGGTTCATGTCCCTGAAGCCCCAGAGGTCAGCTGCCTTACTGTCGTGCTTCCAAAATACAGCTCAGGGCAGGAGATCGAGAATTAAAAAATCAAGGACAATATTTGACCTTCTCCACACACACTTCTCTTGGCTTTTACCATGCACCGGCCTCCGAATTTCTCTCTCTCGAGGACACATCCACAAGCAAGATGCGATGTACACCCAAAAGAGAATGTTCTAGCATTTACAATGGTCAAGCCGGGACTTCAAGGGCAGCAGCTACCCCTCCCTTTAGTAGATTGCAGGCTTAAGAGAGGGCAAATTTAAACCAATGGACGGCCTGATAATATGAATTATTATCAAAGGAAGTTGAGCCAGAAATATTGAAATATTGTTCAAACAGTGATCAGGGCTTCTGTTAGCCAGGATGGTTGTCCAACCAAATCGTGAAAGCAGCCACATGTGTGGGACACCATATTCAGCCCCTGTCTTCCCTGAGGTGGCTTGGCACCAGGGGTCCATCCCACAGCAGGTGGGAGCATCCCCGCCTAGTGGAAAGGAAGGAACAGCCATCTTTTAAAAGGGGGGGCGGTTGCCATGGAAACAGTCTTCCCAGCTGTGGAGATGAGCTCAGCATCTTTCTCCTGCCTGCGACTTTACCACACTCACACAGTGCCACGATGCTTCTCCCATGATTCCCAGTGAAGGAACACTCCAGGGTCCCCAAGACCTCCTGACCCCAAGCCCTGGCATCTTGGCCTTCAATCCCACGAGCACATCCTGGAGACTCTTTCTAGGTCAACTGACTAAACTCATCTCTACCCTCCCCGACCCCTCTGCCTGGCTCCTTCTTTGGAATGTTCTAGAAACTATTCCAGCTCCAGGTCAGGCACTGAGAGAGTATGGTTGACCAGACAGGAGAGCCTGTTTCCCTAGAGAGACGTTCTCTGTGCATATCTGTCTTCTCTGAGAAGATGCTGACCCACCTCCCCAAATCACACCGACAGTGATCTTTCTGGGTGTCCTCAGCATGAAATGTTACCCATCCCAGACAACTTCCTGGCCCAGACTGGGAGAGCCTGGGCACATGGATACCCAACCACTCATGTAAACACGTTTGTTGCCACAGCTGAGAGTAGACTTCAGAACAAAGTCCGTCCACCCTAGGTCTGATGCACAGATCACAGGGGCTAAGATAGGAAACCGGCTCCAGTGACTCATTTCACAGCCACAAAGGACCAGAGAAGTCACACCGAGCTGGAGTGGTTTTCCCCAGCACGAGACTGTGTTTGGTATATTTTCTAAACTGAGCTCTGACCTCATTACATGACTTTGCCTTGCCTGTTTCTCTCTCCGCAAAGTGCTCCCTCCTCCACCCCTGTAGGCATCACACACACACACACATACACGCACACACACACACACTCTCTCTCTCTCTCACACACACAGATACACACACTCACACACACATACTCACACACATATACACTCTCTCACACACACAGATACACATGCACACACACACACACACACACACACACACCACCTCCCAGACGCTATGGAAAGCCCTGCGGGAATACACTGTGCACACTGTCACCCTGCACTAACTCAGAATACCCAGTACGGTCTCTGTTCGGGGCATAAGAGGCTGAAGTTGCACTGTCAAGTTTGCTCCTGGCCCCATGTCTAAGATCTGGAAGGGACGCCTGGTCAGAGGGTCCCCTGCTGTCCTCACCCTTGGCCAGGCAGGCCCTGGTTGTTTATGGCACAAATAAACAGTTACACACAAACACTATAAGCCCTTTCACCTCGGTGATTGCATCGACTCTGACAGCGCCCAGTGAATGACTCAGACTGCGTCTATCTGTCTGTCAGGAGGCGCTGCTGTCCTGGGCTGCTGACTCATGGTCAAAGTCCCAGAGCTGGCAGCAGAGAGCCTGACCTAAACATTCTTCTCTGGTCCAAACCCAGATTCTGTTATGTCACTCTTATACCAACAATGTCTACACACACACACACACACACACACTGTGTAGTCACACATCTACATGTGTGTATAGAGAGTGAATGTATGCATCCCAGGTACAACATTATGAATCCAGCGTGAGTCTCGCAGCCCCATGGCCAATGGCTATCTGCCTAAGCCCACGATGTCTTTCCGGGGCACAAACCGCCCAGAACTCAGACCCTTCCAGGGGAGGCCAGGAGGGGCCGAGAGCAGAGCTGCTGTTTTGAATTCCTACAGAGAAAGGTACAGCCACTTTCATGACTCTTGCTTCCCACAGGCTGGGTAGTAAGGGGCTCTCTGGGGACCCCTGAACCCATGGGGGGCTCTCTGGGGACCCCTAAACCCACAGGCTGGGTAGTAAGGGGCTCTCTGGGGACCCCTGAACCACAGGGGGCTCTCTGGGGACCCCTGAACCACAGGGGGCTCTCTGGGGACCCCTGAACCCATGGGGGGCTCTCTGGGGACCCCTGAACCACAGGGGGCTCTCTGGGGACCCCTGAACCCATGGGGGGCTCTCTGGGACCCCTAAACCCACAGGCTGGGTAGTAAGGGGCTCTCTGGGGACCCCTGAACCCATGGGGGGCTCTCTGGGACCCCTAAACCCACAGGCTGGGTAGTAAGGGGCTTTCTGGGGACCCCTGAACCACAGGGGGCTCTCTGGGGACCCC
Source organism: Apodemus sylvaticus (assembly GCF_947179515.1). Classification (NCBI taxonomy): domain Eukaryota; kingdom Metazoa; phylum Chordata; class Mammalia; order Rodentia; family Muridae; genus Apodemus; species Apodemus sylvaticus. Next base: position 6,009,596 of record NC_067490.1, read on the forward strand.
TGAACCTCCGCTAGCGAGCCTGGCCCCACTTGTTAAGTGGCAACAAATCAAGGCGTCCACCTTTTTTTGTGGGGTCCTTCTTGGGTTCCTACAGTCCCAGTCCCTGAAAGTGCTGAGCCCACTTAGAATGCAGGACTCCTTCACACCCATTACCCACAGGTGCTCTGTGTGTGTGTGTGTGTGTGTGTGTGTGTGTGTGTGTGCAGTGTGTGTATGTGTGCAGTGTGTGTGTATGTGTATGGGTATGTATGCATATGGCATATATGTGGTGTGTGTGTGATGTGTGTAGTATGTGTTGTATAGTGTGTGTGTGTTTATGGTGTGTGTCTGTGCATGTGTATGTGTTTTGGGGTATTCAGGGGTGTCATGGGGGGTGTAACATAACGCGCATGTGAAGATTCAGATGAGTTCTTACTTTTCCCTGTCAAATACTTGTATCAGTCTTTTGTTTATAAAGAGTCAGGTGAATCCTTAAACCCAGGGATTGAACTCAAACTTGGAAGTCAGTAGCAAGTGCCTCTTCCTTCCGAGCCACGCTACTGGCCTCCCTACCCCCACCCCTGATCCATCTTTTCTTTTTTGGTTTTCGAGACAGGGTTTCTCTGTGTAGCCCTGGCTGTCCTGAAACTCACTCTGTAGACAGGCTGGCCTCCAATTCAGAAATCCACCTGCCTCTGCCTCCCAAGTGCTGGGATTAAAAGCGTGCACCACCACTGCCTGGCATGTGTGTGTGTGTGTGTGTGTGTGTGTGTGTGTGTGTGTGTGTATGTGTGTATGTGTGTTTGTGTGTGTGTGCCATCTTTTTAAAAAAAAATAAGAAAACAGATCCTAGGAAGACAGCAAGCTAGAAGTAGACTCAGTCTGGATTCGGGTCTCTTACTCTCATGCCCAGTTTCCTTTGGGGACCCTGAAATACCCACCCATTGCCTGGGTTCCCAAAGAGAAGATTCAGCTTACCTCAGACCACGGAAGTCGCTGCTGTCCCGGGACATCCCTAGGTTGGGATTCCTGGAGCTGGGCATTGTGCCCTGTTAAGTACAAGTCCTTAGTGGGTCAGGTCCAGCACTTGCAGAGAGAAGAAACTGCTGTTGCGGCTGCTAATATTGAGAGGGGCTCTGGACTTCTGGGCTATATATAGTCTCCTTTCCCTGGTGCTGAGCTCACAGGTAGCCAATCGGAGAGGAGGGCCGGTCGCAGCTCCACCTGTTGCTCTGGCTCCTGTGGGCCGAGATGGGAGCTCTCTACCCAGGAGAGAGAGGAGAAAAAGCACGCATAGTTTCAGTTGGCAACTTCCTTATTGTACCTGAATCCCAGAACGAAACCAGTGCTTGGAAACCAGCCTTATGTTTGGCCGGTGTGTAAAACTGAAAGCTAAGTTTTATTGGAGCCTTCGTGTCTAAAGATCAGCACTATCTAAAAAAAAAAGACTCCCAATTCCCGGTAGCCGACTTCTCGGGGATTTGCTGGTTTTGTTTTGGGGGTTTTATTTGTTTTTTGTTTTGTTGTTGTTTTGTTTTTATTTTTGCTTTTTTTTGAGACAAAGGCCTACCCGACCTTCTCTGTCATTTTGTCCTGCCCCCCCCCCCAAATAAAGCTCTAGAGAGCTGAAGAGGTGGCTCAGTGATTAAGAACACTGGCGGCTCTTGCAGAGGACCTGGGTTCAGTTCCTAGCACCCATGTGATGATTTAATTCTGATTCAAGGGGATATAATGCTCTCTACTGACCTCTATTGACACTGTGCACACATATATTCATGTAAGCAAAATGCTCACACACCCCCAAATCTTTGAAAATCTCCTTTTTACACACACACACACACACACACACACACACACACACACGCACGCACGCACGCACGCACACCCACCCCCATGCACGCGCATACACACACAGACATATTTTGGCCAAATTTAATCATGCATTCTTTTAATCCCAATACACTGGAGGGAGAGGCAGAAGATCTCTGTGAGTTTAAAGCCACAGAGCTACACAGCCAGTTTCAGACCAGTCAACAATAGTGAGATCTTATCCTTCCTCCGGAAAAACAAAAAGGTTATGATAACTTTTCTATTGTGTGGTTTTTATCACATCAAAAAGAAGCCAACGGAGGGGCAGGTGTGGAGTGTCACTGTGCAGGTGTGGGGTCACTGTGCAGGTGTGGGGTGTCACTGTGCAGGTGTGGGGTGTCACTGTGCAGGTGTGGGGTCACTGTGCAGGTGTGGGGTGTCACTGTGCAGGTGTGGGGTGTCACTGTGCAGGTGTGGGGTCACTGTGCAGGTGTGGGGTGTCACTGTGCAGGTGGGGTCACTGTGCAGGTGTGGGGGTCACTGTGTAGGTATGGGGTATCACTGTACAGATGGGGTCACTGTGCAGGTGTGGGGTCACTGTACAGGTGGGGTCACTGTGCAGGTGTGGGGTCACTGTGCAGGTGTGGGGTCACTGTGCAGGTGTGGGGTCACTGTACAGGTGGGGTCACTGTGCAGGTGTGGGGTCACTGTGCAGGTGAGGTCACTGTGCAGGTGTGGGGTCACTGTGCAGGTGAGGTCACTGTGCAGGTGTGGGATGTCACTGTACAGGTGGGGTCACTGTGCAGGTGTGGGGTCACTGTACAGGTGGGGTCACTGTGCAGGTGTGGGGTCACTGTGCAGGTGTGGGGTCACTGTGCAGGTGTGGGGTGTCACTGTGCAGGTGGGGTCACTGTGCAAGTGTGGGGTCACTGTGCAGGTGTGGGGTCACTGTGCAGGTGTGGGGTATCACTGTGCAGGTGTGGGGTATCACTGTGCAGGTGTGGGGTATCACTGTGCAGGTGTGGGGTCACTGTGCAGGTGTGGGGTCACTGTGCAGGTGTGGGGTCACTGTGCAGGTGTGGGGTCACTGTGCAGGTGTGGGGTATCACTGTGCAGGTGTGGGGTATCACTGTGCAGGTAGGGGTCACTGTGCAGGTGGGGTCACTGTGCAGGTGGGGTCACTGTGCAGGTGTGGGATCACTGTGCAGGTTCACAGGAAGGGGGCTTCTGAACTTAGTCAGCTTGCACCTCCCCTATCAGAGTCCCTCAAAGCCCCTCCAAGACCAAGTTTAGTCTGCAGCCCTAGAGACAGAGCCAGGGCTCTGAGGAACAGGGCCAGTCACAGGGTGTGTGTGGGGCTCAATGCAAAATGATTGCGAGGGACCCTTCTTCAAAAGGTATTAAGGCTGTGGGGTGTGGTGGTGCACACTGGTAATCCCAGCATGCCAGAGGTGGAGTCAGGAGCATCAGGAGTTCAAGGCCAGCGTCTGGTAAATGCTAAGTTCGGGATTGGCCTAAATTACACAAGACTCTGTTTCAAAAATGAAAAAAAAAAAAATCAAGAAAGGCCTAGAGCTGAGGTTAAGCCAGGCTGAGCCCTTCCAGGACAGGTCCTACATACCTGTCCAGGCCCGCCTGCCAAAGGGTCTCTAATAGGGACAGTCCCCGACCAATGCTGTAAAGAGAGCGAGGGCAGAAGTGGGAGGGGGGGGGAGACTGGACTATTTTAAGACATTTTACTTAATATAAGATATAGGAGACCATGTAGGGGCGTGGCTCAGGGCAGAGCACACACTAGTGGTGTCCGAGGGCCTGGATTCCAGCCCCAGTAACTGAAAAGCAAAACCATGTAACAGGCAGAAAAATTGCACAGGAGGCCGGAGAAGTGGCTCAGAGATGAGTAGCACGGGCTGCTCTTCCTAAGGATCCAGGTTCAAGTCCCAGCATCCACATGGCAGCTCACAACCATCTGTGACTCAGGTTCTACAGGATCAGACACGCCCCTCTGACCCTCATTAGCACCAGACATGCATGTGGTGCACAGACAAGCATCTGCACAGACATACATGCAGGCAAACACTTATGTACATAAAATTAAATCTTGAAAAAAACTAGACATGTGCAAATAATACAAATACAGTGCGCTAACCTACTCCAGGCCAAGTGCCATACTCCCGTAAGTCCATTACGCAAGAGGCTAATATAGGATCAGGAGTTCAAGGCTAGTCTGGGCTATAGTTGTGGGACTTGTCTCAAAACCCAACAACAGGATCTGATGTGGACACATTGTGCTTTTCATCTCAGAGGTTCAGACAATTGTCTATGAGTTTGAGGCTAGCCAGCGCTACATAGCAATATCCTCTCTCAAACAAACAACAGCAATAATCCCATATCTAACGTGACCCATTCAAGATATGGTTAGGCTGAAGGTTGTTTTTTTTTAATAGCCTATGGCTGTTTTAATCATCATTTTATTTATTTATTTTATTTTTTAAAGATTTATTTATTTATTATATGTAAGTAACTGTAGCTGTCTTCAGACACACCAGAAGATGTCTTCATCTTCAGACACATCAGATCCCATTACAGATGCTTGTGAGCCACCATGTGGTTGCTGGGATTTGAACTCAGGACCTTCAGGAGAGCAGTCAGTGCTCTTAACCACTGAGCCATCTCTCCAGCCCCAGACTGAAGGTTTTTATTGTAGATATGGGGAGGCAGGCAGCCAGAGGCATCTGGAAGAGTCCAGAGCAGAGAGAGAAAAGAGAGTGGAAGAGAAAGACAAGGAGACAGCCAGGGTGGGGAACAAGAGGCGGGGTGGGGGATGGGGCCGAGAACAACCAAAATATAGGCTTATGAGGAGATATGGGTGGGGGAGGGGAGGATGTCAGTGTGGACTCTGAAATGTGATACTGGGGTAGCCTGGGGTCCGGCTTGCACTTTGGTATGCTAATAGGCACCCCAGATAGCCATCTGTCCCTTCGGTCAGAGATAAGGGAACCCGCTGCTTGGTAGAGAGGAAAGCCCTTCACAAGTTCACAGCCAGGACCTGACAGGAAGTATGGAGGGAAGGGGAAAAGGAGGAAGGGGAGTGAGGGACAGAGGGGGAGGGATAAAGAAGGAGGGAGGGGGTAGAGAAGGAAGGAGGGGGGAGGAGGGGGCAGGAAGCGACATCCCCAGAACCCTTAGACCCCTCCTCTGATCCCCGAATGCCTATAGCAGCTTAGGTAATCTTGGCTCTTTCCAAGCTTCACATAAATGGCGCCTTTGTAGAAATGCTATAAACGCTTTGTACAAAGGGCGCCTGGGTGGCTTCTTTTCGCTCGCCTCTGCTCACTCCGAGAGAGCCCTGGCCGCTTGCTCTCAAGCCCACCGCACCAGCCTTGCCGCAGACGCGCACCAGCCACAGGGACTTAGGCAGCGCAGCCCCATGCCGATGCTGTTGGGAGCGGCAACCCTATCAACTCAGTAAGCCCGGCATCCTTGATGCACTTACAAGAATGTGTTGTCAGAGCCGGGCAGTGTGGCGCATGCCTGTAATCCCAGCACTCAGGAGGCAGAGGCAGGCGGATTTCTGAGTTCGAGGCCAGCCTGGTCTACAGAGTGAGTTCCAGGACAGTCAGGGCTACACAGAGAAACCCTGTTTCAAAAGAGAGAGAGAGAGAGAGAGAGAGAGAGAGAGAGAGAGAGAGAGAGAGAGAACCAAAAAACCTCCAAAACCTCAGAGTATCCAGTCAGGAAAATGGACAGCGACAGTATATCCACAAATAGGGAGAATTCTTGCACCCTCTTGTGTGTCATGACTGTGTGACCCCTGGGCCCGGGACACCCCATAAAACACAGTTTTAAGTGATGTGAAGAGGCTTGTCTCAGGAGCAGCTTTGAGGAACTGAGATAAGATTCCCAAATGACTGTGAGTGTGGAGCAACTGCTGCCGCATAGGTCTGACCCCAGGACCGGCAAGGAATTTGCATATGGAAATAATGCTGGCAATGGAATTTGCATATGGAAATGAGGCTGGGCCCCTCTAAAGGGCAGCACACCCTCCAATCCTTTCTGGGGTTCTCAGACTCAAGGTCCAGAACTGGGATCCCCACTTCAAACAGCTTTAGTTTCTTTCTTCCTTTTTAAAATTATTTATTTATTATATATACAATGTTCTATCTGCATATACATCCACAAGGCAGAAGAGGGCCCCAAATCTCATCATAGATGGTTATAAGCCCCCGTGTGGTTGCTGGGAATTGAACTCAGGACCTCTGGAGGAGCAGCCAATGCTCTTAACCTCTGAGCCATCTCTCCAGCGCCGCCCCCAGCTTCAGTTTCTAATGACTCCCCCTCTCTTCAGAAATGGGGGGACCTATGGATCTATGTACTTCAAACCTTTCCATCCATGGCTGTTTTGCTTTGGATTTGGGGTTTTTAGACTTTTTTTTTTTTTTTAAATTTTTGAGACAGGATCTCGCTATGTAGCCCTGGCTGGCCTGGAACTACTAAGTTTGACTTTGAACTCATGGAGAGACTCCTGCCGCTGTCTCCAACTGCTGGGGTTAAAGGAGTGTGACCTCAGGGGTGACTGTGACTGCTCTCTTAACCCTTACCATGTAAACCGTATGAAGCGCTTCTCGCTGGAACACACATCAAGAAACTGAAGCTCGGAACGATAGAATGCTTCCACGGTGCTCACAGTAATGGTGGACTGAAGTCAAACGGGGGCTGGTGAGGTGGTTCTGTCAGGTGCCACGCATCCACAAGGACCCGGGTTCAATCACATGTCAACACACGTCAAACAAACGAGAAAACCCTAGCTAAGAATGGCCGCAGGAGTTCATGCTCACGGCACGGGAGGCAGAAGCAAGGCTGGGCTGCTCTGGGGTTCCCCGCCAATGGGGGACTCGCCCTCAGAAACAAGGGGTCGACGCCTTTTAAGGAGTGACATCTCGGGCACAAAGATGGCTCAGCGGTTAAGAGCACCAACTGCTCGTCCAGAGGTCCTGAGTTCAAATCCCAGCAACCACACGGTGGCTCACAACCGTCTGTGATGAGATCTGATGCCCTCTTCTGGGATGTCTGAAGACAGTTACAGTGTACATATATACACACACATACACATATGCACATATATACACACATACATATACATAAATACACATATATACACACATATACACACATACATATACACATACATATACACAAATACACATATATACACACATATACACACATACATATACACATACATACACACATACACACATACATACACACATCACACACACACATACACACATCACACACACACACACACACACACACACACACTCAAAACCCAGCCAGTCAGTTGGGAGCCAGGCATGGCAGCCACACATCTGTAATCCGGGCATCCGCATCCAGGAAGTAAAGGCAGGAAGGTCAGAAGTTCAAGGCCAGGCTCAGCTTCAAGGCTAGCCTGGGCTACTTGAGACCCTGCCTCAAATAAACAAACAAATCCTCAGTTCTTTATCCAGCACTCAGCGCCCTGTGTTTGTGCTTTCTTCTCTCGGAGCTGGTCAGTGGGGTGGCTCAGTGGGGAAAGCATTTGCTGTCCCAGCCAAGGGATAAAGGACAGGTTTAACTAGCAAAAGTCAAAAAAGTCTGCTTACAGGAGTGCTGGCGAAAGCAAAGTTTTGTTTTGCTGTTTGGACAAGAAGCCCAGGCTGGCCTGGAACTCACTTGTTGTTGAGAATGACCTTGTGTTCCTGATCCTCCTGCCTCCACATCTGGAGTGCTGGGATTACAGGTACATAGTCTATCAACTGAGCCTCCTTCAGATCCACCCCGCCTCTGTCAAGCCTCCCCGCTCCCCAAGGAGACCCAAGGACTTCATTTTCCAAATCCTTTGCAGCTGGAGTTTCAGGATGACTTGAATCTGACAGGGGCGGCCCTCACCCTGTTTTCAAGGGAAGAGATGAGCTGCAGCCATTTTCCTGCTGGAACGGGCGCGGTTGAAGAGAAAGAAGTTCTTTATTCTCGGCCACGTGCCGGGACAAGGGTCCCAGTGGTGCCGCACTGTCACAGCACAGCGACGGTCAGTGAGCCGCCCTGCCTCATTCTGGAACCCTGTCTGGGACGTGTCTAATTCATCCTGTGACTTGTCAGCCTTTACTCCTTCCTAGCAGGACTAGCGGGAACCCCTTCCTCTTCCAGCAACTGAGCTGGTTGATTCCGGTCCACGGAGGGCGCTTATCTCCCTGTGAGATAAGGGACATCATTAGCTCCTGGGAGAACAGCGCACGGCCGACTCAGCTTCTCACAGGTTTCCCAACAATATTTTAACTAGCTGCCGGTTCTCACAGGTCACGGACTAAACCTGGTGTGCCAGGCCGGCCTTGCCGCATCTTACAGAGCAGGAGGGAAGAAGGCTCTCACTTTATTTATTTATTTATTTATTTATTTATTTATTTATTTATAAATAAGGTCTCCAATAGCCCAGGTGGCTTGAGGAGTCAGGCTTACCATTTATTTATTTATTTATTTATTTAGAAACAAAGTCTCTAATAGCCCAGGCTGGCCTCAACTCACAGTATAGCAGGGGCTAGCCTTGAATGTTTGTTAGTTCTCAGGCTGTTCAAATATCCAGAAATGAGCGTCTCCTGGACTCTGGGGGGGTTTCTGGCAGCTGTGACAGCCAGCACTCCTCCTCGGAAGCCTGTGAAAGGTTCCGATCCGGCAGAAGGAGTCCTTTCCCTTACGTCTTGCAGAAGGGACTTATGGCTTCATTGAGAGGTGACTTGTGCCTGCCCTTGTGGCCTCCAGGGTCCCTCAGCCCTTCTTCAGGAGGACTTGTTATGCATTTCCAAGCCCCTTCCCTAGTTTCCTGGCCCTTCCCAAGCCCCAGTTTCTCACCCACTGTGCTCTACTAATGTACACTGGCTCTCCCGGACTCTCCTCCCCTCCCCCAGGCGCCCTGCAGGGCCAATTGTCCGCTCGGGTGTTCAGTTTACTTTTCCTCTCTGCTCTGGACTTGTCCAGATGCAGGTGCCTCTGGTGGGTCTCTTCCTCTTTTTTTCTACAGTAAAAACAACAAACAAACAAACAAACAAAAGAACTTAACCTTATCATGGTTTGGTCACATCTGCCTTGTCTCTCTCTCTCTCTCTCTCTTTTTAAGATTTATTTATTTTATGTATACCACGAGTACACTGTAGCTGTCTTCAGACACACCAGAAGAGGTCACTGGATCCCATTACAGATGATTGTGAGCCACCATGTTGTTGCTGGGAATTGAACTCAGGGCCTCTGGAAGAGCAGTCAGTGCCCTTAACCACTGAGCCATCTCTCCAGCCCCCACATCTGCTGTCTCTTGAGTCTTCATTGCTGCCTTCCCAGTCCGGAGTTCGACATCACTGCACTTGAGGTGATTTGGGGCTGTGGATGGAGTGCGGGACTTAGTTCACGCTGAGCCAGCGATCAGCCAACTAGTCCCAGCATCTGCCCGCCTGACCCTGCTAATGTGGCAGAGAGAGTCCCAGCCCCTTCGGTTGTGGCACACGGTTAAAGAGAATTCCTTTATCCTCAGCCACAAGGAGGGAAAGGTTCTCTAGTGGCCTGCCCTGTCTTAAACAAACAAAAGAATCAAAAGGGGCTTTTCCTGAGTCTGTGGAGCTGGGGAGTGGCGCTTTGTTTTTTAATGATACAATGTATTACACAGATACCATAAACTCTTCTTGTTTTGAAACAGTCTCAAGTTGGCAGTGATCCTTCTGTCTCAGCCTCACGAGTGCTGGGATTACAGGTATGAGCCGTCACACCCAGCTCTTTAACTCTTGATCTATGGATTAGAGAAAAAACTAGATCCTCATTCGAATGCCAGGCCTTTAGCCTCGGCCGGGAAGAAACTTTAATCATTACTGGGATGACCTGACTCCTCCCAGTTAAACCTGAGTTTCGAGGTAACAATCCCTCTGTCATCCCAGGCAGAGGGCACCTCTCTCCTGGGAAACTGCTAGTTACAGGACTGCCAGGGAGAAATGGCTTGGGAAGGAACGCGAAAGGCATCAAGCAATAATGGGAATGAGTGTATTACCCGCTCATCAGAGTAGAGGCCTTCCTCTCCAGCACACAGGAGAGAACCCCCAACCCCAGCCAATTTACACAAGAAGATCTGTTAGCTGAACTGCAGGGAGGGTCGCTGGGATTGACTCACTGACTGGAAGAGGAGACCAGATTCATCTCACTGCAGAGGGCAGCCACCATCAGCCCCTCTTAGAAAACGCCCTCTGGACTAGGACTGGAGAGATCGCCCAATATTTAAAGAGCTTGCTGTGCCCAAGGGAGGTTTGAGGGAACTGGTTTATTGCCAAACATCAAAGCGCTATCTTAGGCTAATTTATCACAGAGAAGCATGAATGGGCAGAGCCCAGGACGGAGAGGTTTGGATGGGAAATTGAGGGACTCTGTTGGGCTGCAGGCCACAAATGAGCTCTTTCCTGGTCCCAAATGGAGAAGAAATCTGTTTGGGAGTCCACATCTAGGCAGCCAGAAAACTCCAAGAAGCGGAGTCGATGTTTGCCTGTCAGTTAAACAGATTCCTAGTGTGCAGCCCACTCACACCACACAAGGGAGCCCCAGACAGCTGGAAACTGAGGCCCAGGGTCATACAAGCTGCCCATGCAGAAAGACTAGCAAGCAGAGAGCGGGTGGACAGGGATATTGGCTATCTCCAGAATCTGTGTCCTGTGGGAAGGTGCGGCCCAGGCCAGGGCCTGCATTCCCAGCCTCCTTGTGTGGGTCACAGCAGGAAAGAGATGGTCCTTTCATGGTAGGTCATTGAGAGACTCTACTAACAAGAATGTTTAAAAGGCTGTGAGTATAGGTGTGGAGAAATGGCCGGTAATGCTGCCTGTCCTTAGAGCTAAGACAGCAGGAGCTAGCATAAGCCCTAGACAGTCCAGGACAGAAGGAACTTGGGACGTTCCTTGTATGGCTGGAATAGTGGGCAGAAGAACTGAGTCTCTCTCTCTCTCTCTCTCTCTCTCTCTCTCTCTCTCTCTCTCTCTTTTGATTTTTTTTCGAGACAGGGTTTCTCTGTGTAGCCCCGACTGTCCTGGAACTCACTCTGTAGACCAGGCTGGCCGCAAACTCAGAAATCCACCTGCCTCCCAAGTGCTGGGATTACAGGCATGTGCTACCACTGTCCAGCAAGAAACTGGGTCTTTAAAAAAAAAAATATATATATATATATATATATATATATATATATATATATATATATATTTTATTAGCTGGGCGGTGGTGGCACATGCCTTTAATCCCAGCACTTGGGAGGCAGAGGCAGGAGGATTTCTGAGTTTGAGGCCATCAAAGCCAGCCTGGTCTACAGAGTGAGTTCCAGAACAGCCAGGGCTACACAGAGAAACCCTGTCTTGAAAAACCAAAAAAAAAAAAAAAAGTTTTTAGTTTTTTATTTTATATATATGATGAACACACCATAGCTGTTTTCAGACACACCAGGAGAGGGCATCAGATCCCATTACAGATGGTTGTGAGCTACCATGTGGTTGCTGGGATTTGAACTCAGGACCTCTGAAAGAGCAGTCAGTGCTCTTAACCACTGGGCCATCTCTCCAGCCCAAGAAACTGAGTCTTAATGAAAGGAGTGTGGCCAATCTGTGGGATCCATTAAGGAGAAGCTAGATGATAGATACTTTGGCCAGGGTAGTGCCTGTCAGAATCTACCAGAAGCCAGAGGGAATGCAAGCCCCCATAGAAGACCTCCGAGCTGGAGGAAGCGGGTTGTGTCCCTAGAGGCAGTAAGTCCACTCAGAAGGAAGGTCCTTGGCGTGCCACATGACCAGTTCTGGCCACAAGGAGGGGCAGAGATGATGGAGCCCCCCTCGGGCCACCCAGTCCTCAGGCTAACGGTCGCCCTGAGTGAACTTCAGGAGATCTAGAGACAGTGTGTTGGGTGAGACATGGCTGCTGGCTTCAGCTGATGTGGCCTCGAGGTGGCAGCGTGGAAATGGGGTTCTGGTGTGGATATGTCTCCCTGTCTGCAGAGGGGGTGGACAAATGAGCATGTCAGAGCTACCTCCCTGCTCAAAGTAAAGACATAGTAGCCCAGGCTAGCCCGGAACATGCCTTGAAACTGAGGATTTCCTTGAACTTGGTGCTCCTCCGGCCTCCGTGTCTCGGAACGCTGGGATGGCAGGTTTATACCTCTGTGGCCGGTCCCTGAGCGCTAGGTAAGAACTCTACCTCGGGCGACATATCCAGCCCTGTTTCTCAGTTTCGCTGGGGACCTCCTTCCCCAGGTTCTGGTCAGACCTGTTGTCAAAGTCCTTTCTCTCCTTGTGTGACTGATAAGACCATGAGTCACCATCTGCCATGAAAATGTGATCTTAATGCAAATCACTTTCAAGCTCAAAGACTGGGGTAGGCGCAGTCCGTTCAAGGGTCTCCCCAGGTGGCTGTAGAATGCTGGCCCCTCTCCTTCCAGTGGTGGCTGTGGTCTTCCCCCATCTGGGGGACCCCGGACGCTGGGGGGGTTGATCAGCGAATCAGGTATCTCAGAGGCTTTCTGGTGAATCACACGCCACGTGCCAGCCACAACAACCTTCCACCCCGAGCTCTGACGGGTACCCAAAGCTACCCCAGCCAGGGAACCTGAACCAGCCTCGCTGGGAATGACCGCTTGCTCAGAACTGCTGGGATTTCAAGGGTCACAACAGAAGCCAGGGGACTTTCCAGGTGTCCCCTCCCCCCAGCTGTGTGTTTCCTGAACTGGAACATCGGTCGGGTTAATAAGCTGGGAAACCGCCATTGTCTATTTATTCATGTGCTGTGCAGGAGACAGACAAGGCCCTGGTGAGGTACACACCCTGCCCAAGTTTGTGACGCTCTCTCTGTACGTAGCCCAGGCTGGCTTCCAATATTCAACCCACCTGCCTCTGCCTCTCAAGTGCTGTTTTTCTAGGTCCAGAAACAGACTTTTTTTTTTAAAGATTTATTTATTTATTATATGTGAGTACACTGTAACTGTCTTCAGACACCAGAAGAAAGCATTGGATGTCTTTTCTCTTTTCGGATGGTTGCGAGCCACCATGTGGGTGATAGGATTTGAACTCATGACCTTTTGGAAGAACAGTCGGTTCTCTTACCCACTGAGCCATCTCCAGCCCCCAGAAATAGACTTTATGAGCACGGTCTGTTAGCTTGTGATTTCCCACTGGGAAGGGGAGGGGAGATGTGGCGATGGACCATGGTCTCTTCCTCCCGGCCTTTCTGACCCCAGTGCACACCCAGTAGGACCGCATTTGACTTGTTACTATGGAAATGAACAATAGCATCTTCCCCACTTTCTCTTTCTTTCTATTTTTCTTTTTTTCTTTTTTCTTTTTTTCGAGACAGGGTTTCTCTGTGTAGCCCTGGCTGTCTTGGAACTCACTCTGTAGACCAGGCTGGCCTCCAACACAGAATTTCTATTTTTCATCGATGTTGTTGTGTTTAAATAGGGACTCCATATGTAGCACAGGCTAGCCTGAAACTTTTTTTTGGGGGGGGGGTTTTTTTTTTTTGGTTTTTTGGAGACAGGCTTTCTCTGTATAGCTCTGGCTGTCCTGGAACTCACTCTGTAGACCAGGCTGGCCTCGAACTCAGAAATCTGCCTGCCTCTGCCTCCCAAGTGCTGGGATTAAAGGCATGCGCCACCACCGCCCGGCTAGCCTGAAACTTTTCAGCCTCTTGCCTCGACCTCCCCAGTGCTGGATGCTCTCTGTGTCCTCACTGTCTAGAACACTACCTAGTGTACGACAGGTGCCTGAGAAATACTCATTATATAAATGAACATGTCTTTTCTTGAAGTTTCTCTTCCGCTTCATATGACCAGCAGAGTTGCTGATCGAGGGCACAGACGTTTCTTACATTCGACTTTCTCTCCCCTCACCCTCTAAGCTTCTGGTCACTGAGTCGACCCTCCAGGGCCTGGAAGCCCTCCTGGAAAGCTTTTGTGAACTGAAGAGTTCTGCTAGGTCTACGGAAGTAAAACAGCAGGCCGCCATACCAAAACAAAGGCGCTGTGCGCCTCCTGGTGGACGTGGCTTTGAACTGCAGGCCTTTCCCGAAGAGCCGCTTGGGACCAGAGGGTCCCCAATCCCATCTCCTGGTGAGAGACCGCGAAGGGGCGTTGCTTACTGGCTTGCTCAACCGGCTTTCCTATATAACCCAGGACCACGTGCCCAGCGGTAGTACCTCCTTTATCAATCATCAATCAAGAAAATATCCCCGCCTCCCCTCCATACGCTCCTGTAAGCTGATCTGATGGACAGCATCAGGAGTCGGATGGCGGTGCGGTGGGACAGAGTGTGCAGGTCTGGGTCTCAGGCTGCCAGCTGCAGTTTTACGAGTTGTGTGCGCAGCCCAGACCAAGGGGACTTCCACGTTGCTAAGCTAATCCCGATGCACTCCTTCAAAGAGTTTCTGAGAGAACGTTTGAGTAAAAAGCCAGGACAAACACGGAGGGGAAGGACTGGAGACAGGCTGGGCTGTGGTTTGGTTCCCTGGCATTGCGGGGAAATTGTGTACCCCGTAAGGGGCGGGGCCTAGTGTGGGTCATGGGTCATTGGCAGTGTGCTTCAGAGAGGACTGCTGGATTCAGTACTTCCCTCCTCGTCCTCCTGTTCCACACCCCAGTCCTAGACGACTGGTTTTGGTGGTCATGGCATGGTGCCCACAACACCTGAGGCCTGAAAGCAACAGCTCTGCCCAACCACAGACCTGAAGTCCAAAGCCAAGAGCCAGGCTAAGCCTTTTTTTTCCTCTATTACCTCAGCTACCCACATGGTTGTGAAAGCAGACAAACCTGGCTGTTGCCTCTAAGATCTTTGACACAGAAGGGCCACCAGTAACAACACAGCCTCCTATTAAAAAAAAAAAAAAAAAAAAAGACATGGCAGGGACAGTGGGGTGAAGAAAGTTCTAGAGGTGCTAGAGAGAAGGTTCACAGGTAAAAAAAAAGAGAGAGAGAGAGAGAAAAACCACTCACCACACAAAGGTGAGGACTGGAAATCAGATCTGCATTGCTGTGGTAGTGTGAATATGCTTGACCCATGGAGTGGCACTATTAGGAGGTGTGGCCGTTTTAGAGTGGGCGTGTCACTGTGGGTGTGGCTTTTAAGACCCCCATCCTAGCTGCCTGGAAGCCAGTAGTCTCCTAATAGCCTTCAGATGAAGATGTAGAACTCTCAGCTCCTCCTGTACCATGCCCGTCTGGATGCTGCCATGCTCCTGTGTTGATAATGGACTGAACCTGTGAACCTGTAAGCCAGCGCCAATAGGAGAGAGGGGAGGAGAGATCCTCGAATCTAATTTCTTTTTCTTTTTGGTTCTTCTTTGAGCACGACTGTTAACAAACTGCAACAAATCCTCCCTGCCCCACCCAATGATGACTGACAGACACCAACTCCGCATCTCGAGGGCCCTAGAACATACATCCCAGAATTCCAAATGTCACACAACCACAGAAACTATCTGCAGCTGGCAAAACCACACCCTGCTAGAGCACGAGGCAAATCATAGTCATCTGCTGTGAACAGTCTGAAGCAGCCCCATGTCCCCACACCTGGGATTAATGAAAGCACAATCTTATATTTCTGTGTTTTTTAAAAGAAATAAAAATTCCAGAATTCTCACTACAGAGCTGGCTAGCAAGGCTCGCTGGATCAGCAAGGTCTAGGATAAGTGGACAATCAGTCTCAAGGTATGAGATGAAAAGTGACACCCAAGGCCCAACCTTAGACCTCTGCATGCATGGGCAATCACATTGTGTGTCTGCATTTGCATACACACATATGCAAACACAGGTACTGTGTGTGCACACATACAGGCACATTACATACATACATACATACACACTCAGAAACAAATACACTGATTACAGTAGGGCTTGCCTTAAAGCTCAGCATTTGGGAGACAGAAACAGGAGAATTGCTGCAAGTTTGAGGCCAATCTGGTCTTCACAGTGAATGCTAGGCCAGCTGAGCCTACATATGGAGTTGCTGTCTACAAATAAGTAGATAACAGGCAGGAGAGGTGGCTTCTCAGCTGAGTATTTCCTGCTCTTGCAGAGCACTGAAATTTGCTTCCCAGTGTCTACTGTTCACACAACCAACTGCCTGTAACTCTTCTGGCTTCAGAATCCAGTGCGCCCTCTACTGGATCCTGCAGACGCTGGACCCATGTGCACATCTACATACACACACACACACACACTTTAAAATGAGATCTTCTAAAATAAATAAGGTAAGCCGGGTGGTGGTGGCACATGCCTGTAATCCCAGCACTCTGGGAGGCAGAGGCAGGTGAATTTCTGAGTTCGAGGCCAGCCTGGTCTACAGAGTGAGTTCCAGGACAGCCGGGGCTACACAGAGAAACTCTATCTTGAAAAACCGATTTCCAGAACCCAGAAAGTTTTGTGTCTGTCATACACACACACACACACATACACACACACACACACACTAAATAAATGAACAAACAAATAAATAAATATATAGATGAGGAACGTGTCTGGTCAGCTGTCAGGGATATGAACTATTACCCGTGTCTTGGTCACCCCATGAGGACAATGACACCAGTCGCCACGTATCGAGGTCACACGGGGTTGTTACGAGCAGTGGTGACACCATTCATTTAAAGAGCAGTGCCGGCATCAAGGTACCTTCCAAGATAAACAGACTAGGCAATGCTTGTAATGCCTGGCAGGAGCCCAGCACACCGAGGACACAGCCGATGGTGGTGTGCGCTACCGGGGCAGGTGTCTACTGCCCAGAACCTCTCCCTCACTTGTTACAGCAGGAGCCAAACATGGGTTCCCCATAGTTAGATCCCACGCCTCCTGCTCCGTGGTTCACCCCACACCAGCCCTGTGACAGTGACAGTTCTGTCTCTGTCTCTCTGAAAAACTTCACTCTACCTTCCGTCCATGGAACTTTCCTTTGTTCTTTCTATTGTTAAAGACTAATTGTTTTAAACCATTTTAAATTTCTACGTGTGTAAGCCCATGTGTGTGCTTGTGTGTCAACATCAGTGCAGGCGTCTTTGGAGGCTAGAGATGGTGCCTGCCCAGCGGCTGGAGCTCCAGGCACTCTTGAGCCTCCCGGTGTGGGCGCTTGGGACTCGGGTCCTCTAGAGTAGCTTCCACCACGGAGCCAGCTCTCCAGCCCCTTGTACACGAGATGGGATCTCACATAACCAAGGTTAACTTTGAACCTGCCTCCAGCCGAGGGCGTATGTCTGAAACAGATGAACAGATGCCTTTGTCTCTCCACGCCAGGATCTATTGGGTAACAATGAATCCACCACCTTGGCAGTTTATCAGCATCCATTGCCAGGTAATCCTGCTTCGCTTGATGAGTTACTGTAACTGTCGAGCAGTTGTCCCGGGCAAACTGGGTTTCCCTGACAGGGAGGCTGGAATTAAGGTGGGGGTGGGGGTGGGGGTGGGGGTGGGAGAAGAATGGAGCCAAGACCAAAGTTCTGATCAAGGCTCAAAGTTTAACTTTCAGTTCTGTGCTTACATAGGTAGAGACCCATCCTTAGATTCAGCTGGGTTCTTGTTTCAAAACAGGCGTCATCAGGCAGTCTTGTTTTTGTGGGAATACTGTGGATGTGGGAAACAGGAGACTCCACTCCAGGTGGGTTAGACATCTGTGGCAAACAAGGTCTGGTGAGCCTTCTTGACGCTGGGGGAAGGGTACAGCTCACGCCAGAGTATCTACAGAAGACTTTTGTGAATCCTTTCTTCCCCTCCTGGGACTGAACGCACATCTTCAGGTGGCCAGCACCTCCCCTAGAGCCATCTTCACCCTTATTACATTTTTTAAAAAAAAAATATTTGTGTATATGAGTCTACTGTCGCTATCTTCAGACACACCAGAAGAGGGCATTGGATCCTATCACAGATGGTTGTGAGCCACCAGGTGGTTGCTGGGAATTGAACTCAGGACCTCTGGAAGAGCAGTCAGTGCTCTTAACTGCTGAGCCATCTCTCCAGCCCACCCACCCCCCTTTTTTTTAAGATAGGGCCTAGAACTCACCATGTAGCCCTCCCTGGCTGGCCTAGAACTCACCATGTAGCTCTCCCTGGCTGGCCTGAAACTCACTGTGTAGCCCAGGCTGGCCTTGAGCTCACAAAAATTCACCTGCCTCTGCCTCCCAAGTTCTAGGATTCAGGGTGTCAGCCACTGCACCCAACCCTTCCAATCTTTACAACTAATATTAATTCTCAGACCACACATTGTACCTGCTACAGCACGGATCTGTGTGTACGTGCAGGTTACAGCGAGGCTACACCGAAGCCATCGCTGAGAAGCTGACAGACAGCGGGTTGGAGGGCTGTGGAGAAATGAGGACACTGGCTGCTCTTGCAGAGGACCTGACTTCCTTTCCCAGCCCACAGTCAGTTTTCACTCCAGTTCCAGGGGGTCCAAGGCTTTCCTCTAACCCCCACTGACACTGGTGCAGACACAAACACAAAGTAAATCTTAAGAAAACTAAGATAGCTCTGCACCCCCCCCCCTCAAGAAAAGGAGTGTCAGGGGAGGGAGGATGGGAGAAGTATGCCCCTGGAGATGTGGTGCTCCCCTGGAGGTGTGGTGCTCCCTGGAGGTGCTCTCCTGGAGGTACTACGGTGCTCCCTGGAGGTACTGAGGTGACGTGGGGGTGGTGGGGAGCACGGTCAAGTTTCAGAAGGGGAGGTGGAGCAGGGTGAGGATGCAAAGGGTAGAACAAGCTTCATGTGAAACTAGGGTGGCGCCCTGGGCCAGGCTATGTTAACAAGTGGGGAGCAAGCTTAGCTCAACCAGGACACTGGGGAATTCTCTGCCTGTTGGGTCCCTTGGCTTTCGTATTAGCAGCCCTCCTCTATGGGGTTCAGAGGGAGGAGTTGCACTCCCATCTTCGGACCTTGTTTCTCTGACAGGTCTAGGACACACCCACACCCTAAGGACCCAATTTACTTTGATAAACAGGGCGGGACCCTTTCTATTTTTAAGTTATCAGTTTGTTCCTCGTGGGTGGTACCGGCCAGATGGTGTTGTGTACTTGTCTGCCTGAGTGCAGCGTCACTCTGTCTCTGTGTTTACACTCCAAGTGGAGTCAAGCGTTGCTTGTGAGGTCACCAGGAGCAAGGCAAACCCCTGCGGGTGGTCTGTACCCCAGAATGATCCTGAATTTACCTTCTGCCTCTGCTGCCCCAGAGCACTGGGAAGGAAGCAGGGCTCCGAGCACCACCTCCACAGACCCCCTCCTCTTCCTTGTTTGCCTGGAGATTCCTGCTGGCTGGGGCTTTCCAGCTGGCTGGCTTCCAGCTCTTAGAGTTGTCTGGGCAGAGGCCAGAGCTAGGGAAACTGGGAGCCACTGTTTGGCACAGCTGCAGAGCTCAGGGGTGTCCCCAAGGAGTCCCTACTTCCTGGCATCCTGAGCCGGGCTGGGTGTGGGGCCACCTCCCTCCCTCTTCTCTGCTATGTGACCCTCCACTGAGGAACCCTGTTTGACTTCTGTGTCCCTCTGATCAGAGACCCTGATGGGTGGCTTGGTCCCCACAGGCTTCGATGACAATCTTTTTCTGGTCTGTCATGTCCCCTGTGTGGGAAGTGGGATGTTCTCTGGGGACAGTGCTCCAGGGGAAGAGGCTTGGGTGCACCCCCACACACCAAGAGCACGCACATACTCCATAAATATTTCCTCCTTCCTTCCTTCCCTTTCTTTCTTTCTTTCTTTCCTTCTTTCCTTTTCTTTTCCTTTCCTTTCTTCCTTTCTTTCCTTTCCCTTTTCTTTTCTTTTTTCCTGAGACAGGGTTTCTCTGTGTAGCCCTGGCTGTCCTGGAACTCACTCTGTAGACCAGGCTGGCCTTGAACTCAGAAATCCACCTGCCTCTGCCTCCCAAGTGCTGGGATTAAAGGCGTGCACCACCACCACCCGGTGACACGCTGATTTTTAATGGTCACTTCAAACCTTTGTGAGTCTGGAAGGATGGACTCAGCTCCACACTTCACTATTAAATTTCTGTTCCTAAGGCATCAAAGGTGACTCGCAAGTACAGGAATTCTTGAGCCCGGCACTGCAGGGATGGCTCAGCTTAAGAGCACAGACTGCTTTGGCAGGGGACCCCGGTCTGCTTCCCAGCGCCCACGCTGGTCACTGCCACTCCAGCTCATGTCCTGGGATCCCGCACGCTCCTGCACACACCAAGGGAGCTGGAGATGCAGGAGAGGATGCGGAAGAGGCACAAATGTCGGAAGTGTGAGGAGCCGAGAGCAGCACCCAGCCGGCCATCAGAAGTCAGCCTCAGCCTCAGCCGGGCCGTGGGGGCGCACACCTGTAATCCCAGCACTTGGGAGGCAGAGGCAGGCAGATTTCTAAGTTCGAAGCCAGCCTGGTCTACAGAGTGAGTTCCAGGATAGCCGGGGCCAGAGAAACCCTGTCTCAAAGAAAAAAGAAAAAAAGGAGAAAAGTCCAGCCTCTGTCTGGTGTCGGCCATTTGCTTATTTAGACGCAGACCTGACAGTGAACCAGTGTGTGTGAGTGACCTAGTTTCTAAAACAGTTACATGTTTACGAAGGGTCACGGCGAGGTTGTGGTCTGAGTATTCTCAGTTGTTTCAATAAACATGAGTCATGGAATCCGAGGCCATAGGTTCAGTTTCAACCGAAGCCCCGCCTACAGAGGGCTCCAAAGCCCCTGCAGACGCTGGGGGGCTCTATTTCAGCTAGAGTGGCTCCCTCCGCCCCAAGACACAAGGTGACAAGGACACACACACACACCCTTGAATACATCCCTGCATGGATGGCCCGTGAGTAGATACAGCTCCGAGAAGCACTGTCACCGCTGTGGTGGGACCCCAGGGTATGGAGCTGACAGATTCTTACACAACAGCCAACTCTGTTCAGACCCTCGCACAAAAGTTCTCGTGAGTTTAAGCGAGCCACACGTGGCAAAAACCTGTTTTTCCGTAGAAGCATCAAAATGATAAACTAAACACTTAACTGGATCACAGCAGCAAGCGATAACCAGCGATCTGAAGCAGGCTCGCTCCTAGCGGCCACACCTGGGGGGAGCAGAGGGCGCAAAAACACGGTCCAAGGACAATTCCGTGTTTTGAAGAAATCTTCCCTAGGACTCCTCCTGTTTTCTCCGTGTGTTCTCGCAAGCAGTCAGCTCTCGCCTCCCATGAGGCCACGCTCGGACCACGTTCTGACAGAGCATCACTAAGGGTGTGTCCCCCCAGCTGTCCACAGAGTTTGACTGTTGTCCTTTCCAGACTCCCCTCAGTGTGCCACCTTCCTTCCCTAGTCCTCACCGGCTCCCCTCTTCTCACGCCCCCACATAAACTTCATTTTATACCAGACCCGTCCATATGGTTGGTACCTGGGGGAGGGGGGCGTCGGCTCAGCACGGCCCGCTAAGGCACGCCCTCCGCTTCCCACCATATCATATCTCATTTTACAAAACAACACTCATTGCTTCTGTCAAACTTCAGGAAGACCTCCCACTACTCGTTCACTCCTTCAACAAAATATTTAATGAGCCTCTGAGTTTGGGAAGTTTAGTCTTACAGAAAAATGGTGTCCTGGGCTCCTGGGAGCAGTCTAAGTCTTGACTGAATTCAGCTATTATTATTCTTAGATGTCATGGTTTTTCTGTATTTTTTTGTTGTTATTGTTTTTTGTTTGTTTGTTTGTTTGTTTTTTTTTTTTTTTTTTGAGACAGGGTTTCTCTGTATAGCCCTGGCCGTCCTGGAACTCACTCTGTAGACCAGGCTGGCCTTGAACTCAGAAATCTGCCTGCCTCTGGCTCCCAAGTGCTGGGGTTAAAGGCGTGCGCCACCACCGCCTGGAGGACACCATGTTGAAATATCTTCTGCAGAAATGCCTCAGCTATTCCGAGCGCCCGCTGCCCTTGCAGAGGCCCCCAGTCCAGCTCCCAGGCCCTTGTCAGGTGGCTCACAGCTCTGGGAGATGGAGTGGGCCTCCTCGGGCGCCAGACTCACACAGGCACAAGCCTGCACCCAGACACGCATAATTAAAAATAAAAATAAGGGGGCTACAGAGACGTCTCAATAATCAATAGCACCGTCTGCTCTTCCAGAGGACCCTGGTTCAAGTCCCAGCAACCACAGGGCAGCTCACGGTTGTCTGCAACTCCACTTAGGGGTTCTGATGCCCTTTCTGTCCTCTGATGTCACCTGCACACACTGTACAGATATATACTTAGGCACAAAATTAATTTTATTTTTTGGTTTGAGACAGGGTTTTTTGGGGGGCAGGGGCAGGTTCAAGACAGGGTTTCTCTGTAGCCCTGGCTGTTCTGGAATTCACTCTGTGGACCAGGTTAGCCTTGAACTCAGATATCCACCTGCCTCACTGGGATTGAAGGTGTGTGCCACCACCGCCAGGGTAATAAACTGAATTTTAAAAACACACAAACACACAAGCAGACACTTTCTTGAAAGAGAAAAAGGAAAGAACTCCTGAGCCCTCGAAGTCTTTACCACTTTACATCTGGCTCAGGCCTGGGTGGTTTGCTTGATCCAGATCAGAAAGAACTAAAGGCACAGGAGACAAGATGCAGGGCAGACGGGCGTCAGGGCTCTGGCCAGCACCGGCTGCTTCCTGTATTGTACACAAGGAAATGGACAGCAGCTCCAGCCAGGGCCCGGCTGTCACGTGGTGTCCCTGAGAGCAGAGTCTTTGGGGCTGAGCCAGCAAAACAAACTCCACAAGCTATGACTGCTGTACAAGGAACCCAACGCCTTCCAGTGGTTCCCACTGAGACAGGACGCAGGTGATGCTGTTCCCAAGGCAACCAACCCTGAGGCCTTGTTGAGGAAGGGCCTAAGGCTTGGGACTTGTGACAACCTAACTCCTCTACCCTCTTGCAAGCAAGAGGAGTTGGGGTGCACGTGCACACACACACAGACACAGCACACCATACATGAGTGCACATGTGCCCAAGTGCACACATGCACAAAAAAATTAAAAGAAAACTATTCAGAAAAAGAAATTGCTGTGTAGTGACTGTGCCCTGCTGTTATTTCTTAAACCACATAATTTAAAAGTATAGCATTAGCTTGTGATAGGGACTGTAAGTGAATCAGAGACACTTCAAAGCATATAGGAGGATGCCCAGAGGTTATGGGTAACTAATACTCTGTTTTTAAAAGAGGAACATTATGGATTTGGGAAGAGCAAACATGTTTGTATGTATGTATATACACAAATATATATATATATTTGTGTATTTCTCTGTATAGTTGAGGGGACATGGTAAAAAATAAGGGTTTCATTGTAATTCTTCTATTGTTTTGATTTTGAAACCACATGAATACCTATTCAAAGGACTCCAAAATATATTTTTAACTGTATCTTATTCTGTGTGCCCAAGTGTGTGTGCACAGCATGGGGCAATTGTCGGGATCAGAGAACAACTTTTTTTTTTTTTTTTTTTTTGGTTTTTTGAGACAGGGTTTTTCTACATAGCCCTCCCTGGCTGTCCTGGAACTTACTCTGTAGACCAGGCTGCCCTCGAACTCAGAAATCCTGTCTGCCTCTGCCTCTCAAGTGCTGGGATTAAAGGCGTGTGCCACCACCGCCCGGCAGAGGACAACTTTCTAAAGTCAGGTCTTTCCTTCTCATGTGCGTCCGGGGAACTAAACTTAGCCTGTCAGACTTGTTGGCAAGCCCCTTTACTGGCTAAGCCATCTAGTCAACCCAAAAGATTAACAAGATGGGCAACATTTCCCTTTGAAGGACAGGGGATGAGTATATGTCTACCAACATAAGCAGAAATATGTGGATCCTTCCTCGGTGAAAGAGACACACAGAGGTCTTGCGCTCAGTAAAATGTTTATTTCGCATTTTTAAAAAGTTAACACTACATACTAGAAACTCAGGGTGTGTACACACAGGATTACTCGTAATTACTAACAAACTTTCTTAGGACTACAAATTCTTTAATAGGGGCGGGATGGGCTATGAGACAAAGGCTGGGAAAACAAGAAAGTAAACACAAAAGGCAGAGTCATCCTGGGAGCCTCGCGTGTAACTGTCTCAGTTCCCAAGAAAGTGAGCTTCTTCCTAGCAGGAGGCCCCCTGTAGGGCATGGGGCTGGAGAGACGTCTGTGGGCTGCAGGGTGCAGGGTGTGGTCAGGTGAGGCCTCAGGGAACCTCAGAGACAGGAGGGCTTCCATAGGCCAAAGAAAGAACAAAACCCTGGTACAGTGGGAGCAGGAGATAGGCCTGGAACAGGTGGTGTCTAACGGAAGGGAAGGAGGCTGGGCCAGGGCTCGAGGCTGCGGACTGGAGACCCAGCTCCTTCCGGCTTTGCACAGAGCCGAGGCCCAAGTAGACCGGTTTCTTAATGAAGTTGGTTCTTAATGAAGATGTAGGTACAGGTGATAAATGCAGGGTCAAAGGGCTTGACCCAGGGGTCGGGGTGGGGCTGGGGGTGGGGGAGCCTCTGTAGACTCTGGACATCCAGTCTGCGACTTGGGAGGAGGAGGGGTCCGAGAGGGTTTGGGTGCCGCCCCGCAGCTGGACGCCCGCCCCAAGGGCGGAGCTTGTCCTTCACAGCAAATGGTTGTTCCAGAAAAACCGCAGCAGCATCTGGCCTCTCAGGAACATCCGCGCCACAAAGGGAACCAGCGCATCCCCGACTTCCTGTGGAAGATGCTGTGCGGAAAGACAGGTTTTGTGTGTTACGCTGCTAATTTGGGGCTGCCGAGGGAAAGGCGCCCTTCTCTGCAGAGCAAGGCGCTGGCCAGGATGCCTACCAACCTGAGCTCACCGTGCTGGGGGAGAGAAGCAACCCCAGCGAGTTCGCCTCCGACCTCCACATCCTGAGGTTTCTTTCTCTCCTCCCTCCTCCTGAGCCATCTCCTCCCCGATCTCTAATGTAAAAATGAATTACAAATGTGGGCTGGAGAGATGGCTCATTTGTTAAGAGCACTGGCTGCTCTTCCGGAGGTCCTGAGTTCAAATCCCAGCAACCACATGATGGCTCACAACCATCCATAATGAGATCTGACGCCTTCTTCTGGTGTGTCTGAAGACAGCTACGGTGTACTTACAGTGTACTTACATATAATAATAAATAAATCTTTAAAAATTACAAATGTAACACATATGAAATATTAAATCAACCCAGCCCACAGGTATGTGACTGAGGGTGACCAGCTGGCTTCCATATATTCCCGTCCACCCTCGGGACACTTTCCCATCCTGACCATCGGATGCCCATCAGGGCACTCTTCAGAGATGATACCCCTGAAGGTATCACGTGGCGTCCTGGCCAGGGATGGTGGTACACGCCTGTCACACCAAGAGAAGATTGGAACAGAAGGAGCAGGGGGGCTTCTGGGAAATCCTGAGCTAGACAGACTCCATCCCCAAAGGAAAAGCAGAGTATTAGCTGCAGCAATGGGAGGCAGAGGCAGGAGGAGCTCTTGAGTTTGAGTCTAGCCTGGTCTACGGAGTGAGTTCCAGGACAGGCAGGGCTACACAGAGAAACCTTGTTTTGAAAAACAGAAAAAAACAAAAACAAAAAGCATTGAATACAGCTTAATCGTGGAACACTGGCCTGGCAAGATGGCACAGTATGTGTGGGGGTGGGGTGGGGTGCGGTGGGATGGGGTGGGGTGGGGTGGGGTCGGCGGGAGCAGCCCTTCAGGTGACAAGGCCCTTCACCCACCTCTCTCTCTGTTTTTTTCCTGTGGGATTTGCTTTTGCCTTCCGAGATGGGGCATTGCTACGCGTCCCTGGACGCCCCAGGACTCAGTCTCCACACTATTTGATCTTCCCGCCTCCGCCTCCTGAGTGCTGGGCTACGTGTGCACCACCGGCTTCTACCTTTTCTCCCTGGAAGCCAGGCCGTTCTTCAGAGGAGATGACCACTCCTGAGTTTCTCAGCGAACTTGCCCTTCACACTTCTTATAAGCTTCTCTTTCTCTTTTAAAGATGTTTTAAAATTTATATGTGTATGGGTGTTTTAACATTAACTGTTATTATCATTAAGTTTGTCTATGTATGGGGTGTGTGCACTCGCGGGTGGGTACCCGCAGAGGCCAGAGGTTACAGAATGCCCCCGGAGCTCAAGTTACAAGTGGTTGTGCAACTCCTCCCCGTCCTCTTCACGGCCAACTCTCCAGCACTTTTATAAGTATTCTGCCTGCATGCAATTCCCACTGAGACCAGAAGAGGGCGCCAGACCCCCAGAAACTGTAGTAACAATTGTGAGCCGCCGCGTGGCCGCTGGAAGTAGAACCGGGTCTTCTGGAAGAGCAGTCCGTGCTCTTAACCACTGAGCCCGCTCTCCAGCCCCCAGCTGTCGCTCTTAAGGTGCTGCCTCCCTTTCTTCCTGTCTTTTGCTCCCAGACATTTGCTACGATATTTGTCTCCTTCAGAAACTCCCAGAGGCCAGGCTTTGGAAAGGCTGGTGCACGGCAGAGCTTCGGAGCTCCTTCAGGAGAGGTGACTGTGAAGAGAAACCTGAACATCAAATCCTACACTCTCCTGTCCCTGAGCCAGAAGAGTTAGCACTCCTTCCCCCTGAAATCCCCCTCCCCACCGCGGTGTGTGTGTGTGTGTGTGTAAATGCCAGCCTTGGGAACAGACCAAAGGCAGCATACCCTAGCCTCACTGAAACTTCCACCCCCTTTTGATTAACAACCAACCTTCTCCGGAGGGAGAGGATGGCTCCTGCCCTAGAAGGAAACGGAAGCCAATGCCCTTGGGATGATAATAGCCCACTCCTGGACTGTGAAAAAGAGACAATCAAGTGTTCCCAGACCCCTGGGGCCAGTTGTACAAATACACCAGCTTCTGATAGCACGAGGTGCTTTCCCCAGGTCAGGAAGGTCCCTTTCCAGCTGCAGGGCTCTGCCTGCTGTCTGAACAAACGCTATCAGGTTTGAAGGACGACATTCCTTTACCGTCTCATGTAACGCCAAGGCTGGAGACCCCACTTGCGGTCTTTTCCTTTATAAACCCTCTTACTTAGACCTGGGGGTTCACTCTCCTTCCTGTCCCATCAGGAAGGTTGGTGGCCCAGGCTCGAGCTTGAATAAAGACCCCCCCCTCCCAGTGAGATTACAGCAGGTTGTGGCCCTCATGCGATTGTAGCAGGTTGTGATTCCTGGTGGTCTTTTTGGAGGTTTTACAGTCTGGGGGAAGAGCTGGTGACCCAGTCAGTTACTGGGAAGCTACCAGCAAGGGAATAAGGAATGTGGACTTGATTCCGTAGTAACTGAAAAACAGGATGTTGGCCTTTCTGGAGCTGAATGCCTGTCCAACCAGCATGGTCCTGAGGAAAACCACTGTCTAACTTTTTGTCTGTTTGTTTTTGATACAAGGTTTCTCTGTGTAGCCCTGGCTGTCCTAGGGCTCACTCTGTAGACCAGGCTGGCCTTGAACTCAGAAATCTACCTGTCTCTGCCTCCCAAGTGCTGGGAATAAAGGCCACGACTGCCCAGTTGAGCACTCTGTCTATAAATCACCACTTAGCCACTCAGCTCTGTCAACTCTCTGAAACTCTGCTGCCTCCCCTGACGTGGGCCCTGCAGTAACTCACAGGGCTGCTGAGAGCTTTCCCAGTGAGGAGCTCAAGTACCAGAAGCTGACACACACACACACACACACACACACACACACACACCCCGCCCCCAGCAAACTCTGAATTCCCTGTCACACTACTGTATAGCTCAGGTCTCAAGGAACAAGGCAAGTCCCAGTCAGGTTAATTTGGTTAAGTTTAGAGACTGTGTTCCCAGAGGGACAGTTCCTAGTACCCAGGAGGGACCCACTGAGATCCTCAATTAGTCTTAGAAGCCAAAGTGTGATGTCATGGGGTTGTTTTGTTTTGCTTGAAACAAGATCTTAAATAGCCCAGGCTAGCCTCAAACTCCCTGTGGAGCCGAGGATAGCCTCAGAGAGACCTGCCTGCCTCTGCCTTCCGAGTGCTGGGACTAAAAGCACGCTTCACCACATCTGACCTTTCTTTTTCTTAATTTCTTTCTTTATTTTTAAATATATTCTGTGGAGCCAGACACCAAGGTGGCATATCTCTGTAGCCTAAGTAGGTGGGAGGCAGGAGCCGGATGAGGGTCTAAAAGTTCAAGTCCTGCCAGCTCTACAAAGTGAGTTCCTGTCCTGAGCTACAGAGTGAAGCCCTGTCTCAAAAGGCCAGCCACCAAGCCCGGCGGTGGTGGTGCACGCCTGTAGTCCCAGCACTCTGGGAGGCAGAGGCAGGCAGATTTCTGAGTTCAAGGCCAGCCTGGTCTACAGAGTGAGTTCCAGGACAGCCAGCCAGGGCTATATAGAGAAACCCCGTCTTGAAAAAACCAAATCCCCCCCCCCAAAAAAGACCAGCCACCAAGCCAACAACCACAAGGAAACAGCAAAAGGTATGATTTAAAGGATCTGAGGTGTAAGTCTGTCCTGCAGGACAAGAGAGATCTGCAAGTCTGGGTCAAGGCCCTGAGCAAGCGAAGCCAGGGCAGACAGAAGGCTAGCTACGGAGGTGGACAGGACAGGCTGAGAGTCCAGGAGCGAGCCCCATATCCACAGCCAACTAACTGATCTTGAATAATTGGGCAAAACCAGTTTCTTCAACAACTGGGGCTGGGGCACCTAGAGACTTACATCCAGGGACTGGGGCAGATGGGCCTCCAGCTCAAAGTTGACAAAATGAACGTCTAAAGGATCACGGACTCAAATTCAATAGCTACAACTAAAACTTCTAGAAGAATGGTATAAATCTTTGTGGCCTTTTAGGTTAGGCATTGTGTTTCCTTAAAACAGCAAAAATTGTGTTTCCTTAAGACAGCAAAAAAAACTGTTAGGCCGGGATCCTGTTTACTACCCCTGCACAAGCTGCTGGGAACCACCACCTCTACCTACCTACACACACACACACACACACACACACACACACACACACACGTTTGCTCTTCTCCCCTCAACTCTGCCAGCACAGAGGAAACTCAGGGCTGTCATCACTTCCTGTCTCCAAGGGTTCCCGCCCCGAGGCTCCGTTTTTGACCATTTATGGGCACAATCCCGGCTCCTAGCTGGCATGTGTGCCTATGCTCTATGAACCCCCCTTGCTTTAGCCCGGGGGCATAACTTCATTGACCTCTACCCGTGAGGTCAGTGAACCCATCTGAGAGCTGCCATTTCTGAGAAACCCAGCTAGGGCTTGGCCCCAGGGTCCTGGCTTGCAGGTATAATGTTTGGTGAGTAAACATTAATTCTGATCA
The DNA here is from genome assembly GCF_947179515.1 of Apodemus sylvaticus. Lineage (NCBI taxonomy): Eukaryota > Metazoa > Chordata > Mammalia > Rodentia > Muridae > Apodemus > Apodemus sylvaticus. The sequence goes on from NC_067490.1 coordinate 6,038,676, forward strand.
TTCCTGGCCACCCTGGCGACCCAGAGGCCATTGGTCCGCCTCTTCCTCCCTCTCCAACCAGGCCCCTGCCGGTTCTCACCTCTTGAATCACCCTGTGATTGACACTGTCCCCGATGTGTCGCAGCTGCATGGTCAGTGTCTGGATCTCTTCCGGCTGAGGGTGGTTCTGGCCAGCGTTCTCTTTGGGCTGACAAGGCGCACTGGGACCTGCGCGGTTCAAGAGACTGGCACTGAATTTGTAAAACCATCTCCGGCAACTCAGAGCAGTCTTCCCACGCCGCGTGTGCAAGCGCACATGTGCGTGAGCGTGATGAGATTGTGTTTATTCCCACTTCCCTTCCAGTGAAACGGGTCAAGCCCTGCTGTACATGTTCAACAATCAGCGAGCAGCGCTGGTGCTGGACGCCCTCCCGCCCCCATGACTGCATCTTGCGGGTTGTTCAGAATCTGGCTTTGTTGTGTTTTAAGTGTCTTACCCAAGGAGACCTGAAAACGTATTTGCTTCCAGCATCCACTTTTGCTTTTAAGCAACCACTCGAGGGTGCATTGGAGTGAATGTCAGCACAGAACTCCCAAAGCTTCAGGAGAAGCCAGGGATGTAAATGACGGTCGGTCGGCCCGAAGGGGCTCAGCAGTCAAGAGCACTGGCGGCTCCTCCAGGGGAACCAGGTTCAGTTCCCAGCACCCAGACAGCGGCTCACAGCCATCTGTTAGCTCCGGTTCCAGGGGATCAGCGGCCTCCACCTCCTCTTCCTGGCCTCCGCACCAGACACACAGGCAAAAAACCACTTACACGCATAAATTTTGTTCTAAAAAATGGCTGTGTGTGTGGGGGGGGGGCCTGGGTTCCTCTGAGAAGCACTTGGGGGTTTGACACTGCTCAGTGGGGGGCCTCGGCACCTCCTCACCTGGGATTCGTCTTTACCCAAGGCTCCAGCCTAACTGCTCCAACAAGAGGTCTGTAGACGCCACGTGCTCCCCTCCACCAATGGGAAGGGGGTGCCAAGGCAGAGCTCAGAATAGTGGGCAGCTCCGCCCTCTCCCTCCTCCCTCCATCCCTCCGGTGCTCCCTCCCTTCTAACGACTCCTCTTTCTTAATTTTTCAGTCTTACTCATTTTCCCTTATTTTTTTTACTTTCTTGGTTCTTTTTATTTTAAGATGTATTTTCTTTTCAGTTATGTGTGTAAGTTACAGGTGGTTTGTGAGCCACCCAGTTAGATGCTGGGAACCATCTTTTAAGTTTGTTTTGCTTTGTTGTTGTTGGTTTTTTTTTGAGAAAGGGGTTCTCTCTGTAGACCAGACTGGCCTGGAACTCACAGAGATCTGCCTGCCTCTGCCTCCAGAGTGCTGGGATTAAAGATGTGCGCTACCACCAACCACTCCATCTCCAACCTTAACCTCTAGAATTTACAAACTTTACCCGTGGAGCCATCTCTCCAGCCTCCCTGAAGATGGCGTTTTATAAAAAGATGGACGTGGCTTGGTGAGGGGCCACACACCTTTAACTCCAGCACCAGGAGGTACATGCCGGGGAATCCGCAAATGCAAAATTAACTTTGTCAACATGGGGATTCCTGGTCCGCTAGGGCTACCCAGTGAGACCTTGTCCCAAAAATAAATGAACTAACTTAAATTTAAAAATAAAGATTAATCAATCTATTTTAGTTGAAGTTTCTTAATTAGTTTTTTTCTCCAGTGGCTCGGTGCTAATTTTTTTTTTTCCAAAGAGATGAATGAGTTTACCTGACTTCCTGCAGCTAAAGAACTTATGTTGTGCCAGGCAGTGGTGGCACAGGCCTTTAATCCCAGCACTTGGGAGGCAGAGGCAGGCAGATTTCTGAGTTTGAGGCCAGCCTGGTCTATAGAGTGAGTTCCAGGACAGCCAGGGCTACACAGAGAAACCCTGTCTGGGGGAGGGGAGGAGAACTTATGTTTTATTTACGCATATGTGGGTTGGAGATGCCCTAAGAGGTCAATGAAAGAGGGCCCCCGTTTCCCTGGAGTTACAGCCACCATGTGGGTGCCGGGGATCCGACCTTGGTCCTCTGCAAGAGCAGCCAGTACCCTTAACCACTGAACCATCTCTCGAGCGCGTTAAATTTTAAACAATGCATTTAGCATCCAAGTTTATGTTCCCAAGACCCATAGAAAGCACATTACTAAGTAAATATTTACCTGAGCGTGACCCGCTAGCCCCTTACCTGGATTCCTTGACATAGCTGGACTGGGCTGCTGGCAGACAAGTCGGGTCACATACTTCTCCCAAGAAGTTTGTTTTCCTATGGCCATCCGCAACAATTTGTTACTTTGAAAGTCGGATACAGAACTTCTTTAGGTTCATAAACAATGCTGTTGGGTGGGCTGCTATTGTTGTTTTCCCTGTTGGAAAATACACCCTGACGCCGCAGAGTTCCCAGTAAATGTTTGCTGTGTCAGATGAACAGCAATGCTCTAATATCAGTGACTTTCCCACAAACACATGGGTCCTGTCCATGTGTGAGAAGTGGGAGAGGCTACTCTTTTATTTTATTTTATTTATTTATTTATTTTTTATTTTTTGGTCTTTTGAATTTGATTTTTTCGAGACAGGGTTTCTCTGTGTAGCCCTGGCTGTCCTGGAATTCACTCTGTAGACCAGAATGGCCTCAGAAATCCGCCTGCCTCTGCCTCCCAGAGTGCTGGGATTACAGGCATGCGCCACCACTGCCCAGCCTGGAGAGGCTACTCTTAAATGTGTTTTTCTTTTCTAATTTTTTTGGGGGATTGTTTTTTGTTTTCTTATTTTTTCTTCTTTTTCCAGACAGGGTTTCTCTGTATAGCCCTGGCTATCCTGGAACTCACTCTGCAGACCAGGCTGGCCTCGTTCTCGGAAATCTGCCTGCCTCTGCCTCCCAATTGCTGGGATTAAAGGCATGCGACACCACTGCCCTGCTAGAGGTATTCTTAAATGTGTTTTTCTTTTCATTTCTTTTCATTTCTTTTCTTTCTTCCTTTCTTTTAAGATTTATTTATTTTATTTATGAATACACTGTAGCTGTCTTCAGACACTCCAGAAGAGGGCATCAGATCCCTTTACAAATGGTTGTGAGCCACCATGTGGTTGCTGGGAATTGAACTCAGGACCTCTGGAAGAGCAGTCAGTGTGCTCTTAACCACTGAGCCATCTTGCCAGCCCCTGTTTTTCTTTAAAATTTATTTTATATACAGATATTTTTGCCTGCTTGTACCTGTATGTGCACCAGAAGCAGTCAGTGCCCTCAGAGGGGAAAGGAGAGAGTCAAATCCCCTGGGACTGTGAGCCTATAGATAGGTCCTGGGATCTGAACCTGGTCCTCTTTGGGACAAGCCAGTGTTCTTAACTGCTGAGTCATGTCTCTAGCCACCTTACGGTGTTTTTAAATTAACGTAAAAATCTGTTCTAGGATCTGTGGTCCTTAGATTTGCTTACACATATCCAACCCAATATCTTTGTGGGTTTTTTAAATGTAATTTTTCTTTAACTGCTTAGTAGCCGCACTGCTTAAAGAGAAGTCTACGTGATACACACAGGCCTAGGAAATGGCTCCGTGGGTAAGCCTGCTTGCAGTGCCTGCTGTCATGAGTTCAGAGTCTCGGAGCCCATGTAAACACCGGACCTCCATGTGCAGGTCCTTGCTCTGTACACCAGGCTGGCAGAAGTCACAGAGTTCCTCCTGCCTCTGACACACACACACACACACACACACACACCGCTGCTCAGCTCCTTTTTTTCTTTTCTTTTTTTTTAATTGGATTTTTTTTGTTTACATTTCAAATGGTTTCTCCTTTCCAGGTCTCTGCTTCAGAAACCTCCTACCCCATTCCCACTCCCCCTGCCTCTATGAGGGTGCTCCCCCACCTACCCACCCACTCCTGTCTTCCTGCGAAAGCATTCCCCTATGTTGGGGCATCGAAAACCCTCAGGTCCAAGAGCATCTCCTCCCACTTATATCCAATATATGCTGCCGGAGACCTGGGTCCCTCCATATGTACTCTTTGGTTGGTGGTCCAGTTCCCGGGAGCTTGGGGGGGTTGGCTTGTTGACACTGTCCCCCCTCCCCCCACCACACACACCACAAACACAAACACACACACACAATCACACAGTGCTGCAAACCCCCCTCAGCTCCTTCAGTCCCTTCTTCAACCTCTCCACCGAGTCTCCAGCTTCAAGGATGGTTAACCAACCGCCAAGGGACACAGCTGGCTGCCAAGACTCCATGCTACGTCGCTGGGTCCACATCTAGCTTCTTTTTTGAGACTGCTCAAGTCCCTGTGAGTGTCTGTCAATAAAGACATTTTGTTGGGCAAATGTTGAGACTTATTTATTTAGTGACAGGGTTTTGAGTATCTAAGGCGGACTCACACTCACGGTCTGGCGTCCTATCGTGGTTGTGAACGATTGAAAGTAAAGTCCGATGGATGCATCTGATCCTCATTTGAGAAAATGTATATTTGAAGGCTCGAAACTTTCTTTCTTTTCTTTTTTTTCCCCCCTGGCTGTTCTGGAACTTACTCTGTAGACCAGGCTGGCCTCGAACTCAGAAATCCACCTGCCTCTGCCTCCCAAGTGCTGGGATTAAAAGCGTGTGCCACCCCTGCCCGGCTTCTTTTTCTTTTTAAATGAAGTCTGTTTAAACTCATATAACATAAAGGCTGGAGAGATGGCTCAGCAGTTAAGAGCTCTGTGTTGCTCTTCCAGAGGGCCCCCGTAGTTCAATTCCCAGCACCCACATGGTGGTTCACAGTTGGCTGTAACTCCAGGGGATCTGATGCCCTCTTCTGGCCTCTACAGGCACTGCAGGTACCTAGCGCACAGACACATGTAAGCAAAACACCCATTCACATAAAATAAAAAAGGAATTTTTAAAATAAATACAATAATTAATGAATCTTTTAAAGAGCGTATAAAGCTACAATCGACTGGGCTGCACTAAAAAAGAAAATCTTGTAATAAGGTAACAACCCCTTTCCCAGTATCCAACATTGGGTTCGAGATAAGAACTGTATATATTCACAAACATGATCATTGTAGTGGACTCACACATGGCCTGGGACTCAAGTGTGTCTGTGAACGAGTAACCAGGGTAAGGAGAGATAAAGGCTTCTACAGGCAGTCGGCATTGACGCCTCCCCAGTCCACGCCCTACAGGACTCTGGCTTGCTGAGTTTAGCTGGATTCTGGGTGCTCCGACTGAGCATGTGCGGTTTTCTAAACGGTGAACTCTCTGGGACGAGTTCCCATGCAGTGTGTACAGCCTGCTCTCTGGGCTACCATTCTCTTTCTTTTTATTTATTCATAGATTTTTATTTCTTTGCTTATGTGTATGTGTTTGGCCTATATGGATGCAAGAGGAGCCCGCGAAGGGCAGAGGCGTCATCAGCTCCCCTGGGATTGGAGTTACAGAGGGTTGTGAGCTGCCATGTGGGTGCTGGGAATTGAACATGGGTCCTCTGGAAGAGCAGTCACTCAACCATCTCTCCAGCCCCATATATTACTTTTCTTTTTGCTTCTTCTTCTTCTTCTTCTTCTTCTTCTTCTTCTTCCTCCTCCTCCTCCTCCTCCTCCTCCTCCTCCTTCTCTCTCTTCCTCCTCTTCCTCCTCTTCTTCTTCTCTCTCTCTCTCTCTCTCTCTCTCTCTCTCTCTCTCTCTCTCTCTCTCTCTTTCATCTTAACAGGGTCTCATTGTGTAGCCACGACTCTCCTGGAACTTACCATATAGAACAAGCTACCTTTGAACTCAGAGATCCACATGCCTCTGTCTCCTGAGGTCCCTGATTAAAGGCGCACATTACCATAGCTGGCTTCATTTATCTTTTGGGACAGAATTTCACTCTGTAGCCTAGGCTGGTCCTCAGCCTGCGTTAATTCCTACTTAGTGTGTTGCATGGTGGGTTCACAAGTGAGACTGATCTTATTATACCTTGTCATTTCATTTTGCTTGCTAAACACACCTAAATGCCCACCCATTTTTCTGAAAGGACAGCGTATCCAAATAAAATAACAGCATTGGAAGTCGGGGCCAGCAGGCGGCCTTAGAGTGGAAAGGTGCTTGCAGAGCAAGGCTGATGATATATATTGGATCCTTGGAGCCCACGGTAGAAGGAGAAAATCAACCTCTGCAAGCTGTCACCTGACATTCATATCCAAGCAATGGCACATCACACCCTCCCTGCCTTAAAACACAACACAGATAATAATGAATCAAGTGTTAGATTTTTACAAATTGTATGCACAATGTAGTATCTTTTGAATGATCACTTTTCTTTTCTTTTTTTAAATTTTTTAAAGATGTATTTATTATTATATGTAAGTACACTATAGCTGTCTTCAGACAGTCCAGAAAAGGGTGTCAGATCTTATTACAGATGGTCATGAGCCACCATGTGGTTGCTGGGATTTGAACTCAGGACCTTTGGAAAAGCAGTCAGTGCTCCTAACCGCTGAGCCATCTCTCCAGCCCTTTTATTTTTTTAATATCTAGGTAAGACATTTCTTTTTTAACATTTTATTTATTTTGTATGAGTACACTGTAGCTCTCTTCAGACACACTAGAGAGAGCATTGATCCCATTACAGATGGTTGTGAGCCACCATGTGGTTGTTGGGACTTGAACTCAGAACCTCTGGAAGAGCAGTTGGTGCTCTTAACCACTGAGCCATCTCTCTAGCCCCCTCTTTTAATTTTTAAATTTACAGCCGGGCATGTAATCCCAGCACTGTAAACCCCCACCCCCCCAAAAAAAAGAAAAAAGAAAAAAATAAGTTGCCAGTTTACAGTAGTGGTATACACTATTAACACAAGCACTCAGGAGGCAGAGGCAGGCAGATTTCTGTGTGTTCAAGGCTAGCCTGGTCTACACAGAGAAAATCTGTCTTGAAGAAGAGAAAGAAAAGTTAAGGTTAGTGAGATACCTCAGCTGAAGATACTTGCCACTAAGCCAGGAACTTAGGGTTCAGTCCTTGGGACCCACATGATGGCAAGAGAGATACAGTTCTAGAGTTGCCCTCTGACCTCCAGACAATGAACACACAAAAAAACCCAAAATAAATGTAAAGTTAATTTTTGTTTTTTTCTTTTTTTGTTTGTTTGGTTTTGGTTTTTTGAGACAGGGTTTCTCTATGTAGCCCTGGCTGTCCTGGAACTCACTCTGCAGACCAGGCTGACCTCGAACTCAGAAATCCACCTGCCTCGGCCTCCCAAGTGCTGGGATTAAAGGCATGCGCCGCCACCACCACCACCACCTGGCTTGGTTTTTGTTTTTGTTTTTTTCTTAATGCATTTACTTCTCTCTTTAAATACCCTAACTAGGGTCTGGCCAGCAAGCTCCAGGGATCCTCCCATCTTTAGAGCTGGGGGTACAGCAGATGCTGAGTGATGCACCTGTCTCTTTACAGATCCAAACCCAGAAGCCCGTGATTGCACAGTGATCACTTTATTGGCTGAGCATGGTGGTGAATGTGTGTAATTTTAGTAATCAGGGGATTGAGGCAGGAGGATTGCCACAAGTATGAATCTAGCATAAGCTATAAAGTGAGTTCCAGGCCGGCCTGAGTTACAGAGTGAGACGCTCTCTCTTTCTCTAAACAAATAAATAACAAGAGCGCTATAAATAAATAAATAAATAAATAAATAAATAAATAGTGGTGGCGCACGCCTACAGGCACTCTGGGAGGCAGAGGCAGGCGGATTTCTGAGTTCGAGGCCAGCCTGGTCTACAGAGTGAGTTCCAGGACAGCCAGGGGTATACAGAGAAACCCTGTCTCGAAAAAACCAAATCCAAAAAAACCAAAAAAAAGAAAGAAAAAGAAAAAATAAATAGCGAGAAAAGTCTCTACTTATTAGGAGTGTGGAGGAGTCCCCCCCAGGGATCCAGGAGATGGAACTGGGGTCAGGTGACTTGGCTGAGCAGCCCATAAACACTACCTACCATTTAATAGCTTGGAACACTACTTGTTTATGTCTTGTTTTCCTTATGTGTAAATCTGCATGACAAAACCTCCCTCCCCTGGTTGATTAGAAGTTTTAAGGGCTGTAAAACATCTTGAAGAATTCTCAATGTTCTATAGTTTTTACTGGCAGCAGGTACAATATTTTAGGAACTATACTAACCCCATTAATTGAATGAGCCTGCGTGGCCTTTCAAATCAGCCATTACAAACAATGAAAGTTCCAGGCCTGCCAATCTGACTTTAGAAAGAGTTACAATCTCAGATGATAAACCTTGTTCAGATATTTGAGGATACAATTTTAAAGTAACAAAAATCAACATTAATACATATTTCTCACATGTCGCTTATAATTGATATTCATCCAAATCAGTGTCATGTCTGATACGCTGATATGTAAAATTTAAACAAAAGGCAACCCTTTTAATCTTCACTATTAACTAAATGTGTTATCTCGGATCCCTGTAGATGAGGGGTAGCGAGTGTTAAGTGTTGGCTCAGGATGGGCGAGGGGAGCTCGGAAATAAGAGGAAGAGAAGGTTGCTTGTCCTGTATTCAGAACAAGAACGGCAGCGGTCCCACTGCGGGTGTGGCGGTTGCTCGGGGGCACAGGAGCTGAAGGGGAAACTGTTGGAAGGCAATTTCATCAGTGGGTATGTTCTCTGTAGTCCCAAGGCCCAGAGACCCCAGCGTGTAATTTCATTACTGTGTTGGTTTTTTTTGTGTGTGTGTGTGACACTGGTGGTGATGGTATTGTTGTTGGCATTTGTTTTGTTTTGAGACAGGGTTTCTCTGTGTAGCCCTGGCTGTCCTGGAATTCACTTTGTAGACCAGCCTGAGTTTTTCAGCTCAGCTGAGGGACATTGTTTTAGGTTAATGAATCTGTCATTAGGTCTTCTGTTGTTTGAGACAGAGTCTCAAATAAATTGTAGTCACAGTCAAACTTGTTATATAGCTGTGCTGGTTTTTTTCAACTTGACACAAACCAGAGTCATACTGGAAGAAGGATCCTCCGTTGAGGCCTTCCTCAGACTGGCCTGTACGTATGGCTGTGAGACTTTTTTTTTTTAAATTTAGTGATGGATATGGAGTGCTCTGCACACTGTGGGTAGAGTCAACCCTGGGTAGGTGGCCGTGGGTTGTGTAAGGGTACTAAGCAGGCCATAGGGAATGAGCTAGTGAGCAGCCCTCCTGCATAGCCTTTGACTCTGGTTTCCTGACTGGGTTCCCTGAATTCCCTTAGTGATGGGTGGTATGGGGGAAACTGGCAAGGTGGACATGGACACATACTGACACACAGACACACAGACACACACACACACACACACCACAGATGCAACATGAGCCAAATAAGGACAACCTTGATTTCCTGATCCTCCTGCCTCTACCTCCCAAGTGCTAGGATTAATCCTGTGCACACAGGTATTCCCGATATTTTTCTGCGTGGTTTTATTAGTTTATAATAATAAACTATTATTTTATAATAATAATTATAAAAGCAACAGTTTTATAAAGTTGAATAATGTCAGCACTTGGGAGACGGGAGACAGGAGGATGGAGAGTCCAAAGTCATCTTGGCTATCCAGCAAATCAAGACGGGCTGTGTGGCTCTTAGTCTCAACAAACCAAACACAGGAAGACGCAGCTCAACTGGGAGAACCATGGTCTAGGATATATGAAGCCCTGGGTTACGCCGGAGCCCTGCATAAACCAGCCTTGGTAGTGGATGTCTCTAACCCCATCTCTCCCGCGGTGGAGGTCGGATTAGGGGTGCAAGGCCAACCTGGGATAAAGGAGAGTATCCCAAAAAACAAGGACATCTCATGCATTAGAGTGGAGACAGCCAGGGAATGGTGACTGGATATAAATGTTAAGACAAGCCAAACCCTGTAGAACAAAACACCCAAAACTTCAAGTTCGTGTGATCGTTGTTTTGGTGCAATTTACTGGTCTATTAACTTTCTGAAGTACAAAAGCCGCCAGTCCCCCTGACAGGGAGAGATGGGGAGCCAGGTTCCTCCTCAGGGTTCCCCTGTGCGTTTCACAGGACGCGGGCCTGCAATGGAAGCAACCAGCTTTCTAAAAGTCGGCTTCCAGGTCACGTGAAGCCTGTAGAACTTTGTTTGCTATAGCAGATTGTTCCTTGAAACTCAAAGGTTGGGGGAAGCTTTTGTTTTTCCTTTTCTCGTGTATCTTTTGTTCTTTTTGATGTTGTTTTTCTGCCTTTGGGTTGCAGTTCCTATCCATCCATCCGCCACACAAAGGCGAGGCTCATCCCCTCCCCACCCACCGGGAGCATCACGCGTCCAGGGCTACCCAGCCTCTCTCAACATCAAGTCTGCAGCTCGCTTTTCCGTCTTAGCCCTTTAGCGATGGAGCGCAAGCATCAGCGGCGCGTGCTACGAGCCGGCCTGGCTGAATGGTGCTGTTTCCGGCCGACCGGGCAGGTGAGGCCCGGGCCTACGGCCTAGTACGCGGCGGGGGCGGGGCGTGCCGCGCGGCCTTCCCGGCGTGCCCCGCGCGGGGGCGGGGCGGGGGCGGGACTCTTGTTTATGAAAAGCCGGGTGACTCAGCCGCGAATCCGCGGCCGGGGCGGGGGCGCGCGGTGGCCAGAGTTCGGCGGTTGCTTCGGGGATCGGTGGCCGAGAGCGCGGCAGCCAGCAGCCGGTGAGTGCCGAGCGACCGGGCGGCCGGGCGGGTGGTGGCGCGGGCTGATGATGGCGGCGGGCGCGACGCCGCGGCCTGAGAGGCCCCGCGCGGGCTCCTCCCCGGCCTGCGGAGAAAGGAGAAGCCCGGCGAGCCGACCGGCCGGCGATCGGCCTCGCGGGTCCACCGGTAGCCCAGGCGGGGGAAGGTTGGTCGCGCTTTCCCCGCAGTTCTGGAACCTTCTGTTCGGGTCCTGTCGCCCCTCTGTCGTCATCCCAGGCTGAGTGCAAAACTGGGAGTTTTTTCTTGCAGATAAGAACTTTCTTTAGCAGACAGTGTTGCCAGGCTTGCGCCGGCAGGACACCTCCCCTTTGTGGGTATTTCTCATTCTTTGAACGTTCCTGGATTGAGCCGGTTTACCATTTTGTAGTAAATCTAATCTTTTAAGTGAGGATTCAGCAAACGAACTAACAGACAGGCAAAGAACTCTGACCAACTTAAGAAAATGTATCTCTAAGCCCTTTCACGGTGTCTGTTTGCTGATAGGCCGTTATTTACCTAGAAATTTGAAATTTCCTTTCTTTTCTTTTATTTCTTTTTTTCTTTTGAGATTTCTTTTTAAATGATCTCCCAGAGTGTCGGAATAATATTAGTTGTGACGAATCGTGAGCTAGAACGTCAACCCCACTCCAGAAGAACAGAAACAAAATCTTCAAGTAGCAGTTCTCAGACGTGCTTTGCAGGACTTCTACCTTGGCTCCCAGAAATTAATTCTAGAAATCTGGGGTGAACCTTTGAGTCTGCAGTGTTGGCAGGCTCCCACCCAACTTGGGCTGCTTTGGTAAGCCAGGAATCAGACCTTAGGAAACCATGAGTAGCTTGGCCTGAGAATTTTAAATACTGTCTCCTGCCCTTTTCTTTCTGTTGACTTACTCCTCTCCTCTTCCTAATCAGTCGGAAGTCAAGAAGTCCTGACTCCCCAAAGCTGTGTGAGAAAGAGTGCTTTCTGGAGTCCTGAACATTAGAGCAGGAAATGGCTTTTCATCCATATCCTGTTACTGCCTTGGTGGGAGAAAGATCGCTTGGATCTGGCTAACCTGCCTTGTTTCTCTCCAGAGCCAGTTGGTAGGATCATGGGCGCTTGAGCATACCATTAGGTCATAGGGCCTTCCTCCCTAGAGTACCAGCTAGGGTGTGCCCATAGCCTGGAGGTCTCTGATTCTCTGGGATGTAACAGCATCTGTAGTATTTATGGGCTTTTAGTTGTTGTGGATATCAGTTCACTAACTACAGAATATCTTGAGTGATGCCTATTTTATGCAGAGCAACTGAAGTAAGTCATTTTAGGGACAGTATCCCAAATATGGCTCAGAATTTCCTTACTGTCTGGCAGAAACGAGGGTTGGATGACCTCCACATCTGCCAAAGGTGTTTCCTACATCTTGATGTCTCTTGAAATAGACTCCACAGGTGATCTTAAAGTTCACCATGAAGTTTTGGCATTTTTTTTGGCTTTGATGCCTTTGGATATCTGTCTGGCTATTTATTGATGGTTTTGTTGTTGTTGTAGATGACTTACAAAATAGTGTGCCTTTCTGCTGTGCTGAGCTTCGTGTGTGTGTGTGTGTGTGTGTGTGTGTGCGCGCGCGCGCGCGCGCGCGCGCTCTCTCTCTCTCGTGCTTCCCATCTACCCCAAATGAGATCTCCTCAAACTTGCATGGCTAATTGGGGTGAGCACTTGAAGGGAACTGTTTGGATGTTAAGTGATGGTAAAGTCAGAGTCACTGAAATTCGAAGCTTTAAGGATAAGGGAGCACGTTGTAAGTTTACCTAGCACAAGCCTCTCATCTTTCAGGTAGACGCCAAGGTAGGGATGTAACTCAGGGGCCCTGCGCCTGCTCGGCACATGTGGGAGGCACTAGGTTTGGTTCTTAGCGTATTCTGTACCCTTTTCCCCCCCTCCACCCTGCTTCCAAACACAGAAGTCTGAGATGGTAGGAGGATTACTGGTCTAGCCTGCTGCCTTTCCTGCTATATTATCTTTTAAATGCTTCAGCAAGGAAATGGTGCAGAGCAGAGAACTAAAAAGGTGAAGGAAACGGAGAGATTCTGACATGACCACAGTGCCAGTGTCTCATGGGCAGTTGAAGGAAGTGTGTTCTAACTGTAAACCTCTGTCATGAAAGTGCTGAAAGAAACCGGAAGCTCCAATAGGTCCGGGAAGGCTAAGTAGGAGCGGGCAGGTGGCAGGCTTACAGAACCCGGGAGGTGAGAAGCGTACTGGCTATCAGAGATTTGCTTTAGAAAAGATTGATGATGAAGGCTGGGTTGTAGAAGTGTGAGCAGTGTCCAGAACCTTTGACGCCGCTGTCGTGAGCGGCTCAGGTTACTGGGCTCCTCGTTGGTTGGTTGGTTCTGGGGAGTTGTGCTCTGCGCCTTTACCACATGTATCTCTTTGCCTTGAGAGGAGGTCATCAGAGCCCTTGGAACAGGAGTTTCAGACCTCTGAGCCACTATGTGGGTGCTGGGAACAGAACCCGGGTCCTCGGCAAGAGCAGCCAGGGTTCTTAGGCCACAGAACCATCTGAACCACGAGTTGTGTAACCACTGCTGCTTTTATTCTTGATTAGTTTTAGAGAGCTTTTCATCTGTGTTTTAAAAGCTAACTTCTCGGTTCAATATTGTTTTTTTTAAGTTGTTTCTTACATTTAGTGAGGGTGACCCATGCTTACAGAGGTCAGAGGACTGCTTGCAGGTTATTTATGCCCTCGTGTGGCTCAGGGATGGAGCTCAAGTTGTGTTAGCTTGGGTAGCTGCCTTTACCTGCTGAGCCCCCTGAAATTTTCAGTGGGATTTTTGTTGTCTGTGGTTCCTGTTAAGTAAACTCACCAGCCCACTGCACCCCACCCCCATCTGTTTTTGTTTTCTCTTTTTGAGACAGAACCTCACAGGCTTGCCTGGAACTTGAGATCCTTCTGCTCTGAAGTGCTGGAGTTGTGGTGTATGCCACCACCGCCTGGCTTCCCCCTCCCATGGCAGTGTTTATAAACAACTTTATCAGAACACAGCCATGGGTACTTGTTTGTGAACTCCTGAGTACTGTAGTAGTGTGGCCTAAAAACCTAGGATGCTAACCCGCTCACTCCTTACCAGAGAGCTTACAATTCCTGTTGGAATGCTTTCTTCAGGCTCCCCACCAGAAACGCGGGCTGTACTATTGGCAGGCTTCCCCGACAGCGCCTTCCCTGAGGCCGACGTGTCTGCTGACATCCCTACTTCCTAGTCGTTTCTGCCCAGCTTTGTGTACAGCCTCCTGGTGACTGTGTCTGCAGTGTCTCTGTTCTGACAGAAAAGTGGTAGGAACCAGGCTCACGAGAGGACTGCTGTGTGCATGTGTGTGCCTGTGTGTGCACCTCAAAGGGATTGTAGGTGGGGAAAGGTGACTTGGTAAGCTTTATAGCCACTGTGATTTTATGGTAACATTTAGGGGCAGGTATAAGAGTTAGAAGGTGGAAAAGAGAAGGTAAAAAGAACTTATTAAACAGCACACGTCTGTTTGCTTGTTTTATTAACATATTTAAATTAAGTGTACTTGCTGGTGTCTGTGGGTGTGTGCACATAAGTGCAGGAGACTTTGGGTGCCAGGAGACAGCATCAGAGATCCTTACAGATGAACCAGCCAGTCTGTGCAAAGTGAGCTCAGGTCCTCTGTGAGAGTGGGGTGCACTCTGAACTCTGTCTCTCTCCAGCTCCTTTTTGTTACTATTTATAGTCTTTCAAAAGTCCACTCATGCATACCATGTATCTTGATGGCATTCACACCCACTCTTCTCCTGCATCTCCCCCCAGCTCCTCGCTAACACCTCTCCCTCCCAGCCTCATGCTTCCGACCTAAACAGTGCCCATGGTACCTATTGGATCACACACTGGAGCACGGCATGCCGCTTGTATGTGGCCGTCTCCCAACTCCACGCTGTAAGTTTTAGCTGGCTTGGTATAGATGTTCATGTGCACAGCAGTCATGTCTGGTTGAGGGCGCGTGTGTTTCAGAGACGCTCCCTCAGCCTTCGGGCAGAGGCTGCTCTAGATATGCTCTCTCCAACTGAGCACCTGCCGTTGCCTTTATTCTTAGTACTGGAGCAGTCTGAGCATCCGTACTCACTTTAGGAGGGCTTTATGGTTGCGATGTTTTGAAGCTTAATACTTGCAGACATACCTTTTTTTTTTTAAAGAGACTTCCGGCTACTGACCTCTGCCTACTTCTTGATTTGTGGCATGGATGACACCAAATTATGTTCCACCACTTAATATGTAGAATTCATAACATAACCTGGCACATGCTTTGAAGGTCTATACTGAGAGGCAGATCTCTGAGTTAGAGGACATCCAGGACCACAAAGAAGAGTCCTTATCTCAAAACAAACAAACAAAAAACCAGTGTTCCCTATAACAAGTGCCCCGATTCATAGTAGTTGGTAAAAAACTTAGACCCACCAGTGTTACAGATGGCTTTTACCAACCACTATCAACCATGGAAGTCCTGGGAGCCTGTTTTCTGATATCTAAATCATATACATTCCTTGTCTTCCAGGCTTCCTTTCTGGCTAAGAATGAATGTTCACCAGGGCAGCGATGGCGACAGGGTATTGCAGCCAGAGCTCAGCTGCCTAGGAGATGAGACCTTAGCTACCACTCCAGAGAAAGAAAGCGGCAGCTTGGTATCCTGTGGTCTTCATAGTGTCACTTGTCCCCTAGCTGCCAGGAATGAAGGTACTGGGGGCTTTCTCACACCCGCACATCTTGCACCTAGGAGGAATGCAGGCTGTTAACATGAGCATATATTCAGTTAAGTGGCTTAGCATACCTGTCCCGCTGATCACCATAGAAAATTTCCATAGATTATCACCATAGAAAATCAGTTGGGACTGTCCACCTGATATGAGGGTGTAAGAAACAGCTACATGTTTGGAGCCAGCAGACAGGTTGACTCTGCTCTGGTCCTTACCATCTATAATGTGATGAGACCCCCCCCCCCCCAACACACACACACACTCCAGGAGAGTTCTGTTAATGAATGGGGAGGGCATGGAGGGCTGCGGTATCCAGGTGCTAATGGTAAGACAGCTCCTGAGAAGTCTGTGGGCTGGCCCTCGGATAGAGTCCTAAGCCTGGCGGGCTGGCCCGAATGCACTCTAGACCAGCTCGTGACCTCGGCAGCCTTCCTGCCTCCGCCTCCTGGGCACCACGGTGACAGGCATGGACAGGCACACAGTGTCATGCCTCACTCTGGGGTACCTTCACTAGCTGGACTCAGGGATTTGGTTTGGTTTGGGGTTTTGGGTTTTGGTTTTGGAGACAGGGTCTCACTGTTGTCCTGGAACCTACTCTGTAGACCAGGCTGGTCATAAACTTACAGATCCACCTGCCATCACCACATGGGGTTCAGTTGGCTAATTCTTAACTAATTCTTAATTTTACCATCTTTTTCAGCCTATATCTTTAAAAAGGCAACCACCATTTCCCGAGTACAAATACATAAAAATATGCACATATGTTAATTTAATTTATTTTGCATGTATGAATGCTTTGCCTGTGTATATGTCTGCTGCCCGTGGAGGCCAAAAAAGGTTATCAGAGCCCCTGGAAGTAAAGTTTCAGATGGTTGGAAGCTACCATGTGTGTACTGGGAATTGAACCCAGGTTCTCCGGAAGAGCATGCAGTGCTTTTAACCACTGAGCCTTCTCTCCAGCCCATAATATTACAAAATAGTCCAATTTGGCTATGGCTTGTTTTTGTTAAGATTTAGAGTTTTGTTGAGTGTGTATGGTTTTGGGGGGACAGGGATGGAGACAAGGTCTCAGGCCAGGCTGGCCTCTCACTTGTTAGGTAGCTGACCTTGAACTTCTGATCCTCCTGCCTTCACTTCCCCAGTGCTGAGGTAGTACTGAGGATCAAATGCATACTAAGTAAATTACCAACGGAGCAACAGCTCCTTGTTAATAAAGTTTTATTCGTGTTGTAGCATACGCATCCCCACATTCCCAGAGGGCAACTTGATAGAATCAGTTCTTCCCTCACACCTTTCCATGGGTTCTGGGTCTCCGCCTGAGGTGTCAGGCTGGTGTGGCAAGTGGCTCGCTCACTGCAACAGCTCATTGGCTTCCCAAACACATGCTTGTTTCTTACAAATTTTAGATAAACTTATTTTAAAACAAGTCTTTAGTCTACAGGTTACTTTATCGTTTGTTAAGAGATAGAAAGCCGATGTGCATGCTAAAGAGTTCAGCGCCCACCGGAGGTGCCCTGTTGTGGTACTCCGTTTTGATATTTGCATGCTGGTCCTCAGTACCATGTAAACCATATGCAGTGTCACATGGCCGTAATCCCACCCCTGGGGGATGGGAGAGGAGGATAAGGAAGAAGTTCATCCTCAGCCTTTAGCTTAAGGGTGGCCCAGGCTACACAGGGCCCTGTCTCAAAGTGGAGAGGAGGAATTTTAAATAATTTAAAGAGATGAACTTTTCGATAATAGGACAAAAAAGATGAGACCCCAAGAGTGAGGCCACATGCACTTGCTGTTGACAGCAAGGTGTCGCAGTCCAGAAGCGGATGCGGGGCTTTGGGGATTCTCTGGCACAGTGACAATGGTTGGCTCTGAGAATGTCTAGGAAGAGTAGTAAATTAGGTAAAAGACTTTCTTCCTGGCAAATTAAAAACAAAAACAAAAAGGCAGCTTTGAAGAGTGAAAGCATACAGTAATCAGAAGTTCCTAAACTAGAGACGGCAGTGCTGGGGCCATAGCTGAGCCTACAGTAAGGAGGACAGGAGCTGGTCAGACAGACAGACAGACACACAGACAGACACACAGCCCTGGCTCCCATCCCCAGGACTGTGCACCTGTGTGTGCTGGATCGAGCTCTATTCTCAGCACTCAGAGGCCGGGGGAGGAGGATCAGAAGTCAAAGGCTCTCTTCAGCTACACAGTGAATTTAACCCACTTAGACTACATGAGACCCTGCCTCAAAAATAATAAATCCGGGCTAGAGATACTGCTCTCTCTGCTGAGAGTGCTTCCTCCCCCTCCAGAGGGCTTGTTTGCGCCAGCTCCAGGGATCTGACTCCCTCTTCTGGCCTCCTTGGGCACTTGAGGGCAGTCACACAACCCACAGATGCTTGAGGAAAAATCCGAAATAAGTAAATAAATGACGCACAGCATGTGTCAGAGTATTATTTAGAGGTGGAGGTGAAGCCGAGAAGACATGATAGCTTCTGAGCACCAACTTTCGGTGCCTGGGTTGCCATGAACCCCGCTCTTCTGCTCCGTCCTGTTCCTCTGGGCTTTGTTTACTTTAAAATTATAGTGGCTTTAAAGTGTGGGTGCTTCAGCCTTCAGTCCCCCCAACCCCATAGCACACACTGATGGAAAGATGTTATCAGGATACATCCTGAGACGGAGGGGAATTTGTGAGGGGAATTGTTTGTTTTGTTTGTTTGGGTTACTTTTTTTTTTTTTTTTTTCAAGACAAGGTTTCTCTGTGTAGCCCTGGCTATCCTGGAACTCCTCCAGAGACCAGACTGGCCTCACATTCAGAGATCTGTGTGCCTGGCTTTTAAGTGTTTGGTTTGTTTTTGGTTTTTCTCTAGGCTAGTGTTTTAGCTGCAAACACCCATGGCTTTAGGGTTTTGTTCACTGGCTATTGTTTTAGAGCACACATTTTCTTCTGACTGGAGCCCTTTAGTGACTTGGTATTTTTTGTCTGATTTTTTCAGACCTTGCACTTGACTATGCCCCTCAGTCAGCGAGCCTTCAGTATCCTCACATAATGCCACTTCCTGAAGACAGCAAGGGCTCATGCTTCCAGAGTGGGAGCAAGCGGAGCCACGAGCCCTTCCTCGGTCCAGAGAGACTTGGAACCAGCGGCCTAGGTTTTGGAGGTGGCGCTCACTCTCAAGCCCCAGAGAAAGTGACGCTTCTTGTGGACGGCACCCGTTTTGTGGTAAACCCTCAGATTTTCACTGCTCATCCGGACACCATGTTGGGAAGGTAACACAGTTCCCTTGTGAGTGCACTCTGTTCTGTGTGCAGCAGGTGCAGAACTGCCCTGCCGTACGCTGACCCTCTTCCCTGCCTGCCCCTCTGAACACATGGCCTTGCCTTCTGAGTTGCATAGGTCAGAGGTGCAAAGCTGAGACCTAAGTCGTGTTCTGTTCCCTCCTGTGGAAAACAGTATTAGGCCGGCGGTGGTGGCGCACGCCTGTGATCCCAGCACTTGGGAGGCAGAGGCAGGCGGATTTCTGAGTTTAAGGCAAGCCTGGTCTACCCAGTGAGTTCCAGGACAGCCAGGACTACACAGAGAAACCCTGTCTCAAAAAACCAAAAAAAAAAAAAACCCCAAAAAAAAGAAAAGGAAAGAAAGAAAAAGAAAAAAAAGAAAAGGAAAACAGTATTAGAAGTAATCCACATGGCACAAGAGCAGGGAACCTGTTCTAGAAAAAATCCTTTTGCCTCCCATCCATTTCTAGTCGGGTTTTTTGGGTGGGGAGGGTACAGTTTGCAGTCCTAGAGATGGAACCCAGAAACCTAGGCTGTCATGCATGGGGAACGAGCATTTTACTGAGTTAGAGCCCTGGCCTGTGGCTAGGTTATTCTTTGTTGATGTGTGTTGGTGTTTTGCCTGCAGGTATGTCTGCAGTGCGAACATGCAGTGCCTGCAGGGGCCAGGAGAGGGTGTCTCAGATGTCTGGGACTGGAGTTAACAGATGGTTGTGAGCCGCTTGTGGGGGCTGGGACTCTAACCCAGATCCCGAGGTGAGAACAGGCCTCCTCATTGAAATATGTCGAGGCACAGAGGAGGCTCACGCCTGTCTGAGAGTCGTGGCTAGACTAGCCTGTGGAGTGAACTCTTCCCAAAGGGAAGGTGAGCCGGGACGGAATGGAGTGACCATTGGGCGGGGCCAGGGGAAGGCCCAGGCCGCCAGGAGAGAGTTTGCACTGGCATGGTCTTGGGGCAGGGGGAGGCTTCCACAGCCTCCTGCAGGGCCTCCCTACAGTGTCTGCTCCACAGACTGATGCTTCCCTCTTTCCCTTTTGTTTGAAGGCGTGTCCTGAGGTGTGTGTGCATTCCTCTGAGAGGCATCAGGTCCCAGGGCTGGGCTTTTAAATTACACTGTAAGAGAGTAGGGTAGCGTTGTATGGGAGCGGAAGGGAAGAGCTGCCTCTGCGGAACCCTGCGGAGGAGGTGATGTTGTTGCTGGTGTCTTTCAGAATGTTTGGGCCGGGAAGAGAATACAACTTCACAAGGCCCAACGAGAAGGGCGAATATGAGATCGCAGAGGGGATCAGCGCCACTGTGTTCCGCACCGTGCTGGTACGTGCCTCAGTCTCCTGCTCTGTCCTCCCCACGGCACGGCACGGCACGGCACGCGTGCTTAAATGTGACTGACTGCCGGTCTCTGGTGTGCAGTCGTTGCCTTTTCTTTATTGTTCCTGCATATAACTTGTAAGTCCTTAGGTGCGCTCAGTTGGCTGTCAAGCTCTGTTCATCTTGGGTAGACAGGAGCTTCTTTGTCACCTAATGCCCCAGCCAGTAGACTCCAGGACCCTGCCACCTCAGCAGAGGAAGCTGTCAGAGTGCATTCTTGGCTTACATTTCTCCATCCTGATCTGTCACAGGATTATTACAAAACTGGCATCATCAACTGTCCAGATGGCATCTCTATCCCAGATCTCAGAGACACGTGTGACTATCTGTGCATTAACTTTGATTTCAACACTATCCGATGTCAGGATCTGAGTGAGTATGGAGCGCTGTGACATCAGCCAGTGTGCTTTCGCTGCGCTCACAAGTGAAGAAGTGCGGTGTGTAGGCTCAGAACTCCTGGAAGGTAGACAGACGTCTCGCTAACCAGTGCTTCCCTGCTACCAGGGGTTGTGGGAAGTGGAATACGCAAATCATCTGGGTGTGTGACTCAACATCACCCCAGCACTCAGAAGACAAGGGCATCTTGATAGCTGAGTGCTGACACAGGCTACAGAGCACCCTGTCTCACAGAGGCCAGGGGTGGCTCACTCGATGGCGCAGTGCTCACCTAGCCCAGGAGAGCCAGGGTCCCATTATTGGCACACATTACACAAGGCATGCGAGCCGTGCCTGTGAGCTCAGTGCTCGGGAGTGCGGGCTGGAAAGGAAAGGCGTGAGGTCGATCGTGGCCACCTGGGCTCTGAGCTGCTGCTGTGTTCTTGGGGAGGACTACAGTGTCAACTCTTGACAGGCAGGTACTGAGTGTCAGTGAGGAAGGGACTGTGGTGACAGCAAAGAGTGAAGCTAGTCACCACCGTGGGTGGTGAGGGACTCTGACAGTGCAGGTGCCGCTTCCAGTTTGTCCTCTGATCTGCACTCAGCAGTGTGCATGGCCGGCCAGCAGCTCTCTCTCCTCTCCGTCCCAGGCGCCTTACTGCACGAGCTGTCCAACGACGGTGCCCACAAGCAGTTTGACCTCTACCTCGAGGAGCTGATTCTGCCCATCATGGTGGGCTGTGCCAAGAAAGGCGAGCGAGAGTGTCACATTGTCGTGCTGACAGACGAGGACTCCGTGGACTGGGATGAAGACCACCCCCCACCCATGGGGGAGGAGTATTCCCAAAGTAGGAGCCCCCACAGAAAATGCTATCCTAGAGCCTGTGCAGATGCCACTGATAGCTAGTGATGGGCACAGGCACCCGCAGGGGATAGCCGCAGGACAGGCCTAACCTCTGCTGGGACCGCTCTCTCCTCCCCTAGTGGGTGCCATTGTCAGACACTGACGTTGGTAATGAAATTCTCCTCCATTTCATTTAAGTGTTGTTGGCTGAGTGAGAAAAGCATTTGGCATGCAGTTGTGATGTCCTGAGTTCAGATCCTAGAACCGACAGAAAAGCTGGATGTGGTGGCCTGTGTCTAATCTACAGCTCCTTTAGTGACATGGGAGGCAGAGACAGGATCCCTGGAACCCCAGGGCCAGCTAGCCCTGGAGTATACAGCAGAACAAGAGAGCAGAGGCTGTCTCATGGTGGCAGGCGGAAGCCGACAGCCCAGGGTATCCTCTTACCGCACTTGTGCACAGGCAGACGCACCCACACTCTATGGAGGGTGAGGCCCGCTCTGTCCGCCCGCCCGTGTCCTCCAGCTTATGGTCTCACTCCCCCCTTCTCCCCCTCTCTCTTTTAAAGATTTATTTACTTGTTTTGTGACTACACTGTAGTTTTCTTCATACTCCACAAGAGGGCGCCAGATCTCATTACAGATGGTTGCGAGCCACCATGTGGTTGCTGGGATTTGAACTCAGGACCCCTAGAATGCTCTTAACAGCCCTGCTTATGTTTCTCTCTCTCTCTCTCTCTCTCTCTCTCTCTCTCTCTCTCTCTCTCTCTCTCTCTCTCTCTCTCTCTGGTTTTTCAAGACAGGGTTTCTCTGTATAACCCCTGGCTGTCCTGGAACTCACTCTGTAGACCAGGCTAGCCTCGAACTCAGAGATCAGCCTGCCTCTGCCTCCCAGAGTGCTGGGATTACAGGCGTGCGCCACCACGCCCAGCTTTATGTTCTCTTAATGTAAAAATCTTTATACTTTTTATATGGCTGCTCAATGTCCCATTCATAAATGTGCCATAATTCACTTGCCTTGTAAGACATTGGAAGAGTTTTTCAATATGAGACGTGTAATGACTTTTAAACAGTATTTTCACACATCACTAGAGGATATTCCTAGTCATAGAATGACAAGAGCTTGGTGCTTTTGTAACTGTGACAGCTGTTCTGTGCCAGGATTCCCAGCGTTAGGGATGCTGGGGCTGGGAAGGGGTGCCCAGGTCAGATGTCATCATGGGTCACATGGCTCCCTCTGGTTGCCCCCATCCATGACTGACTCGGATGTTGTTTTGTTCAGTTCTTTACAGCTCCAAGCTCTACAGATTCTTCAAGTATATTGAGAATCGAGATGTTGCTAAAACTGTGTTAAAGGAACGAGGCCTGAAGAACATTCGTATTGGAATTGAAGGTATTAAAATCTCTCAGCCAAGCCGGCAGTGGTAGGGCCTGCCCCCCCCTTTTTTGTTTGTTTGTTTGTTTGTTTGTTTTTTGGATTTGGTTTTTTTTGAGACAGGGATCACAGGTGTGCACCACCACCGCCCAGCTGGGGGCCTGCCTTTAATCCCAGTACTTATGAAGCAAAGGCAGGCTGGTTTTTGAGTTCAAAGCCAGCCAGGGCTACATAGAAAAGCCCCATCTTGAAAAAAAATAAAATAAAAAGGCTTGGTCAGTGTTGAGGTTGTACAGCTCAGGGGTGGGGCAGATTTCAGGCTTACTCCTCTGAGCTTGGCTTACAGGAGCCCTGAGAGCCGTAGACCCCAGCTGCTGGCGGGCCGTGCTGCAGTGCTGTTTGGCCTGCCTGAGGTTCACATTCGCCTTCCCTCCAGTTGGAGCAGTGAGGGGCGGCCCTGAGTGTCCCTCAGGGTACTCCGCCCAGGGCACAGGAGTCTGGGGAATCCAGCTAGCACCTGGGCTCACCTCAGCAAGAGCATGGTTTTTAATGTAAAAATTATTCTCTATTATTCTCTCTCTCTCTCTCTCTCTCTCTCTCTCTCTCTCTCTCTCTGTTTTGTTTAGTTGGGTTGTCCCCCCCCCCCCCCCACCTCCCCAGACAGTGTTTCTCTGTATAGCCCTGGCTGTCCTGGAACTTACTCTGTAGATCAGGCTGGCCTCAAACTCAGAAATCCTCCTGCCTCTGTCTCCCAAGTGCTGGGATTAAAGGCATGTGTCACCACCGCCCAGCTTGTAAAATTATTTTCTTAAAAAAACAGCTTAAGAGTTTGAGATTTGCCAACTGTGGTGGTACAATCTCAGCCCTCAGGAGGCAGAGGGAGGAGGCTTTCTGTGAGCTCTGGGCCTGCTTGGTCTGTAGAGAAGTTTCCAGACAGGTTGAGGCTATAGTGAGGCTATAGTGAGACCACCCTGTCTTTTTTTTTTTTTTTTTTTGATTTATTTAGTTTATATGAGTACACTTGTAGGTCTCTTCAGACACACCAGAAGAGGGTTTTGAATCCCATTAGATGGCTGTGAGCCACCATGTGGTTGCTGGGAATTGAACTCCGGACCTCTGGAAGAGCAGACAGTGCTCTTAACCACTGAGCCATCTCTCCAGTCTGTCTCTTCTTAAATAAGATAAAAATTGAGATCTGTTTTTTCTCAGGCTACCTTGCTGGGGTAGATGTTGATGCAGCCGGGGCTCCCTGCCCTAGTCAGCTCCCTGCCGCAGCAGTGTTACATGTGTCTGACTCGGGAATATAGAAGTCACTATTGAGTTCATTTCACTGCCTTGTTTGTGAGGCCTGGGGACGGGGTAACAGGCCCTTCCTGGCCTGCCAAGCTGTTGTGCTGGGAACATTAGATGCACAGAGCGGGCTGCCCACTCCTTGCTGGTCCCACTTGGTCTCTGGGAACCCCTTCTGGGTATTCGTCAGTTTGTATTTTTTCTTGAGGTAAACATTCCACATTTCCTTATGTTTCCCTTAACCATGGCTTCTATACAGCATTGACAAGATGACAGCTCTTGTGCCCTGGTGACGTTTTGTGCTATGGCGGTGTTTCCAACAGTTAGAGGCTCTTGCCACAGAGCTGTTCTCGCTGTCTTTGGATTTGGAAGTAGATAGTAGAGAGAGTAAGTACACTTTCCCGTTGCAGGTTACCCTACCTGTAAAGAAAAGATTAAGAGGAGACCTGGTGGGCGGTCTGAAGTCATCTACAATTACGTGCAGCGCCCTTTTATCCAGATGTCCTGGGAAAAGGAGGAAGGGAAGAGTCGTCATGTGGACTTCCAGTGTGTGCGCAGCAAATCCCTCACTAACCTGGTGGCTGCTGGAGAGGACATCTTGGAAGACCAGGGGACAGTGATGCATCATCCACCACAAGTGGACGAACTCGACCGCTTAAATGCTCCACTTGCTCAGATGGCGCCGAGTGACTTTCAAGATTAGGGGTGAAGGCCTTTTGCTGGATCTCTCTCTCTCTCTCTGTGGGTACCCCAACCAGGCCTCCCTGCCCTCCTGTGGTGTCTGTCCTTCACCTCTGAGTTATTAATGTGCCCTTTTCTGGGTCTGCCTCTGGCTGGGCAAAGCAGCTCTCCGGTAATTACACGACCAGCTTTACCAGCCCTGGCAAACAAACCTTTTGGGTCTGGTGCTCTTGGCTGAATCTTTCCATTCTCCTCCTGGTGCAGGACAGGAAGTGGGCTGTTGCCTGACATTCTGCACAGCCACCCCTCTTACACAGTGAGTGCTTTCACATCAGACACATTGCTTAATAGCAGAAGGACCAAACGTCAGAGGAGACACTCTGGCTGGGGCGGGTGTGCCCACCTGAGGAGGTGTGCGGGGTGGGTGAAAGGTGGGGGGGCCTGGGGACTGCACCCAGATGCCATCTGGGTAGAATGCTGAAAGGGATTACTAAGAGCTCCAGCCCCGCTCTGCTTCTCACTAACATAGGAGCAAACCAACCCACAAGACGGCGTCTGCGGCAGGAAGAGCAGTGGCCCGGCCGTGGGCCGTGGACTTGTGCAACCTGATGCTTCATTTGGAAGTGAAATTTGCAAATGAGGTGGCAGAATAGCTCCAGAATGGGCCAGCTGCACCCTGCTCTGGTGGGAAGCCACAGTGCCTGTCCCCAGGGACAGCTCCTTGCCAAGGGTGTGGTAGGAGACTGATGCCTTGACGATTTGCTTAGCACCGTCCTTCGAGCTCCAGGGGGAGGGCATCTGTGGTTAGCTGGGCAGGTGCTGCCCAAAGGCCTCATTCCGTATGCTCACTCTTTATTTTTTTGTGTGTTCGGTTTTTTCGAGACAGGGTTTCTCTGTGTAGCCCTGGCTGTCATGGAGCTCACTCTGTAGACCAGGCTGACCTCGAACTCAGAAATTCGCCTGCCTCTGCCTCCCAGAGTGCTGGGATTACAGGCGTGCGCCACCACTGCCCGGCTTTATTTTTTTTAAAAACAGGTCGTTAGCTACTGGAACATGGCAAAAAAGTAGTACAGTGAGTGGTCATCACCAAAATCGGGGCCAGGCCTTGGTATTTGGTTTATCTGTTCAGGCTTGCGTGTGTGGTGGATGGTGGTCCAGATCATTCCCCTGCCCCTGACATTTCCATGGCTGTTGGCAGTGTGAGAGAGAGCCAGACAGCAGCATCTGGGATTATCTTACTTCCTGGGACAAGTTGACCCGTGAGTCCATCCTCTACCCTGGGCATTTTTCCATCATAGGTGGTGTGTAAGCTGTTTACTTCACGCTCTATAGAGAACACATCTTGGTTCTTTTGTTTGTTTGTTTGTTTTTGTTTTTTTTGTTTTTCTCGAGACAGGGTTTCTCTGTATAGCCCTGGCTGTCCTGGAACTCACCCTGTAGACCAGGCTGGCCTCAAACTCAAATCCTCCTGCCTCTGCCTCCCAGAGTGCTGGGGTCACAGGTGTGCCCCACCACCGCCCGGCGACATCTGGGTTCTTGAAGGCTGCTCCTATAAGACACTGTGTAGCATAACTACTTGATGGCAATAAAATGAGGTTTTGGAAGCCCTCTCT
Source organism: Apodemus sylvaticus (assembly GCF_947179515.1). Lineage (NCBI taxonomy): Eukaryota > Metazoa > Chordata > Mammalia > Rodentia > Muridae > Apodemus > Apodemus sylvaticus. The sequence continues at coordinate 6,064,890 of NC_067490.1, forward strand.
TTAGTATTGAAGAACAAGAGTGTTCTTACAACAGTTTTCTGTGCTTGTGGCTGCACAGTGGGAATTAGTGCAAGAGCTTCCTTGCTCAGAAAAGAACTAAAGGGTAAACGAGGCTCCAGTGTGCGTGGTGACTCGGTGTTGTCGGTGAGGTAGCGGGCTGAGGTTATGTGTGTCAGTCAGGAGCTTCCCTGTGTCAGGAGCTTACTTGAAGGTGCTTGGCTTGTGTTTGAGGCAGGTCTGGCTCTGACTTTGTTGGTGCTCCGTGGTTGCTCACCTGCAGCTCCGCCCCAGCCCTGGGTCAGCGGTGCTCCCGGCTTCTCCGTGGCCGCTCCAGTGTTTATGTATCTGTGTAATGCTCAGTGTGAGCACAGGCCTTTCTTTATCCTTTGGAGTTAGTTCACTGGCTTTGGCCTTTTATGAACTAGGTCTTCACCCAACACTCTAACCCATGGAGTTGACTAGGAGGCAATCTAAAGGCCTCTCCAGTGACGCTGGTGGTGGCAACTAGAGGGAAGGCTGGAGACATAGGCTCCTTGTGGTGAGGGAAGCTTTTTTGTATCTCAGCCCCACCCTTACCTACATTTCAGTGTCATTGTAGTTTGGTGTCTTGCCTACTGTTCTCAGGGTTGGGACACTTTTTTCCTTTTTGTTGGGGGGTGGAGTAGGGTGGTGTTACAAAACAAGACTTTTCTAGGTAGCTCTGGCTGTCCTGGAACTCACTCTGTAGATCAGGCTGGCCCTCAAACTAAAGCGATCCACCCGCCTCTGACTTCAGTGCTAGGACTAAAAGGTTTTCTCTGCCACTGACTGGCCCCAAATTGGGACATTCTTTAGTGATGGGACCTTTCAGGATCAAGGGCTGGATTACAGTCATCTTTGGAGTTGATGATTGGCTAAGGGAGAGAGGATTTTTCTCATAAAAAGATGGATTTTGGGCTCAGTGTCTTTTGTAAGTGCCTGAATAAGCAAGCTGGGCTGCGTGCACAGCCAGTCTCCTGAGAACGGTGAAGTCACACCTTAGAGTCTCAGAGTATCTTACAAGACAAAAAAGATGAAGCTGATCCTGAGTGTCGACTCCCCGGCATACCCTGGTTGTGGCTTGTGTAGCTGACTAGGGACACCTGCATTAAGGAGTTGGAGACTGGGGCAGACACAGTATTAGAACATAACAAATGGGGGAGATGGCAGGATTTGAGGAAGATAGGGAGCCCCTCAGGAGATGCTGTGTAATGTCTGATGTGTGCAGACCTGAGAGTGCTCTGCAGGAAACCCAGGAAGGGGCGGCTTCTCAGAGGGGGTGATGTGTCTTAGGGAAAAGAAATGTTCCAAGCACAGGCTTCAACTCAAGTGGAAAGTTTTAGTGGTGGCCATCAACAACTTCTGAGATGAGTGCAGGGAACTCAGCAGGACACTGCTGCCCTCCCAGGAGGCAGAACCACGCTTGTGTCTGAAGGGATCATTCTGGAGAAGTATGTTTTCTCCTAAGGGTAAACTGTGTGTGGAGTTTGCCTCTCACATTATATTTACTTTTGAAGTTGCACTTGTTCGCCTCCCAGTGTTTACGGAATCCTGTGTATGGGATGCTTTTTCTATAATAAAGTATTTTTATTTGTGTCTCCTGTCATTTAATAGAAAAGAAAATCACAAAGCAGACCTCCAATGAATTTAAAGGCTAGGATAGTGAATTTCTTTGTGGTGCGTTTCTTTCCTGAAGACACAGACTCACTGGAAGCTTGCCTGTGCTCCTCCCCTCTGTCCTAGGCTGCCCTCCACTTCAATCAAATGTAACATCGAAAGCTTAGACCTACTTGGACTGGTTCTGTGTCAGACAAGGTAATAATGATAGGGTCTACGGGACCTCTGGCTCTTGACTGTCCTGGCCCTGTTTTCGTCATGTTTACATGAAGTCCTTGGTTCATTTAGTACCAAGGTTGTTAAAAAGCCTCTGCCTTCAGCCCACCCCAGAGGCACCCAGTGGTTAAGATAGTGTGCTGGGCATTTCCTGCCAGATACCGCTTGCCTGCAGCTGATGCTCATAGAACAGCTCCTTCCCTCCAGCAGCTTTCAGTGTGGGGCATAGACCTCTAGTCTAGGCCACTGGTACCAGCCAGAACTGGACTGTTTTACTGAGAAAAGGCCACAGGTTTTTAGAAGGCCTGTGAACCAAACCAGGAAGGACTTGGTGCACTGAGGTGTTGTAGCCAACTCTCATCTATGGGCAACAGTAACTCATCGAAAGTGGTGCAAATTAGTTAGAACCCCAGGGTGTTTGTATTATTGTTGAGAACTTAGTGGATCCTACACACCACAAATTTAGAATTTGACAGTAAGCAAAGTTCTAATGAGAAGAACAGTGAGTGGCATCAGCCACCTATTACATCACACAGGTGTCTAAAATATGGGGCTGCAGAAGTGACTCGGCGGGGAAGAGCACTGGCTGCTCTAGCAGAGGAGCCGGGTTCAGTTCACAGCAGCTACATGGCAGATCATAACTGCAACTCTAATTTCAGGAGCTCTGAGGTCCTAGCCTCCTTGAACACTGCATAAACAGTGCACATACATGCAGACAGAACAGTGATAGATGTAAAAATCACAAGTGATAAGTCCACAAGTAACAGCACTTGCACCGCCAGCACAAGGACCCTGTACTCACTCGTGCACATACACTGCGGACAGCAGGGAGTCCCGTGTAAGCTTGCAGGTCTTCCATGACATCTCTGTCCAGCAAGTGTTGGAGGCGAGGCCTCTGCAGTCTCTTCTATGGAAGCCAGTTCACTAGTTCCCTGTAAACAAGCTGCACAGCTTCTCCAAGACAGTTTGCATGGGGAGACAGTGCAGTGTTTCTGGACTAAAGGTTTGGGAGCGGCCACCAGTGTTCTGTGTATTTCAAGCCACAGTGGCTTAAAAATACATCACATAGCCAGGCGTGATGAGCACACGCCTGTAATCCCAGCACTTGGGAGGCAGAGGCAGGCAGATTTCTGAGTTCGAGGCCAGCCTGGTCTACAGAGTGAGTTCCAGGAGAGCCAGGGCTACACAGAGAAACCCTGTCTCAAAAAAAAAAAAACAAATCCAAAAAAAAAAAAAAAAACCAAGAAAAAAATACATCACATAAAAGGAGAAAGCCACCACAGTTCCATTATGTTTTCACAGTTTATTCAGAAGTTGAATAGTTAAAACGTGGACATGTCCTCCAAAGGGACAATCCCCCCACAGGGACTCTACCACTGTTCTAGGACCGCAGCTGGTTGTCAATACAGCACACAAAGCCCCACACGGCCCTGTATCCTTTGCAGTAGCAGGCTGAGTGGAGGATTCAGGAGCTAACTTCAATCACCCTTGACCAAGAGTTAAAGACTTTCAAAGTTCCTTTTTCTTTTTCTTCTAAGACATGAAAACCCAAAGCAGTTTTGCTTACAATTTTAAGTCCTACTTGTATTCTCTGAATGGCGGAGCAAGGATAGAGCTGACCTGCACAACTTGAGAACCAGCAGCGCCAATCCCAGTTGTAGTTTGGCCAATGACACAGCAAGTGACCACATTGGTGCAAATAATGCTTTAACAGTTATCAACACTTAAAACCAAGCTCTTGTAATGCATTAATATGGAACCTCTGCATTTTTCTGACACAGCAAAGTCTTCTAAAGGTGGCAGCAGCTGTGACAGAGAAGGCACTTTGTGCTAAGTTCAGTGTTCTCACAGCAGAGGCAGTTCAGCCCAAGCTGCAGGCAACCCTTTTGGGTGGAGGGACAAGAAAGCCCCAGAAAGGCATCTGCAAAGGAACATTTTGTAATCATGATTCCAAGGCAAAATGGGTAAAGCTGGGACGGGAATACCAAGACAAAAAGCCGTTGCACCATGGACCAAGGGATGAGCTCAAGGACTCAGCGGGCTGGTTCTGCCTCGACTCCCAGGAGGCCGTGGGATCTTGGCGGTGGCCCTGAGCTCCAGCAGGCTTGCTGCGTTCTCAGGAACGCGGCTCTGGCAGCATGGACAGTAGTGCTTGCTGGTTGGGAGCATGTGTCTTAAGATGACCTCGTAGAGCTGTGAAGAGAGAGGAAGGGTGCCCACGTGGTCCAGAGCTCCTTGGCGGTGCCCAGTGGCGTTGTGGGCATTCTAAGATCAGAAAGGATTACACTAGCACCTCTCCCATCAACTGAGGAGCAGCGGGAGTCTTTCAGATGGGAGCTAGGTCAGTGGGTCAGGGTCTCTGCCCTAGTACCATACGTAAAGTGCACCGTGAAGGAAGGCTGTGTGAGGAGAGGGGAGGGGAGAGACCACCGGCACCTGTGAGACGGAGATCGTTCCTTCTGCCACACTGTTGGCTGTTTACTCAGATGTTCATTATTGCCTTAACATTTTCAGCTAGAAAGAAAAAAATACTTGGTGGGTTTGGCAGGCGGCATATCACCACAACACAGGCATTGGCTGGTCCTCAGGGTGTGTAAGCCCGGTAACGGTGGATGGCTGATTTTCCCCTTCACTCTGATGAACTTGGGAGAATCAAATTCTCTTTACAACACATACCAAACTGGCTCATGGAGCTTCAGAAGCAGCAAGCAGCTACCTCTGAAGAAATGCTTGTCTGTCCTGTCAGCCTCCCGGTGCACTGTGGAGGACGACCCACTCACAATCACATCTCAGACTTGACTAGGACATATTAATGGGTTCTACAAACTTCTTAGAAGTTCTTTCAAGAGCGCAAGAGGAAAACCACAATGTTGTACAGAGACTCTGCCCCATTCGGGGTTCCCAGCACAGGCCCTATTTTGCTGCCTTCATGTAGGAAGGTATGGCCCCCCTGGCTGTCAGGCCCTCGAAGCGCTTGTATGTGTAATTGATGAAGACCCAGTCTTTGTTCTTGTAGTCCGTCTCCGGATGATTGCTTGTGGTCACTGGCAAAGAAACAGAAGGGAGACTGAGTCACTGCCCTGCCTCGCCCCGTCCAGAGATGACTTTACTGTGCACACTTTCTACTTTGCTCACTATGTTTGTAGCTCTACTCTCTGCTCCTGTCATTTCCGTTTACACAGCCTTTATGAGTGACAGAAGAGCAGTTTATGATTTACCCAGCCAGCTCTAATAGCTCAACACAATCCATAATCGCTGCTGCCCACCGTGGGGACTGATAAATGCTTGATCAGACGTCCCTCCCCCCCCATCCTGATCCATACATTTTACCCTAAGTCATGGGATGCTGTTAACTCTTAAGTGGCGGCCAGGAGGGTTACCTGTGGGCTTAAGAATATCAGACTCAGGAAATTCATCGAAGTTTGAGGTATCATCGATGCTTTTGATTTCAATAGAGATGGCAGCTGGTCTCTCCCTGTCAAGAACAAGCATGCCCTGATGACCACAGCTGGTATGCATACAGTGGGTACTGACCACGCCTCCTTCCTGTCTGTCATGGAGGACGAATCACTGTTGGCAACTTTTTTTTCTTCTAATGCTAAATAAGCCAAATGACTGCATCCATGTAAAACTATCATCAAAACTTGCAATTCAGCCAGGGATGATGATGGTACATGCCTTTAATCCCAGCACTTGGGAGGCAGAAACAGATGAATCATGAGTTAAGGCTAGCATGATGACCGGGCGGTGGTGGCGCACGCCTGTAATCCCAGCACTCTAGGAGGCAGAGGCAGGCGGATCTCTGAGTTCGAGGCCAGCCTGGTCTACAGAGTGAGTTCCAGGACAGCCAGGGCTATACAGAGAAACCCTGTCTTGAAAAAACCAAATCCCCAAAAAATAACAAAAGGCTAGCCTGATGTACATAGTGAGTTTCATGACAGCCAGGGCTACATAGAGACCCTGTCTTAAAAATCAAGCAAAGCATTCAGTCAGACAGGAGCAAGAGAGCTACAGCCCTGTGTCAATGCACCCATCCCCCTAATGAAAGAACAGCACGGAAGCAGTCCACTTTTGGCTCTACCCTGGTTCTACTGGAAAGGTAAAAATTACCAGGATGCTGGCCACCCGGAGACTAGGGAAAGCAGACTGGGAGTCCTAGGCTAGCTTAGACTATTCAGTCACACTAACTCAAAAAAGACAAAATTCAAGGATCTGAATCAGAACATAATTGCAATATAAAATGAAAAGACACTTTTTGCTTAGCAATCCGTGACAAGTTTCGGTAGGTAGTCTAGGTGTTTGGGGCACACCTCCTCCCTGCCCTCTGAATTCTACCCCTTCCACCACCTACTCACTGTTCTCAGTCTCCCAGTAACAGCCTCTGCTGGAGGCCCTGGCCACAGAGAGATTAGGTAAGAGCAAGGGCACAGGCTCCCTGACACCCCTGCACTTCCCTGCCAGGAACCACTGTATCCTGTGGCACACGGTGGACAGGTCTGACTCCTGACTCATTTTCACCACAGTGGAAGACCCTGAAAGTCTAAAGGGCTCTCTCCCTTTACTTAACTTGCTGATGATCTTTTCAGACTACTCTTTCAGAAAACATAATCCACAGATAGGGGCACATTCCTGTATCCAAGCACTTGGGAGGAAGAGGCAGGAAAACCAGAGGTTTAAGATCACCTCCTGCGATATACCCCACAGAAGGCTAGCCTGGGCTACATGAGACACAGTCTGTGGCCAGCAAGATGGCTCAGTGAGTACAGGTCCTTGCCACCTAAACCCGGCACCTGATTTGATCCCCAGAACCACACAGCTGTCTTGACCTTACTCATCCCCATGGCATGCATATCCTAAATGCTGGAAAGTGTCGTGTGGGTGTGTACCTGATATGTTCCCAGTCAACACCTTCAAAAAAAGGATTATTTTTTATTTCCTCAACTCCAGGGGCTCCGATTCTATGTTCCCACTCACAGCAGAACCTGGAAAAAAAAAAAAACAGGCTTTTCAGTTTCTTCAGAAAAAGGAATAGCCAGGCTCCTGCACGCTCGACCCCCATTCCCTGGAGAAGGCAGCAAGAGCCCGCAGCGTTTACCCCATCACAAGGACGAGCATGGGAGACACCCGCTCTGCTACCTCAGAATCAGGCCCTTGGCTTTCTCCGAGACAGGGACTTCTGGGGGAAAGGTCAAGGTTTCCTTCCAGTTCATCACTTTCTTGTAAGTCTCTTGTGGGGTCTCGGAGCAGAATGGTGGGTAGCCTGTAAGAGTGGAAGTGTGGATCTTTAGAGCCCAGAAGACAGACTCGGTCTGACTAGGAGTTCTCGGTATGACCCACGTCTCACAGCAGCTTGACCTCCGCAGTTGTCCCTCCCCAGCCCAGAGAGCATCTAAACGCAGTTTGCATCTTCCCTCCAACTCAAAGTGGAGAGCCAACGGCAGTCAGCTGACAGTGGGGGCTGGGAAGAGGAGGGACATATGCAGAGATGCAGTGTGGGAGTCAACCCGCCAGAAGAAACAAAGGAACAACTTGGTTAAAAAGGTCCCCACTCAGGCTGGAGAGATGGCTCAGTGGTTAAGAGCACTGGCTGCTCTTCCAGAGGTCCTGAGTTCAATTCCTAGCAACCACATGGTGCATCATGGCCATCTGTAATGGGATCTGATGCCCTCTTCTGGTGTCTGAAGAGAGCCATGGTGTACTCATATAGATAAATAATAAAAATATTTTTAAAAGGGGGAAAAAAGGTTCCCATTTAAGAGAGTTCTTCCTCTTATGGTCCTGTGTCAAGCAAACTAAGTGAGCTAAAGGCAAACATTTCAAAGAGACCATCCTAACTCTTTTGGGAAGTCCAAACAAGATGTCTGTCAGTCTGTCTATCTGTCTGTCTGTCTGTCTGTCTGTCTGTCTGTCTGTCTGTCTATCTATCTATCTACAGCCTGCCCTCCACACGACAACATTCATATCCAGCGCTTCCCAGATCATCTAACGAGTGACTCCACCCTGTCATCACAGACTCATCCTCTAGTGCTCAGTGGCATATGGCTATGCCACAGACATGTGCCTGAATACAGACACACCATTCAAATACAAGGGAGAATGAAAGGTTCCATGCTCTCAAAGCTTCGAAAGAGGAAGGCAGTCGCAGTTCACAGGCTGAGAGAGACACTGCCTTGGTAGCTCTGTGTACACAAAGGTGCCTGATAAGTGAGAACCGTTAAGGGGCCAGAGAGGAATGAAGGGACATACAGATTTAGACACAATCAATGACCAGCACAGGTAACACACGCTATCAGGGACCCGTGAGTACACTGGGAAGGAGTGTGCCATTTGGAGGGAGCTGCCCACCACAGAACTTCACTCTGAAAGCACGTGAGCCAAGTACCCAGTTTGCCTCCAAGTAACTCGGTGTACCAGCGATGGCCACGTGTCCTGGGTGCACAGGAAGCGTGGGACTCACCAATGAGCATCTCATACATGATCACCCCCAGTGACCACCAATCGCAGAGCTTGTTGTACCCCGTCTGCATGAACACCTCCGGAGCAATGTAGTCAGGAGTGCCCACCGTCGAGAAGGCCTGAAATGCATGCACACATTAGGCAGGCCCAGCCAGGAGTGAGGACCTAAGCTTGGAACTCTGGTCCAGAGATCAAAGCCCTCAAGCTGCATCAGGGCATCACAAACCACATAAGCAGGACAGCCCAAACCTAACACAATTTATCTGTGACAGTGCTTGCCAGAATGAACAATAAAGCCTGGTTAATAAGGCAAAAGCGCCCTCCTCCACATGCCCAGAGCCCACACCATAAGTGGCCAAGCACCATTAAGAGCCAGGCTCTCCGCCTGAATGAGCCTTCCTCATTCTGTTCAGATGTCTGAAAGGACATCTAGCCCGGGGCTTCGGGTAACACTCGACAGCCACGCTCGTTACTCAAGCCCGGGAGAGGACAAGCCCAGTTAGGAGACGAGAGGTCCTGCTCCAAATCGTCTGTTCACTGCTGAGACAAGTTAATAAACACACTTTCCTAGGTAATGTGCCCACAACACACAGATCTGCCTGCCACATTAGTACTGTGTACATGCCAAGCAAAGTGCTGCCCTTTGTATATACTACACATGTGATCATCCTTACAAAGTACAGCTCATGTTCAGTTTCATGTATGAACAAACCGACACATCATCTATTAAGAAGTGTTGCTGTGGCTGGAGCGTGGGCTCAGCAGGTAGAGTGGAGGCTGCTCCTGCAGAGAGCTTGGGTTGTCTTCCAGAACCCACACAGTGGCTCACAAACATCTGACTCCTTCCAGGGGGTCCTATGCTTGCTCTGTTTCTGTTTGTTTCTCTCTCTCTCCTCTCTCTCTCTCTCTCTCACACACACACACACACACACACACACACACACACACACACACACACGAGAATTTTGGTCCAGCACAATGGTTCAACTGGTAAAAGCACTTGTCACCAATGCTGATGACCTGAGTTTGAGGCCCCCAAACTGTAAGGTGGAAGAGGACTCCTACAAGCTGCCTTCTGACAACACACACAGATGTGTGCACACGAAAGAATTAAGATTGAAGTTTTCTTCGTAATAATTCAGTGGTGAGTTTGCCCTATTTAAGTAGCTTTCAGCATGCTATCAAGGTAATGTAATCAAGTGACTTACTTACTTTCAAGATTATGGGGCATAACTTTGGATGTGCACAGTCAAACACTTTACCAAAACTTTTAAAATCCCCATCCAGTTCTGACTACCAAGTCACGGCAGATGAACAGGAGTCCTGATTTGCCTCAGTGGCTCAACGTTTTAAGTTTGAGTGATAGTGCCTTAAGGTGGGCATGGTGGGATATCCACAGTCCTAGTGTGTTGGTAGACTGGAGAGGATTGGGGAAGAGGTATTTTCAAAGCCAGCCTCAGCTATATAGAATCTTAGGCCAGCCTATGCTATAGGAGACTTTATGTCAAAAATAACTGCTCTAAATTCAAGGCATCCCAGGCAAGTGGCTATTAGTCCCACCCCATCTATACTCGTTGTAAAGCTCACTCAGACCAGTCTGCGGGATTTCCCAGGCCTCAGTGTTACTTACCAGCTGGCGTCTGTTTCTTTTCCAGGTCTCCGCTTTCCTTTTGGAATTCATGTTCTGAAAAGCTAAAAGTAGAGAGAACAAGTCCTAATCAAATTCAGAAAAGAATGTTTATTTTACGGGGCTCTGGTACTAGTCATACAGATACCCATCAAACACTCTGGGTGGGGTGTGGCAGTGGGAGACAGGAAAGCAGATCTCTGTGAGTTTTAGGCCAGCCTGGGATACACAGAGAGAGCCTATCTTAATGCAAAAAGTAAAACAAACACACAGCCAATCAGCTCCAAGGTAACTTGCTCTATCGGCCCAAATATAAGTGCTAAACCCAGCAGCTCCAAGAGAATCACAGTGGAATTGTGAATAGTTTTATGTGGTTCATACAGCTAGAAAAGGACAGATGGGCCTTATCAAAAGGAAGAGAAGGAAACACAAATGTTTATCAATGGCACATTTATTTACAGGCCTCGCTTGTTTGGGGTTTGGTAATAGTACTTACTGGTGAAGGCAGGCAGGGCCTCCCGCACGCTAGGCAAGCAGTCTACTACCAGCCACAGCCGCGCCCGCGGCCTTCTGTCCTCCCTAATCCCCTCCCCTGTCTCTATGTTCACCTCTCACACTTATTCAGCCTGGTTTGCAGTGCTCCAGACAACCGAGATCAACTTGACCTGAACCCGTGTGGATGGGCCTGTTTCTAAAACTGATCACAGACCTAAGAGCAGCAAGTGGACTCCAGAGTTAGGTGAGCTGTGAGTTTTCCAGGATGAACTGAGACTCCTGTGTTCATATCCATGCAGATGCTCATGCAGGTGTGTGTACATGGGTGTGTACCCGGGTATGTGTGGGGCAGGAGCTCACGTAGCGTTTCTCAGGTGCCATTCACCTTCCTTTCTTTTTTTCCTCTTCTCAGTGGCTTGGAAGTGGCCTATCTGGGCTAGGCTGGCTGTGTACCAGACCCAGGGGCGCCCCGCGCTCCTCCTTAGTGCTGAGATGACGGCCGTGTGCCTTTCTGCACGCCTGGCTCTTGTATGCATCCCAGGAATCAGACTCAGGTCTTCATGCTTGCAGGGCAAGAGCTCTCCCCACTGAGCTGACTCCTCCAGCCTCGACTGCGACTTGACTACACTCTCCTGTGGGCTGATACTGCTCAGGTAGAACGACAAGGCTTGCGACCGATCGATCTAGCCTGGAGAGATTGATCCTCTCTCTGCTCTGAGGGCTTTCGTCTCGTCACTCCTCGCTGCTTGTTCCATGGTCACTCCAGCACATTCCTAGCAGAGTTCTGTCTCAACATCTGCGCTAGCACAGCTGGAAGCACTCATCGCCTAGTCAGACAGCACGCATGGGCAATGCGGGAAAGTACTGGATCTCTTCTCTATACTGCTGTGAGACTCCCTCAGGTTTCCTGAGTACTTTGGTCACCAGGGAGATCACTCTTACCCACCAGGTTAAGGAATGGGCAGCTGACATCACCGTTGACACTTACTGAAGTCACTGGGCAGGCTGTGGTTCAGGCTCCTATAAAATTCTGTCCTGTGTGCTTTCTTCAGGCCTGTGCAAAGGCCAAAGTCAGAAAGTTTCACATGGCCCTGTGAGGGAAGGGAAACAAGGTGACGTGTGGACACACGCCTGGACAGGCAGACACTGTTACCTTCCCACATCCTCTACACCTCCTGCCAACAGACTGCTCCCACTTAGCTAACTACAAGGAAAAACACATACCAACAAACTTAAACAGACCTCCAGCTAAGGTGTAGCCCACGGCTTTAATCCCAGCACTTAGGAGGCAGAGGCAAGAAGATATGAGTTCCAGGCTAGCCTGGTCTACAGAGTGAGTTCCAGGATACCCAGGCTACACAGAGAAACCCTGTCTCTGAAAGAAAAGGGTAAGGTATGGTAAGGTAGGGTAGGGGAAAGGGGGAGGGGAGAGGAGAAGAGGGGAGGAGAGGAGAGGAGGGGAAGGAGGGGAGGGGAGGGGAGGGGAGGGGAGAGGAGAAGAGAGGAGGGGAAGGAGGGGAGGGGAGAGGAGAAGAGAGGAGAGGAAGGAAGGGGAGGGGAGGGGAGGGGAGGGCAAGCAGGCAGGCAGGCAGGCAGGTGGCAGCAGGAGGATTTCACACTAGGAATAGGGCACTTTCATTACAAACAAATTCTGGCTTACAAGTAAAACATTCTAGAATTCTGTTCCTGAAGGACATGGAAATATCACTGTACCTACTGCAGCTGCTTGTAATCTTATGCTAATAGAGCCCCCAAATCAGTCTGCACGGGAGGGATAAGCCATGGCGGCAGGCAGTAAGCCCACTCCGGGATTTATTTAAAATATTAATACCGCCTGTTTGCTCACTAGAGACCAACGAACACAGTGTGGTCAGCAGCACGGCCGTCCCTGTGCTCAGGGGCAGCATTAATGCATCACTGAGGAGAAGCAAGAAAGGCTGCACAGAGGCGGGGCTCCTCTGCGAGCATGGTGTGTGTGGCGCAGTTTGTGTTGGACTCTGTGGCAGGCGTTTGCTAGGGCTGCTGCTGGTGCTTCAGCAGAGGAAGGCTTAGCTGCTGCACAGCCAGGCAGCCTCAGATACTCAGGGAAGATGGCTGTCTCTGCTGAATTACAAAACTGACTTGGTTATATTCGTGTTGTGTACACACAAGGTCTCCCCGTAACTCAAGCTGGATTTGGAATTCCTAGCCTCCTACCCCTGCCTCCCAAGTGATGGTTCACCGGCATGCGTGGCCATACCATGCCCCGCCTAATGCTCCTGAGACAGTCTCTCTCTATGTAGCCCTATCTGCTGTAGCTCTCCCTGTGTAGACCAGTCAGGCTCTGCCTTCTGAAAGCTGGGATTCAAATTGTGCCTGCTTTTTTTTTTTTTTAAAAGAACATTCAATTAAATTACAGAATCATAGTTCAGAGACAGGATGTGATGGCAAACTTAGCTGACTTACCAATAAAAAGGACACAAACGTACCAGGGATCACTGTCCCCCTGCCAGCACTACACGAGCAGACGCGCTGGGGGCTGCGTGCCCACGTACCTTGCTGTCCAAGAGAAGGTTGTCCGGCTTGATATCTCTGTGGATGAATCCCAGCTGGTGAATGGAGTCGATGGCTAACACCGTCTCTGCTATGTAAAACTGAGTCTCCTCTTCCGTCAGAGTATCTTTTTTCATCAATAAAGTCATCATGTCCCCTGGAAGCAGAAAGATACAAAGCCACCACCATACACACACAATACATGTACACACACACACACACACACACAATATGAGTAAGAACCAGCTTTTAGTACATTGTCACTATCTGACAACACAAGCCAACTACACCCAGCTGTGCTGTGTCCCATAGAGTGATCTACAGTGTTCCCGTGGAGCCAACAGCCACAGGCTCTAGTTTGTGAAGGGTAAGAAAATCACTCAGAGAAAACACATCCTGCACCTGAGCCGGGTGATAAGCACTACACTTTAATTCCATTTTCCTCTTTAGAGGAGTAAGAATTTCTCCACAATTACAAAGTATATTTGCTTATGACAGTATTTTGGAGCAGGGGGAAATCTACCTGACTTTTATGTCTGCTCACGTATCTGTGAAGTTGTCTGTGTCTAGAGGCAAATGGCAATCCCACACAGCTGAACTACTGTCTTATAATGAAATGCCAAATAAAATGTAAATATTTAGGGAGCTTTAAACAAGCTTCCCCCACTAACACGGGGGGGGGGGGGGGGGGGAGCCCATGGGAAGACAGCTGTGGGGAGTTACGCAGCAGTCACGATACTGAGCCACTCCTCTACACTGGAATGAGGTCACCGCCTCCCAAGACCACAGGGCCTTCTCCTAACACCTTCCACTATCCTCACATAACTTTATATCTACAGACAAACTCCTTAGTGTCCTACAAGGGGAAAATTTAAAGCTTAATAGCAGCATAATAAAACAAGGAAAAAAAAGATTTATATCCTAAAATTCAGCAATTAAACAAAAGCAAAGGGAATATATAAAGTAGCTAAAAAGCTAAGAAAAACACACAGTTCGGTTTCTACCTCATGTAAAGCTACTTAGATTAGAAAGCAAGGAAGAGAGGGGCCGGACCCTAGTGCCTCCTGCTGCCCTCTGCTGGCCGCTCACTACCTGAGGCCAGGGGCAGTGGGAGGCCAACCCTACTGTCACTGTGGCCTTCAGAGCAGCTGTCCACCTCATATGTTTGGGCTTGCCCAGGTGATGGGACAGCGCAGGCCCGCCCACTGGTCTTCGGGCTCTGCAGGTCAGGCCCGCTGGTCTTAGGGCTCTGCAAGTCAGCATCACTGAGTACAAAAGGGTGGGGGTGGGGCCCCCAAAGGGCATGAGAAGGAGCTGCAGTAACAGCTAAGGGACACAGGGTAGCCAAGCTGGGCCCTACTCCTGAGGGGCTCAAGAAAACAAAGGTGTTCTACCAGTCAACTCTTGCGTTGTAATCTTCATCGTTGTTAGCAGAGATTACTGGTAACCCTGGGTCTAAATTAAGGGGTGTCACAAGACCAATATAGTATGCCCCAATTAATTTCATTTGCTTTGTTAAATGCCAAAAAGAGAGCAGGTAGTGGTGGCACATGCCTTTAATCCCAGAACTTGGGAGGCAGAGGCAGGTGGATTTCTGAGTTCAAGGACAGCCTGGTCTACAGAGTGAATTCCAGGACAGCCAGGGCTACACAGAGAAACCCTGTCTCAAAAAACCAAAAAAAGTCAAAAAGAGAAAAGCTACTTTCTGATTGCTCACAGTTCACTGGTTTATCAGGAAAGAAACTGTCCCCAAACAAGACGGGCCACCTGCCACCTGCTCTGGCTTGACACCTCAGAGGAGAGGTGAACTCTCGGTATTAATATAGGTAAAGAGGGAGTGATTCTAACAAACCACAGAAAAACAAACGGAAACCACTGAAGCAAATGATGCCAAGCTTCAGAGCAATCAGCGGGACAACCTCGCCGGGCGCCAGCCAACAGGCGGGCAGAGCTCCTTCCTAGTTTAATGTGTTTAAAGGAAAAAAACACAAGACCTGTCCACCTGATATGGTGAGTGAGGGAGTGAACCGCAGAGAGGCAGGCAGCACAAGCTGGCTATTGCCCTCCTTTAGGACCTAGAACAGACACAGAAGGTGATTCTGTGAGCCCAGCTACAGGCAGAAGGGAGGGTTCATTGTTGATATGAGAAAGAAACCACAGAACAAAGGGAAATCAACCTTTCGTTGTGAAGTAATTACCTCCAGGCAGGAACTCCATGATTAGGTAGAGGTTTAGCTTATCCTGAAAACTATAGAACATTTTCACAACCCACAAACTGTCTGCCTCCACTAGAATGTCACGCTCCGCACGAATGTGGCCAACCTGGAGGTATATGCATTTGATTAATGACAAGCCTTGCTCTGCTATAAACTGTATATCTGTTTAAACAATTTAAATACTGTTGAGTATTTAGTTGTGATGAGCAAAGTTCTGCTAACACACACCGACCACCATGAAACTGACATTTGATTTGAAGAAATTCAGTGACAAAAACCTGCTAAGAAAGGCTTTTAAATTTACCAAAATGAATAAATGGCTTCAACCCAACACAACTGTAGCAGTGCTATGATTAGTTAAAATTACCGTCCTTTTATATATTTATTATAGCTTTAAGTTTATTGTTTTAAGGCAGAGATTCCTGTACTCCATGCTGGCTTTGAACGATACCTCCAGATCCCTCTGCCTCCATCTCCAAAAATTAAAGCTAACAGGCATGAACCACCACAAAGGTTTATGTGATGGGAGCATTGACCCAGGGTTAAGCAAGCGCTCCAGCAGTGTTCCCAGCCCTCTGTTCCAGTAATCCCGCATGCAGAATACACAGGCCCCGAGGTGAGCCCTGAGCAGTCCCACCTCAGGCTCAGGCTGCACTGTCTAGGTGAGCGGGTTTGTTGGCTCTGGCTGTTTCATTTTGTAATGCCTGAGGCAGAACACAGGACCTCGATCCGCTCCTCCACTAGGAGTCTATACAAGTGCTCATGTTACCTAACGACTAGGCTACCTGCCCCAAACTGATGTCAAAATAACAGAGCCCTGAGAGACAATCAGGTCACCTCGATGACACAACACTGCAGCTATAGCTCACTGCTGGGCTACACTGCAGATGAAAGAAACATTTACATTTACATTGGGCTAAAGAATCAAAGTCATGGTGTTTCTCGTCGCTGCAACACCTAGCTGCTGGCAGCTTGGAGAACTAGTGAAATCACGTTGTTAAAATATAATGCCTTAAGAGCAGGGGTGTGGCTCCGCTGGTACAGAGCTTATATAAAATACATGAAGCCCTGGGTTTGATCCCCAGCACCATGTGAAGCTGAGGGTAGGGGAGGGGTGTGCCTGCAGGTCTAGCACCTGAGAGGTGGAGGTGGCACCGTCTCAAAAATGTCAAACTGACATTAATTAAAATATGAAGAAGTAACCAAAACATTATTGCATATTCTCAAATTATACTACTCCTTTCTTTTTTAAGAGTCACAAGATCCAAACATGGAGTGAATCAAAACTAAGTTCATTAAGACTCAATCCAAGGGCTGGAGAGATGGCTCAGCGGTTAAGAGCACTGACTGCACCAGGCGGTAGTGGCATACACCTATAATCCCAGCACTCTGGGAGGCGGAGGCAGGGAGTTTCTGAGTTCGAGGCCAGCCTGGTCTACAGAGTGAGTTCCAGGACAGCCAGGGCTACACAGAGAAACCCTGTCTCCAAAAAACCAAATCCCAGCCCCCCCACCCCCGGAAAAAAAAAAAAAAAAAAAAAAAAAAGGAGAGAGAGCACTGACTGCTCTTCCAGAGGTCCTGAGTTCAAATCCCAGCAACCACATGGTGGCTCACAACCATCCGTAATGGGATCTGATGCCCTCTTCTGGTGTATTTGAAGACAGCTACAGTATACTTCACATACATAAAAATAAATAAATCTTTTTTGTTTGTTTTATTTTTAGAAATAAGGTTTCTCTGTGTAGCCCTGGCTATCCTGGAACTCACTCTGTAGACCAGGCTGGCCTCGAACTCAGAAATCCACCTGCCTCTGCCTCCCAAGTGCTGGGATTAAAGGCGTGCACCACCACTACCTGGCAAATAAATAAATTAATAAAAAAAAAAAAAAAGACTCAATGCAAACCTGAACTAAGTTCTGAAGTCAAAGACCTGTGAGGAGTCGTGAGCTGGCAGGTCTGTGGTCTCAACACTGCCTGCTTTGTTGGGATGGCTTCGGCAGGGCTACAGATCTTCCATCCTCACCTGCAGACACACACTACTGTCTCCTGACTTATATCTAGCCTGCGTGTTCTCCCAAGCTCTGTGGGGTTGAAGACATGATCCATTCGTACATCTGAGTTTGGTGTCTCCTTTCACATGGAATTCTGAGAGCTTCAATGTGTGAAAGAAAGGGTTTGCTGAGTGCTACTGAGGGCACTGAGGGCCTGGTAAGCCAGTGCTGCGAAAGCACAAGACAAGTCAGACACCTGCCTTTACAGCCTCAACAGAAGAAAAGCTTGTGGGGATTCACTGCCTCCTGCTGCTCTGTAGCTGTGACAAAGAGCTTGTCACTGTGAGGCCAGAAGGCTGGCCTCTGCTCTCCTGGCCCTACCTACTACAAGGATCCAAAGAAAAGAGAAGGCACTTGTGTTACTGCTTGTCACTCAACCTGGAGGACAGGATGGTGGCTGGACAGTTTCCTGTTCATCAAGAGGAAAGCTAACCGCTGTGAGTCTCCCTCTGCTTCTCTCCTGGGGCTGATGTGGCAGCTGGAAGCCTTACGGTATAGAAGTGGGGTCAGCAGAACACAGAGCCAGAGGTGTGGCTCACCGCAGAAGGGTCTCTTCCCTGCCTGGACCATCTAAGGCACGGGGAAAGCTGACACAGTCAGTCTTGTGCTTCCACAGCAGTACAACAGCATCGGCCTCGACACAGACAATGTTGGCACTAGCTGATGCGCATGTCTTTTCTTTCCTTTTTAATTTTTTTATTAATTATTTATCAATTTACATCCCAAATGTTGTCCCCCTCGCATTCCCCCTATGCCCCTTCCCGTCCTCCTCTCCAGTGCTGGAACTAAAGGTGTGCTGGGGGCTGGAGAGATAGATGACTTAGCGGTTAAGAGCACCGACTGCTCTTCCAGAGGTCCTGAGTTCAATTCCCAGCAACCACATAGTGGCTCACAACCATCTGTGATGGGATCTGATGCCCTCTTCTGGTGTGTCTGATGACAGCGACAGTGTACTCACATACATAAAATAAATAAATAAATCTTAAAAAAAAAAAAAAGGTGTGCCACCACACCCCCTTTTAAGCATTTTGTCTCATATACACGTGTGTACGTGTGTATGAGTAGAGGTCAGAGGTCAGCTCCCAGGAGTTATTCCCTCCTTCCACCCTGTGGGCTCCACATGAGAAAGCCTCACATCAAGCACCTTCGCCCTCTGAGCCCTCACCAGCTCTACTTCCTCCTAACTCTCGAGACAGCTAACAAACTGACAGGAGTTTTGAGTGTTGGCTAAATTATAGGAAATTATACATATTGTAAAACTTACTCATAACCCACAAATATCCTAACTAAACAGCACAGACATTACTTTCTTCAATGAGATTAACTGGTCCTCTCTTATCAGAGCCTGAACATCAGTCCACACTGTACACTGCCCTCTAGGCAGCACATACACAGGGCTGTAAAGTACTCTGCATCAGTCGGTGTTTGCATAAACTACAATAGTAGCTGAAGATTTGCTAAAGATCTGCTTTCAACTGGAATTAAGAATTCAAGGCTTGGGCTGAAGACATGACTCAGTGGTTAAGAGCACTAGCTGCTCCTACAGAGGTCCTGAGTTCAAGTCCCAGCAACCATGTGGTGGCTCACAACCATCTGTAATGAGATGTGGTGCCCTCTTCTGGTGTGTAGGCATACATGCAAAAAGAACATTATATACATAATAAATATATAAATCTTTAAAAAAAAAATAATCCAAGGCTTAGCTTGGCATGGTGGTGCATGCCTTTAATCCCAACACTTAGGAGACAGGGACAGGTGGATCTCTAAGTTTGAGGCCAGCCTGGTCCACAAAGCAAGTCTAGAATAGCCAGGGCTGGTTACAATGAGAAACCCGGTCTCGAAAAAACAAAAAACAAAAAACAAAAACAAAAACAAACAAAAAAGGAATTCAAGGCTTCCCAGTAAAACAGAAGGAAAAAAAAAGACTTAATTGTTATGTGCATGGTTTGTTTGGGTTGGTTTGCTTACATGTATAGTATGTACCATGTGCATACACTGCACAAAGAGGCCAGTAGAGGGTGTCACATTCCCTGGAACCAGAATAATAGACCATTCTGAGCCACCATAGGGTGCTAGTAATTCAACCAGATCCTCTACAACAGCAGCCAGTTCTTTTAACCATTTAGCTGTCTCTCCAGTCCCCAAACCACAACATTTTGAAGAGGCACTGGAATGTGGACAGGAAATACTCCATGATTACAATCCTCAGGTGGCAGAGAACACTAAATGTGGGGACACCTCTATCCTCACTGCTGGGCTCCAAAGAAGGAGCTCTACCTGGCCTAAGATCTCTGGCCTCACACTGGAATCCCACTGCAGCGTCACCCAGTGCTACGTCTTCTGGGGCAACCAGCTGAACTAAAGCAGAGCCACAGAAGGTCTGCACTCATACCTAAAGATAAAACCCTATCCTATGGAATGTGCATTAAGTATGTGTCAGATCTAGTCTCACCGTGAGCTTCATCCTTACTGGATAGACTTCCAGCTGGGGAGGTCCGGGGCTTGCGCAGCATCACAAGCACTCTACTGTGAAGCTTCCTGCAGGCCCGAGAAAGCTTCTCATCATAACGGAGACCTACATTGCTCTGCCGCTTACATTTTCCAAATAAACTGGCAAGAGGGTCTCCCTTGGGTACCAGTGAGGACCCATCTTTGGTTAGGTGTAGAGCACAGTGCATGCAGACACATGCAGTTCTACCTCCCCATCCAAAGAATGCAAAAGACGCCCATCATGCTAGGCGTGACCTCAGAGAAGGTTCTCTTGCCAGTGGAGCTGTGGTTGGCTAGGAGACCAAAGGCTGCTTCCCACAGCCTTAACTGTAAAGCACTGTTTGTGTGTTCACGGGTCCTACTTGTATTTTTTATTTTACTTTAATGAGTGCTCTGTTGAATATACATCTGCAGGCCAGAAGAGGGCATCGGATCCCCTTAGAGATGGCTGTGAGCCACCATGTGGCTGCTGGGAACTGAACTCAGGAGCTCTGGAAGAGCAAGCAGTCTGTGCTCCCAACCGCTGAGCCATCTCTCCAGCCTGTTACTTGTATTTTTAAACATACAAGTGCATCTTTTGAGGAGAAAAAATAGGCTCACATGTACAATATGCATAAGAGAACTAACTAGAGAGAACTGTAGTAAAATAAACACAACAAGCCCCCAACCCTGACCCACGGCAGCTCCGGCTCAGTTACCTGCTCCTTCTCGAGCATGTCTGCCTTGCGCAGGATCTTCATGGCGTACACATGCCCTGTGTCTTTCTTCTGAACGAGTCGCACCTGGAAGGTTACCAAGACATACTAGGTCAAGTTCACACTCCCAAGCTAAGGATTTGCGTTTCCAGCATCGGGGACCACACCAAAGGCTCCACAGATACTGCTTACACAAGAGCAGCATTATAATTTGAATGTAGGCAATAACTAGCAAAGGTAGACACTTTTTTTTGTTGTTGTTTTGTTTTTTGGATTTGGTTTTTTTTGAGACAGGGTTTCTCTATATAGCCCTGGCTGTCCTGGAACTCACTCTGTTGACCAGGCTGGCCTTGAACTCAGAAATCTGCCCGCCTCTGCCTCCCAGAGTGCTGGGATTACAGGCGTGCGCCACCACCGCCTGGCAAAATAGACACTTTTAAAGTTACAAACAAATCTACTGTACACCTATGACCACGATCTGTCCATCTATCCACTATCTTCACATCTTAACAACTTTGGCTCTGAGTTGAACACATGTAAAAGCCTTTAGCTTCAATTTTAAGGCCTAGTTAAAGCCATGGCAAATGTCCAATAGTCGACTTAGAAAGCCTAAATAACCACAAAATTCACAATGAAAATAACACATCAGACCCACTGGTAATCCTAGCACTCAAGGGGCCAAAGCAGAACTGTCACTAGCTTGAAGCTGTCTGGCTGTGCTATGAGACCCTTTATCACAAAACAGAAAAACAAAACAAAAAACCGCAAAAATAAAACCTTATTCTTGGAGAAAATATCGTAAAATAGAAAAGAAACAGCACTTTTAAACTAATTAATTTTTTACTTTAGTTAATTAACTTTCATGTGTGTGGGTGTTTTGCCTACGAGTATGTCAGTGACCACAGGTAAGCCGTGCCTGAGGAAGCCAGGAGGCAATGGATTCCCGGGGAATGCAGTTAGGGGCAGATGCCGGCCACCGTGTGGACACTGGGAATTCTGAAGGAGAAGCAAGTGCTCTTAACCACGGAGGCAGAGGCTCACTGTCCAGCCCAGATGGTTCCCAATTCAGGGATCCACCTGCCTCAGCCTCCTGAGCACGACAAAGCCCAAGCGACCTGTTGATTTTATGCGTGCGCATACATCTATGTGTAGGTCTTCGCATGCATCAGCGCAGGTAGCCAAAAGATGGTCTCAGATCCCAAGCAGCTGGAGTTACATGCAGCTGTGAGCCCCCAGGGAGGGTGCTGGGAACTGAACTCAATCAGGTGCCTGCAAGAACAGTATGCACCCTCGACCCCCGAGCCAAGTCTCTGCCTGTTCTAAAATGTTTTATTAGGAAAAATGTTTTCTTTCTCTAGCTGTCCTGGAACTCACTCTGTAGACCAGGCTGGCCTCGAACTCAGAAATCCATCTGCCTCTGCCTCCCAAGTGTCCCAAGTGCTGGCATTAAAGGCATGTGCCACCACTGTGCTGTCTTTGACTCCTAGGTGCCGGGATTAAAGACCTGTGCCACTATTCCCAGCCCATTTTCCAATTTTTAAAAAGAATTTAATTATTTTTAATTAAAGTGCATGTGTCTGTAAGTGGCTGCTGTCTTTTTAAAATGCAGTAAGGGTTTTTAACCAATAAGCCATCTCTCTACCACTATTTCCCAATGCTTTTAATGGATTTTTTTTGTTTGTTTGTTTTTGTTTTTCAAGACAGGGTTTCTCTGTGTAGCCCGGGGTGTCCTAGAACTCACTCTGTAGACCAGGCTTGCCTCGAACTCAGAAATCCGCCTGCCTCTGCCTCCCAAGTGCTGGGATTAAAGGCGTGAGCCACCACTCCCCAGCTCCCCAATGCTTTTAAAGAGAAAATTGTACTGTAAAAAGAAAACTAATGGTCTACTAACAAAAGAAAAACCTTCTGGCAAGTTCCTAACATTCTCTTCTTTCCCCACCAAGATACATAAGCTTTGTGGGTTTTTTTGTTTGGTTGGTTTGTTTGTTTGTTTGTTTTGTTTTGTTTTTCCTTACTGCAATACCAAGTCAAAGAGCAAGCTCCTATTCCTTTTTCCAGGTCCAAAACTCCATTTAATTTACTGTCCTCGGATGGAGGATATACTGCTAGGTATTAAACTGGTAAGAGCAGATATTACACTTGAAAGACTGAGAAGTGGGTTTTTTCCCTATGTTTTCTGCATTTTGTTTTTTCTAATCAAGTACCGTGTCCATTTTTCTTCAACAGGGAGCATTTTGAAAAGCTTTCTCATTCTCAAGGGCTAACTGGAATTCTCAACTGAAGGGTCAATTTTACCTTTTGAGAGTCTCTTTGCGATAATACACAGTTCTCCCCTGAGGACTGTTGTTAATAACATGTTTCTCCTTCCAGACGGAGACCCTGTAATCACTGCATCAGTAAGCTGTCTTTGCATGTTTTCCATCAATGGGAATGACCTTGCATGAGATCATTCAGGTTTTTCTCAAGACTGCTCTCATAGTGGAGCAGGATTCATTGATAAGAAGATCTGGGCTAAGGCAGAATGGTGGAGCACCTGCCTACATTTGATCCCTGCCACCACGGACAGAGAGCAGCTGGGCCTTTGATGCTCTTTCCTAATTCAAGGCCTCCCTAGCTAGCCTGGGCTGGCTTTCCACTTGTGGTCCTCCTGCCTCAGCTTTTAGAGTGCTAATGTTACAGCCATGCATATGCCTAACCAAGCTTAGGCCCATCTCTAGAGCTGTAAACGCCTGGTAGGGAATAGAGTGGAGACAGATCAGTTTCCTCCTTGAGTACAGTGGCCCTGGGAAAGCAGCATCTTCAAAACAGAGGCCTCCAGTTCAGCCTCTGGTCTCTGTGCTCAACAGCTGTGAGACAGTGTGTGTACTGGCTAATTTTGTGTGTCAACTTGACACAGGCTGGAGTTATCACAGAGAAAGGAGCTTCAGTTGGGGAAGTGCCTCCATGAGATCCAGCTGTGGGGCATTTTCTCAATTAGTGATCAAGTGGTGAGGGCCCCTTGTGGGTGGTTCCACCTTTGGGCTGGTGCTCTTGGGTTCTATAAGAGAGCAGGCTGAGCAAGCCAGGGGAAGCAAGCCAGTAAGAAACATCTCTCCATGGCCTCTGCATCAGCTCCTGCTTCCTGACCTGCTTGAGTTCCAGTCCTGACTTCCTTTAGTGATGAACAGCAACGTGGAAGTGTAAGCTGAATAAACCCTTTCCTCCCCAACTTGCTTCTTGGTCGTGATGTTTGTGCAGGAATAGAAACCCTGATTGAGACAGTGTGCATCTTCAAAGTCTTAATGTCTCCATCCACTGTCAGGATTCCAGAATCGATGAGTAAATATATTAGGTATCCTAACATCAGGATCTCAGTGGGACATGCCAGTAACCACAAAACTCTGGGTAGTAAGGCAGCAGGACCACATAGTTGATGCCAACTTGGGCTACATAGTGTGACTCTGTCCTAAAAAACAAAGTGCTAATGTCCTCTCTGACAAGGCAACGTGATCTGTGACAATGAATTGGGGAGAAAAGAAAAAAAGATTAGTGACTATGCCTATGCAGTGAACTCCATGCATTTCAAATGGTGTCTCCATAGCTACCCTGGTGTCACACCATCAGGAACTCACAGCATGTTAAAAGCTTTGATGGTCTGTTTTTTGTTTTGTTGGTTTTTTTACCTCACCAAATGCTCCTCGGCCTATGACTTTTAAAGACTCAAAATCTTCCAGTCCAAGCCTTGTTCGCTTTAATCGAAGAAACTCTGTCTCCTTCCGAGCGTGTGCAGATCTTCTGAGCCGTTTCTAATGTTTATATAAAGAAAAAGAAGGAAAGCTGAAATTCTGAAACCCAGCCCTATCTGTCTGTCTGTGTAGCTGAAGCAGGCCACACTAGTCTATATTAAATCTTTTCATGTGACAGCATCACATATGCATTCTTTAGCGGTTCCTTCTCCCCTCCGAGGCCATCAGATGTAACACACAAGCCACACCGGAGGGGGTGTGGGGCTCCTGACAACTGACTGAACTACTTCAACGATCCACTGCTCTAGCATTTCTAACGGTGAGAGACAAATCGACCTTTTCCTTGAGCCCACTCTTAGGTAAGGGTGTTTTTCTAAATCCTGTGACCAGTGCATATGAGCATTCATTCATCACCAGCCTCAGCGCCCTGTTTTTCTGGCACATGCTGGGGACTTGCTGTCAGTGTTCCGGGCTGCATTGGCCACATTTCGGAAGACCTGTCCAGAGCTGACTGCTTACCTGCAGTCTTCCTCACTGGTTCATCTCTGCCTCACTTCTGTAAGCAGTGTGCATAAGAGCTAGTATGAGGCAGTCTCCTGTTCCAATAACAACTTCGGAAATGTACCTTACTCCTACAGGGCGTTTCAGTTAATTCACTGACTCAATACAGATGAGGTCTCATCCTCTGGTGCAGGTTGGCCTCAATCCTGCAGCAATCCTCCTGCCTCAGCTTCCTTCCAAGTGCTGAGATTCCAGGTGAAGCACCACAACTGGTAAACACGCTCACCTTGTTCTTTTACACTTTAACTTAGTTCTGCTAATTTCACCTTTTCTTTGCTTAGAATTCTAAAGCTAATTAATTACCGTGACTGTGACTAGAGAGATCTCCCTCTCCTGAGTATTTAATTAACTTCTTCCTCTGAAGGAGCAACTGAATCCAAAGCATGCTAACCCTCAAATTCCTGTCACTGAGCCAAACGCTTCCCTGGCGCCAGAGCTAACTTGATGAAGAAAACAAAACCTTCCCGTGCAGGGGCCGGAACAAGCCCACACATCACCTCTTCGTCTTTCAGGCCTTCTTCTTCCATCACCTTTTCTAGCTTCTTCTGTCTAAAACAAACAAACAAAAAAATAAAAGAGCGTGTGTGTGTGTGTGTGTGTGTGTGTGTGTGTGTTCTGACAAACCTTTAGAAACAGAACTGTTAAGCACTTGTAGATATTCATTTAGATAAAAGTATTCATATTTATGTGTTTAAGAAAAACAACATGAATAAACAAGAAATATAATGACAGGTAATAGAATTTTGCATTTATAAATGAAACAGATGTTAGCAAGATGACTTTGGGTTAAGGTGCTTGCCACCAAGCCTGAGGACTTGAGTTTGATCCCAAGTACCAACAAGATGGAGAGAGAAATGGCTCCTGAAAGCTGTTTTCTGACCTTCACTTACCCCATGGCACAAATGCATGTACACACACACACACCCCACACACCCCACATAAACACACACACCACACACACATACACACATACCACACACACACACACACCACATACATACACACCACACACACATACACACACATACCACACACACACCGCATACACACACCACACATACACAACACCACACATACATACACACAACACACACACACACATACCACACACACACCTCATAAAACACACACCACACACACCACACAACCATACACATCACACACACACACACATACTACATACACACACTACACACACACACACACACAACACACACACAATACATACACACACAACACTCATACACACACACTTAACAAATGTAATTTTTAAACTGTTTAAAAATCCTATTTCTAAAACAAGTAGCCGGGCGATGGCGGTGCACGCCTGTAATCCCAGCACTCTGGGAGGCAGAGGCAGCCGGATTTCTGAGTTCGAGGCCAGTCTGGTATACAGAGTGAGTTCCAGGACAGCCAGGGCTACACAGCAGAGAAACCCTGTCTCAAAAAAAGCCAAAAAAAAAAAAAAAGTAATAATTTTCATTCTTTGTTAGGTCTACATTTTTTTTCAAGATCTATTTATTTATTTTATGTATGTGAGTTCACTGTTGCTGTCCTCAGACACACCGGAAAAGGGCATCAAATCCCATTACAGATGGTTTTAAGCTACCATGTGGTTGCTGGGATTTGAACTCAGGACCTCTGGAGAAGCAGTCAGTGTTCTTAACCTCTGAGCCATCTCTCCAGCCCAGGATTTTTTTTTTTTTTTTTACTACAGCCTCATGATGATTTGATAAAACTGAAATAGTCAAGTAGAACCCCATGTATTCAGCAAGATGAAGGAAAAGCACACAGGCTGGAATCCCTCCTCCACCACCCATCAATAATCTAGACAAGCAGGTGACATGTAGCGCACAGAATAAAAGCAGAGAATGGTGCTGGAGCGCAGCGGAAGCTGCAACTCCAGATCCGAGGAATCCAACGCTCTCTTCTGGCCTTTGCAGGCGCCCACCAGACAAGCAGTACAGACATACATGCATATAAAACATGCACACAAAAATACGAATATGTGCTCATGAGACAGATAAGAACAAGAAAAATAGTATAAAAAATAATTTGTAATTGTATCGCCATGACCACCAACACTTAGAAAAGAAATACCTTCAGCCCTGAACCTCAGCTAAGATAAAACTGACCCTGGACCACGGGTCACTGCTGACAGTCCACTGAGCTCCAGCCTGGCCCACACGGTGCTTCACCTCTGACCTACGCTGCCAGCCCTGGGTAAGAGTGCCTGTGAGAAGCTGTGGGGTATTTGCACTCTTCACTCTTAGTAAAGCATCCTTACTCCTGGGAGTGGGGGGGGGAGGACAACCATTATTATGTATTAAGTTAGATTTATGGCTTTAGTTAATCCACCACAACCATCTTTTTTTGTTTGTTTGTTTGTTGGATTTGGTTTTTTCGAGACACGGTTTCTCTGTGTAGCCCAGGCTATCCTGGAACTCACTCTGTAGACCAGGCTGGCCTCAACTCAGAAATCTGCCTGCCTCTGCCTCCCAGAGTGCTAGGATTACAGGCGTGCGCCACCACCGCCCGACTATCACCACCACAACAATCTTCAGGAAGAAAAAAATAAACACAATATTTTGTCAGAGGAAATGCCTGTTTCCTTGGTTTTAATTAGATGGCTATAGAATTATCCAAACTATTATTCTTCATGACTAGGTAATTATCAATACTTGCTGAGTACACTAGCTGTATACCAGTGAGAACACGAGGACAGTCACTGTTCTAGGGAAACCTAGAGGCTAACGAGCTAAAGAAGGCAAACAGCTGATAGAACTACAGCCCGTGCAGCCCGCAAACCACCTCAGGGACCAGGAAGCACACGTCACACAGTGTAGCACTCTACACCTGAGGGGCCAGCCCCTTTGTTTTGTCGGTATTTTAGTCTGACAGGCCTTAAACCCAGCATTTCGCTGAGGCTGTCCTTGATCATGGGCCTTTTGGCCTTACCTCCCAAGTGGAAGTGGACCACCATGCTCAACTGTTCTCAACCAGCCTGTGGAACTTACCATGGTATTTCCATAGAGTGGCTCAAAATTCTCCTATTTTACTAGTATACAAGAGGTAATTTCCAAATGAAATTCATTCTTTTTTCTATCTCGAGAATCTAGACAAATCGCACCATGTAGTAAGTAGTTCCTCTGTTAAAGTAAAAACTTAGCCCGGTATGACAGCATCTGCCTGTAATATCAGCAATCTGGATGCTGAGACAGAGGACTGGCTAAGGACCAGCCAAGGCTATATATGACACTATAGCAAATAAATGAAGAAATACGTCTTGATGTTCTATTCTTTTATTAATTTATTTTTATTTCATGTACATTGGTGTTTTGACTGTGGGT
The DNA here is from genome assembly GCF_947179515.1 of Apodemus sylvaticus. Taxonomy (NCBI): domain Eukaryota; kingdom Metazoa; phylum Chordata; class Mammalia; order Rodentia; family Muridae; genus Apodemus; species Apodemus sylvaticus. The sequence goes on from NC_067490.1 coordinate 6,092,938, forward strand.
GCACATGCATGTGTGTGTGTATGTGTGTGTGTGTGTGTGTATGTGTGTGTGTGTGTGTGTGTGTGTAAGGGTATCAGGTCCCTCGGAACAGGAGTTACAGACAGTTGCGAGCAGCTATTTGGGTGCTGGGAACTGAATCGGGGTCCTCTGGAATTGCAGCCAGTGCTTTTAACCACTGAGCTATCTCTCCAGCCCCTTAGTGTTCTATTAAAGTAGAACAGTACAAAACTTAGATTTGAGTGGTAGAAACTGGATGTTTAATTAAATGGATGTACTAGATTAGGCACAAAGTATAAAAGTAAAATTGTATTGCTTGCTCTCCAAATTTACTGGCATTTCAAGCTGCATCATATATTAGACATATTCTCAAAGTACAAATGTTCCTACCAACTCTCATTAATACTATTACCAATGGGGCTAGAGAGATGGCTCAGCGGTTTAGAGCACTGACTGCACTTCCAGACGTCCTAAGTTCAAATGCCAGCAACCACATGGTGGCTCACAACCATCTGTAATGAGAGCTGACACCCTCTTTTGGTGTGTCTTAAGACAGCTACAATGTACTTACATATAATAAATAAATAAATCTTAAAAAAAAATTTATTACCAGGGCTATTTTTCTTTTTTTTCAAGACAGGGTTTCTCTGTATAGTCCTGGCTGTCCTGGAACTTACTCTGTAGACCAGGCTGGCCTCAAACTCAGAAATCCGCCTGCCTCTGTCTCCCAGAGTGCTGGGATTACAGGCGTGCGCCACCACCGCCTGGCTCTATTTTTCTCAAATATCTAAAAGCTTAAAAATTCATTTCTAAAGCAGGCAGTGGTGGCGCACCCCTTTAATTTCAGCACTTGGGAGGCAGAGGCAGCCGGATTTCTGAGTTCAAGGCCAACCTGGTCTACAGAGTGAGTTCTAGGACACCCAGGGCTACATAGAGAAACCCTGTCTCGGAAAAAAAAATTTTTTTTTTTTCATTTCTAGGGGCTGGAGCACAGACTATTCTTCCAGAGGTTCAATTTCCTGAGACCACATGGTGATTCACAACCATCAGTAATGGGATCTTTTGATGTGTCTGAAGACAGTAACTGTACTCCTATACATAAAATTTAAAAAAAATCATAAAATTTTTTTTCAGTTCCAAGGTTATCTTGGTTATTCACTATGAGAACCCTTGCCAATCAGTCTTGTTTCAAGCAAAAGTAAAATCCACTAACTAAACACACTGTTTGATCCAAAGGGAAAAAGAGCATGTTAGAGATTCATAAGGAAAAAGTCGTCACTCTGAAGACACATTGTCTATACTGCTCCCAAAGACTCTGCCACAAATTTCGAGGGCACTAACCTAGCCAACGGTTTACTCCCTTAATGGAGTCTAAGTCTGAGTAACTTCCTGGGAGGCGGTAGCTATGGCAACATGCTTCTGGGGCTGCACCTTGCCCAAGCCACGGCCGTCTCCGTGAGAGGTGAGAGCTGCTACACCTTCAAGCACACGGATGAATCTTTATTTAGGACGTGCTGTCAGCTACTGACAATAAAGCAAACGCCAGCAGCAAGTAACTGCACAAGATTGTAATTTATTTTGTTTTAGGTTTGTTTTGGTTTGGTTTTTGAGACAGGGTTTCTCTGTGTAGCCCTGACTGTCCTAGAACTCACTCTGTAGACCAGGCAGGCCTCGAACTCAGAGATCTCCCTGCCTCTGCCTCCCAAGGGCTGGGATTAACAGTCTACACCATCACTGCCTGGCTAGGATTCTAAATGTTTACAAATGCATCAAATACTATCCAACATTAGGGAACTACACGCTGAACACTGCTAAAAAGGGGGGAACACTTTAAAATTCTCATTTTAGATTCACTTTTAGGCTGAGGGTGGTGGTGTATGCCTTTAATCCTAGCATTTGGCAGATTGAGGCAGAGACAGGAGGATCTCTGTGAGTTCCAGGCCAATATGGGTTTATCTGTCAAGTTCCAAGACAGCCAGGACTACATAGAAAGAGACCTTGTCTTTTTTTTTTTTTCTTCCTTTTTTTTCCTTTTCTTTTTCTTTTAAGATTTATTTATTACATGTAAGTACACTGTAGCTGTCTTCAGACACTCGAGAAGAGGGAGGCAGATCTCATCACCATGTGGTTGCTGGGATTTGAACCCAGGATGCTAGGAAGAGCAGTCAGTGCTCTTAACCACTGAGCCATCTCTCCAGCCCCCCTCCCTTTTTTTTCTTTTTTCTTTTTCTTAACAAAGAAAGGCTTATTTTTATTTTAAGTGATGGTTAAGGATGTCTTGCCTTCATAAATGTCAGTCATCGTGTGCTGCAGTGCCCATGAACGTCAGAAGAGCCACTGTGTGAGTGCTGAGAATTGAACATGGGTCCTTGGCAAGAGTAACGAGTACTTTTAACCCCTTAGCCCCTAGGCAGTATAAACTAAATGATTATTATGTTCTATTATTAATTAAAATGATTAAATGTATATATTAATTAATGATAGAAATTAATTCAACAGCAGTTATTCCTTAGCCAGCCTTTCCCCAAATAACAACACAGAGAACTTGTAGTATTTCAAAGCTTAGGCCTTGGCTGGGCGGACTCTCAAACAGCTCATCTAAGTTTACCTGACTACCTAGCGTGTGTAGGCCAAGCCTACAAGCCTACACAGCCCCATCCAGCCGTGTGCCTAGCTATATCTCACAGGCCCAGAGCCACATCAGTCTCCTCTCACATTAATTAATGCTGGCAATTAATGCAGCAGTAAAGAAGAATTGTAAAGTAGAGAAATATTGAGGTTGAGGTACCTGAAACTTCATTGTTTGGGATGATTGTTACATCAATATTTCATCAATATTCAAATTTACATCATCCCAAACTGATCAACACATTCAATATAATTCCAATTCTCTGGATTTTGTGATTATGCTAACAGGCTGACTAAACCTATTTCAAAAAAAGAAAAAAATGAAGAACTTACAAGATCCAAAATAAAAAAATCACACCTCAAATCTTACCTAATGAGATGCAGTTAGACGGGGACAAGATAGCTCAGTGGGTAAAGGTGTCTGCTGTACAAACTGGATAATACAGTTTGAGTTTGAGCCCACAAGGCATGTAAAGAGTCCTAGCTGGGCAGTGTGGCGCACGCCTGTAATCCCAGCACTTGGGAGGCAGAGGTAGGCGGATTTCTGAGTTCGAGGCTATCCTGGTCTACAGAGTGAGTTCCAGGACAGCCAGGGCTACACAGAGAAACCCTGTCTTGGAAAAACCAAAAAAAAAAAAAAAAAAAAAAAAAAAGAAGCAAGTCATTCATTCAAGTCATTCGAATCGCAAGTACTCACACGTCACGGGCTAACTCTAGCAGTCCTCAAGACAACAGTGTACCCCACTTTCACACACAGCAAAGTCCTTTAGGGACTAGCTCCAGCCTCATACAGCCGCTACTCACAAGGCAGGAGTCAGACCAAGGAGAGATCACACTGCTTTAGTGACGAACACAAGCAATATAACCAACTTATTTCTTCTTATAATGCAATGGAGTTTTGGGTTATGACCAGTAGACAGTTTTAATAGGAAGGATTTAGAAATCTGCCACACTGTCATCCCACTGTAGTTGACAGGCTACAACATGGAGGCTGCAACCCTGGTCACCTTTTATGTACGCTACATGTAAGCACAGCAAGTTTTCCAGTTTTGTTTGTTTTGGTTTTTGCCTTGTGTATGACAGGTGCATACACACTCGACCACTGAGCTGCGTCCCCAGCCCCCAAATACAATGTTTTCAAACACAATTCTTTACCTCATTTCCCGTTCCTCATGTTGAGCAATAAGGTTGCTATAAAAATTCTCCAGTGTCACTTTGGTCATTGTCACCCTCTCCTTCGTATGGTTACTCATGGACGAGCACGGGGTTGACCCTGTCATTGCCATGGCTGCTGGATGGAGAGAGAGAGAGAGAGAGGCATTGCTAGGTGTCTTCCAGGTGGCTCCAACGACTGAGCCCTCCCCTGAACCCTTGGTGAAAATATAAAAGGGGACCATCTTCCTGGAGGACAAACAACACAAAACAAGAGTCAGGCAAACAAGCCAGGTGTGCCGGTTAATCTTAACTGTCAACTTGGCACAATATGGAGTCACCTGGAGAGGGAATCTCAAAGAGAGGCTATCTAGACAGGGCTGGCCTGTGAACATGTCTGTGGGCATTTTCCTGAGTGATCCCAGACAGAGCTGGAGAGATGGCTTGGTAGTTAAGAGAGCCAGTCCTCGCAGAGGACCAGAGTTCAGTTCACAGCAGTCACTCATGTTAGAGAGCTCAGAACCACCTGCAAGTCCGGCTCCAGGGACTCCCACCCCTCCGCAGGACCAACCCCGCTGCGCACACTCGTGTCCACAGCATGGACACTTTCTTTTCTCTTTTAAAGGCTGAAAAAGGAAGGCAAGCACTACAGGTAGCACTGGCACTGCTCTCTGGTCTTGACTGCGGGGTATGATGTGAACAGACTGCCTCAAGCTCCTGCTTCCTTAACTTCCATGATGGGGGAGTGCAACCCGGAACTGGGAGCCATGCAACCCCTCTTCCTTCAAGTTGTGTTCCTCAGGGTGTCTATCACAGCAACAGGAAACAAACCTAAGTCACCAGGTGCGGTATCACCTGCCTGTAATCCCAATGCTCGGGGGACACTGACACCCTGTCCTAGTTAGCCTTCCACAGCTCTCATAAAGCCCATGACCAAAAGCGACTTACAGAGGAAAGGGTTTATTAGGCTTAAACATCCCGAGTCACCTGGAAGCAGAACGGAAGCAGAATGGAGCACAGAGGAGCGCTGTTTGCTGGCTCACTCTCTATGGCTTACACAGCCTGCTTTCTTACACTCAGCATGGTCTGCTCTTTCAGAGGCCCTGAGTTCAATTCCCAGGAACCACATGGTGGCTCACAACCATCTGTAACATGAGCTGATCTTTTGGCATGCAGGTGTCATGAAGATAGAGCACTCATATATGTATATAAAGTAAATAAATCTTTAAAAAAAAAAAAGAATGTCCCACTGGCCTGCTCCAGGCTAATCTGATGATTAGTGAGTATTTTCTCAACTCAAGTGCCTTCTTAGAGGATTCTAGCTTGTATCAAGTTGACAAAACACACACACAAACAAACCTAACACACACCCTATCTCAAAACAAGCAAAAAATGTACATACATACAATTATACAAAATTCCATTTTTTGCCAACTAGGGAACAACCTTGAAATAACAATGCATAATCATTCATACATTTACAAAAGCAAAGACCCCTACATAATTCGATTCAATCAAACTTTTTTTCCTGAGACAGGGTTTCTCTGTGTAGCTCTGCCTATCTTGAAACTCAATCTCTAAACCTGCTTGGTTGGACTTGAACTATGAGATCTACCTGCCTCATGCTGAAATTAAAGGCATGTGCCATCACCAGCCAGCTCAATAAAACATTTTAGTGACAAAGGGAAACTAGAAATAATATGAGTAAATATATAATAGAACTGACTGCAAGTATGAAAAACCCAAGCAAAATATAATCAATTATTTACAGTAAGGTAAACCAGGTAGGTGCTCACAGGCCTGCCATCTTGAAAGGTAGGTGTTGGAAGCTCAGGAGTTCAAAGTCACCTTCAGCTTATATAAAGACTTAGAGGCCAGCTTGGTGTATTGAAGAGGCAGAAAGAGTGTTGTTAGGAGTTTAGCTCCAAGAGATAAGAATACAGTTTTATTCTAGATTGTATTTTTTCTGTGATATATCAATAACTCTTTGATTTTCAATTTCTACAATTAAAAGTTTCTATGACTAACATGCTGACCCGCCTTCAATTATTTGATAAGTGTTTACTGATTGATTTTGTAAATTTTAATGACAATTAAAAAAAACACTATTACAAAAAAAGAAAACTGAATCACAATTCTAGTGCTCAAAGATACCTTAAAAATTAAAGACCCAACTTCCTCATTTTGTACTTAAAAAAACAAAACAAAGCCCTGCAGGTCTAAAGACTTATAAAACGTTTTTCCTCGAAAATTTAAATTTTCATTTTCCACCAAATGAACCTATATTATTATACTTGCTTTATTGTTAGACAATCTGAACTGCACTAGCATGGGTAACCGAATCCAACAGTCTGTCCTTACTCAGCGTGCCTTCTTTGGGGTATAATTAATTTCCTTTCTTCCTCCATTTCCCTCTCTCTCCCTGATTTTTTTGATAGGGTGTGACTGCGGAACCTGCACCAGCCCGGAGGCCACTGTTACAGGAGTGTACCTACCTTCATGCCTAATGGGTCCTGTCCTTTTACCCCAACAGGAAGCAGAGCAAAATTCAGGAGGAGCAGAGATCCATTTTCAAAGCAGGCTTACTTTATGAAAAAACATTTAAAGGTCATCCCTTGACACTCCCAGCTTTCTAAACTGTTTTGTGCATTAAATTAAGGCTTGTAAAGAATGTAAGGACACTTGTTATTACTAAGAGGGGAAAGGGGACTTAATCAAACATCAACAGCTGCTTATGTTTGTTTTCGTGGGTTTTTTAAATTGGGTTCTTTTGGATTTTTTGTTTGGCTTTTGTTTGGTTTGTTTGGTTTTGTTTGGAGACAGTTTTGCTGTAAAGCCCTGGCTGGCCTCATAAAATGATCTACCTGCCTAACTTCCAGGGATTGGAGTTATCTGTGGTAGTGTTTTTGTTTTTGTTTTTAAACTATTCAGACAAAAACTACATAAGCAATAATGCATTCAGAACAGAGATTCAAAATCAAGGATCTACTTTAGTGCCAAACATTTTGAACTATGACATCGAAAGTAAAGTATTCACAAATCCAAAACACTGAATTACTTAAAAATAATCTCATAAAATATCACATGGTTTTTAAACAGGGAAGTTCCTACCAATACCAAAACATACTGCTTTTAGAACGATAGAGGAGTTAAAAAAAAAAAAACATTAAAAAAAAAACCCTCTGGTTTCTGAAGCTTGGGTGTGGTTTCTTATTTGTCAGCCTGTACACCCTCCGCCCACAATGAAAACCACATGCACTCTAAGTGTGTTTCAAGAGAATACTTAAAATCAGACATTTAAAAAAACTCAGGGCAGTAAAATGGTATCAGGTAAAGTGCTGGCCACCAACCTGAGGACATGAGTTCAATGCTTGGACCCACAGGTTGCCAAAGAAAACCAACTCCCACAAGTTGCCCTTTGACCTCCACAAACTTGCAATGAGAAGCCACCAAAAGCCTCTAACCACTACCCCACCATGCACCACAAAATAAATAAAACTTTAAAATGAGGCGAGTGAGAGTTGTCTAAAATGTCTAGACAGCCTACATACATAGGTATTGTATGTGTATGCGCATGTATGTACACACGGGAAGTGGGAAACCATTTCACTTTGGTAAACCAGGCTGGAACTGAACTCATGGCAATCCTCCTGCCTCAGTTTCTCAAGAGCTGGGATTCCAAGCATGAGTCACCATACCATGCTCTACAGACAGTAATATTTTAACAACTAAAATTATTTAAGAGTTGAGAATACAGCTTGGTGTTAGAAGAGAAAGAAGAGGACAGGCATGCAGGCAGATGATGCTTCCCACAGAACTAGGAATTAGCTGCCAAGCCGAGCAAGCCACTGGTTTGTAGTTGACGACACAGCTAAAGGAAGAGAACATTTATAGACTGGAATATAAAGAGCTGGGCAAAGCCGGGCGGTGGTGGCACACGCCTGTAATCCCAGCACTTGGGAGGCAGAGGCAGGCGGATTTCTGAGTTCGAGGCCAGCCTGGGCTACAAAGTGAGTCCAGGACAGCCAGGGCTACACAGAGAAATCCTGTCTCAAAAAAAACAAAACAACAACAAAAAAAAAACAAAAAAACAAACAAACAAAAAAAAGAGCTGGGCAACATAGTTCTGATTTGGGCTGGGGAAGTAGTTCATTTGTATGGTGCCAGTCCAGAATGCACAAGGCCCTGGGTTCTAGTCCAGAATTAAAAAGAGGGAGGAGGAGGGAGCTGGGAGCTATGTCTTATTCAAGTCACCAGCATTAGTTCCTACACTTTAAAAAGCTCTCCACAAGACTAAGGGGGTGGAGTTCCAGGACAGCCATGGCTACACAAAGAAACCCAGTCTCGAAAAATCAACCAACCCATCAATGAATAAAAAGACCCACAGGAGCCGGGCGGTGGTGGCGCACGCCTGTAGTCCCAGCACTCTGGGAGACAGAGGCAGGCGGATTTCTGAGTTCGAGGCCAGCCTGGTCTACAGAGTGAGTTCCAGGGCAGCCAGGGCTACACAGAGAAACCCTGTCTCAAAAAAAATCAAATCCAAAAAACCAAAAAAAAAAAAAAAAAAAAAAAAAAAAGAAAAAAACTAAAAGGTAATGTCAATATATATTACACGCATTGACAGACACCAAATACAGCAGACCAGCAGAATCTTTTTATTCTTCGGCCAGTATCTAACACAATGCTAAGCACTGCACTCTCCTTCCTGAGCTCACGGTGTAGACAAGGTGGCCTGCACCTCAGATCAGCCCGCCTCTGCTCTGCAGTGCGAGTGGACCACCACACCCAGCCCTTCTGACCTTTGTTCAAGCCTTCTCTCTGCCTCCACTCATAAAAGGTTTAGCCTAATTCTAATAACCTTTAATCAAAAGATCCAATTAATATTGCTCAATAGCAATTTAGGGGTTTACTGGGTCAGCCAAGTGCTTCTTCGGAGGCCGGGCTTTCCCTCCTGCTGTCTGTCCTTCAAGCCTCCTGCCACTGGAATCCTATTTTACTCCAAGCTCCTTCGACTCGGCCAAGTTAGAGGCTGGTGGACAAGAACGCCCCAGTTCAGCCTGTTTAACAAAGCAGTTTCACAGGACTCAGCACTAGGGACTGTCAACTCGGAATGAGCTCAAATGAGAACCAACCGTTTTACTCACTATGGAGTTATGCCTGGCTGTTACACTTTACAAGGGTGCCTCCATCTCTACAAAAATCATTTCACCAGTATTTTATTTCCTGGTCACCTAGAGAAAGGTCTACTCTCTTTCATTGGACAATTCAAGATGAGGCCAAGGCTACTCCTTAAGAGTCACAGGAGGAAGGCAGAGGCAAGTGGATCTCTTAGTTCGAGACCAGCCTGGTCTACAAAGTGAGTTCCTGGACAGTCAGCACTACACAAAGAAACCCTGTCACAAAAAATACATTAAGAAAAAAAACAGTCAGCAGGGCGGTGGTGGTGCATGCCTGTAATCCCAGCACTCTGGGAGGCAGAGGCAGGCGGATTTCTGAGTTCGAGGCCAGCCTGGTCTACAGAGTGAGTTCCAGGACAGCCAGGGCTACACAGAGAAACCCTGTCTCAAAAAACCAAACCCAAAAAACAAACAACAACAACAACAAAAGTCACAAGTGGGCTGGGCTGTGGTGAAAAATTCCTTTAACCCCAGTACTTGAGAGGCAGAGACAGGAGGATCCTTGGTCTACAAAGCAAATCCCACGCCAGCCATAAGGCCACATCAAGACCCCCTATCTCAAGACAAAACGCTCCGTTTGTGAAGTCCACATGCCAGATGTTGAAGTGGGTGTGTACGAAGGTGTGCTATGCAGAGTCAGAGGACAGAGTCAGAGCCATCCTGTTAGGAGGAAGCAGCTATCTGATGTTTGGGGTGGGGCGGGGCGGGGAGCTGTTCTTGCAACAGCGATGGTGGTTTTTTTGTTTAGGGAAACCGCATGTACTGGCTACTTCACAGCCAAGGTGAGCTGAAGGAAGAGGAAGCAGAGAGGCTAACTCACGCAGCTGACCTTCCTAGTTATCCTGAAAAGGAACAAGATTGTCCTGTGTCTCTGGATCCTTTGCAGGGCGCCGCTGGCAGCCGTTATGCGCTTTCTGGCACTCTTAAACCACTTTTCCCTGTCCCCTGCTCGGTTCCTTTTCACGGGTCTTAAGGTCTTAACCGTTTGCAGACCACGGGCGGGGATCTTAAGGTGATGGGAAGCTCGGCACCCCCTAACCGCGGAATAGGGGGGACAGCCTCCAAGGTCCCACGTCTACCCCGGGGTGGCGGGGTGCGCTCGAGCTGCAGACACCCGTCTGGTTCTTGTATCCCAAGGTGCAGAGTGGTGCTGACCGAGGTCCCAGAGGGGACGGGCCGGGGGCAGCAGGCACACAAAGCTGGCGACGAGGGAAGGAGGGAGCGGCTGCCCGTCCTGGCTGCGGGCAGAGGCGTGGAAGTGGAGGGACGGACAAGGGGGGGTCTGGGGACCACAGAGAGAACGCTGACAGGAGCCCCCGAGTGCACAGAAGCTGACGGACGGGCGGGCGGACGGACAGACAGGGCGGCGTGCTTGAGGCGACGGCCGCGAGACACTCACCAGACCCGGGGTGGGGAGGGAGGCGCGGGGCCGGCGGCAGCGGCGGCTACGGAGACGGCGCAGACGCGACGTGCGGGCGGCTCGAGAGCGACCGCGACGCGCCGGGGACTCCAAGGGAGCGCGCCTGCCGAGCCGCGACGGGAGAGGACAACAGGAAGAACCCCAACTGCCGGAAAAGACGGCAGCGCGGAGGGGCCAAGGCTCCCCGGTACCCCTCAGACCGTGGAGAGGGGCCGCCGCGGCCGAGACTGCGCATGCGCCACCCGCCGGCGGCGCTCGCCGGGCAGCAGGACTGCGCGTGCGCGGCTGCGCCCCGCCCACCTCTTCACCCCTCACCCGGCTGCGCCTAGCGGAGGAGGCCCGACGGCTGCAGTGTGGGGCGGGCTCCGAGGTGGCTTTATGCTGGGCAGGACTAGATCGCCTTTGTTCTGTTACTTTTTCCCTTTGAAATAATTATAGTCTCGCCCGAAGTTACAAAACGAAAACCTGGAAGTTCCTTAAAAGCCAACACCCACCCAGCTTCCCCCAAGGTCTTACATAAGACACCGGTCTCTGCACCCGGAAATTAACGTTGGCGCTCTATTAGCAAAACCAAGGCGATCGACTGCCGTGACAGGATTTAGCGTTTGGGGTGCACTCGCGGGACGATGTCTTCACTTCTATGAAATTTAATCAGAGTTTCCCCCACCCTCTTTGACTTCAGATCATTGTGGCCATAAGTCTGTTGGAACTCGTGGCCCTACCTAGTTTTCCTTATTGTAAAGGATTAACGTGTTTTTGTTCGGGGTCAGGTGATCTCTCACACCTTAGATCTCTCCATTGTGCACAGAACTTAAAGCCTCTCATTGATTCCCAGAGAACTGAGCCCAGTGCCCTAGACCGGAAAGTTTTAAACTCCTGAAAAGCGATGAATGACTCCTCTGGGAGCAAGCGAAGAGAGCTCCTTCTGTTCGTCTTGTCCTAAGCCGTCCGTGGTTAAGTGTTCTGTTTCTCCCTTTTCTAACTGGAAAGCCATACCACAGGATTAGGTTTTCTTCGAGCATGAAATCCCAGAATTTATTTATTTCACGATCGGAAAAACACTTGACTGTGTCATCTTCAAAACCAACCAGGTTTCCTTTAGTTCAAAAAAGCAAAAAGCAAAAACGTGTCTGAAGAAATAAATGGCTGGGTCCAGAGGACCCAAGTTCGAGTCTCAGTCTTGTTGGAACTGGAGTTGAGGATGGTTATGATCCATTTGTTTTCAATGTGTGTGCGTAGCCTGCGTGTAAGCCTGTGTGTACACAAACACTCCAGCCATAGGGCAAGGTGTCCAACGCTCTCAAACAGGAGCTACAGTTACTACTCGGCATGTGGATGCTAGGGACCAGACCAGGGTCCTCTGTACTTTTAACAGCTCAGAAATCTCTCTAACCCCCCACTTTGATTTTTTTAAATTGCATTGTAATTATTTAATTATTATCTTTGTAATACTTTTTTTTGCCTCCTATTTTTTTTTAACTCTTACGTAGCTCAGGCTAACACAAACAACACATTGCTGAGGATAAACCTTGAACTCCTGCCTTAGCCTCCCAAGTCACCAAGTGACTGGCTCATGTCTCTCATTTGAAAATGAATTTCCGCAGCCGGGCAGTGGTGGCGCACGCCTGTAATCCCAGCACTCTGGGAGGCAGAGGCAGGCTGATTTCTGAATTTGAGGCCAGCCTGGTCTACAGAGTGAGCTCCAGGACAGCCAGGGCTACACAGAGAAACCCTGTCTCGAAAAAACCAAATCTAAAAAAGAAAATTAATTCCTGGGCTGGAGAGATGACTCAGTGATTAAGAGCACTGACTGTTCTCTGAAGGTCCTGAGTTCAAATCCTAGCAACCACATGGTGGCTCACAACCACCCGTAATGAGATCTGATGCCCTCTTCTGGGGTGTGCGGGGTAGTGGCCCATGCTGTCACTTCCTCCTTCCCCAGCATAGACACCCACTCCCCAGCCCCGAGGGGCTCCACTTCTTGGCTAACAATTTTCTTTTCTTTTTTTTTTTTTTTGGTTTTTAGAGACAGGGTCTCTCTGTGTAGCTCTGGCTGTTCTGGAACTCACTCTGTAGACCAGGCTGGCCTTGAACTCAGAAATCCTCCTACCTCTGCCTCCCAAGTGCTGGGATTACAGGCATGCGCCACCACTGCCCGGCACAATTTTCTTCTCTACCTTCCTCCAAGTTCCTAACCTCATAGCCTTTGTTCTCTTCATCTTTAAATGCTGTCCCAAGTCATTCCTTGTCCTCCAGCGATCACCTGCTTCCTCATCCGGCTGACCTGGGATTGCTTAACCAGCTGAAGCTCCTAAGGACAGGTGCCATAGACCCTCAGCTGGTGCCCCACCCACCGTGGCAACTCTCCTCAGCTGGTTCTGAAGACTTTGTCCAAAACAGATCAGGAACGGAGCTTGCTGGGCAATGGCCTGGTGCTTCTTAAGACACTGCTGTGCATACAAATAGCTCTCTAAGACTGGTTAGAATAGCAAAATGGGGGCAGGGTAGAGGGCTCAGCAGTTAAGAGCATACAGAAAGTGCTCCTACCGAAGACACGGGTTCAGTTCCTGGCACCCACATGATGGCTCCCCACCACCTGTGACTCCAGCCACAGGAAATCTGGTGTAGTTGTATTTTTGGGGCTACTTTACTGGGTTCTTGTGTATCTACCGCCCTTCTACGCCCCCAACACTAGACAGGAGAGGAAGAAAGAGGGAACGGGAACACAGAAGTCTGTAGACTACCCCCGCTAATTAGGGGAATCGAGTTCCTTGGAGCCAGTCCGATCTCAGTTGTCAGAATAACTTCAATCCAGCAATAGCAAGAAGAAGGGGGGCGGGGGGAGGAAGAAGAGGAAGAGAAACCAGCTGCAGGGCATTGGCAGACAATCCAGACCCTCTCAGGGGTCTCGCATTTACACTTTTTTCAGAGTCCCAAGAATGCCAAACTTAAACTATCCACAGCTGATAAAAGTCACGCCCCTCCTAGAGCACGAGACAATCACAGTGAACTGCTGCGGACAGACGACTGAAGCAGCAGCATATCCCACACCTGGGATTAAAACGAAAACGTGTTCAGCAGGCTGGTGAGATGGCTCAGTGGCTAAGAGCACTGACTGCTTTTCCAAAGGTCCTGAGTTCAAATCCCAACAACCACATGGTGGCTCACAACCATCCATAGTGAAATCTGACGCCCTCTTCTGGGGTGTCTGAAGACAGCTACAGCGTACTTACATACAACAATAAATAAATCTTTGGGCAGGAGCAAGCAGGGTCTCACATGCACATACCCTACCACACACACACAGGCACAAACACACGTGAGCATATGCACAAATTAAAGATTTTTTTCCTAAAAACAGGTAAATTCTAGGAATTGATTATGTAGCTCAGAGGCAGGATGCTGGACAAACATGGGTTGTATTGCCAACACCAGTAGAGTTATCTATTCTGATTCTAGTTCACAGGTCAGGTGGAACCCAGGTCCTGTCTCTCTCACCAGCCCAGAGCAGAAGCTGATGGTGCTGACACGGTACCACCGTGGAGCAGCAAGAAGGGCCAGCAGCCCTAAATCTGTGCCAAGGCCACGGTTAGGGAAATGCATATGTGGGTATGATGAGACGTATGTGATCCTATAGGTATGTGCATGCATGTGTACATGTGTGTGGTATGTGCCACGTGTGCAGGTGCCCATTGAGCCTAGCAGAGAACATTATTATTATTATTATTATTATTATTATTGGTTTTTCGAGACAGGGTTTCTCTGTATAGCCCTGACTGTCCTGGAACTCACTCTGTAGACCAGGCTGGCCTCGAACTCAGAAATCCACCTGCCTCTGCCTCCCAAGTGCTGGGATTACAGGCATGCACCATCACGCCTGGCAGCAGAGAACATTATTACATCTGCTGGAGCAGCAGTACAGGCATCTGTGAGCAACCAGATGTGAGCGCTGGGAACTGAACTCAGGTCCTTGGTCAGGACTCACTCTGTAGACCAGGCTAACCTTGAACTCGGGATCTTCCTGACTCTGCCTCCAGAGGTCTGAGATTAAAGTCGGGGATCGGATCGTCTTCCCTTCCCTTCCCTTCCCTTCCCTTCCCTTCCCTTCCCTTCCCAGCCTGTCTTTTTTTTTTTTTTTTTTTTTTTTGGTCTTTGTTTCTTTCTTAATTTCTTTCTTGTGTGCGTGTTTCTGTGTAGCCCTGGCTATCCTGAACTCACTCTGTAGACCAGGTTGGCCTGGAACTCTGAGATCTGCCTGCCTCTGCCTCGAGAGCAGGTCTATTAAAGGCGTGTGCCACCATGTCCCCAGCAACCCTTTCAACTGGTAGTAAAACCTCAATGCTGCTTTATAGAAGCTGGTCCTGAAATTCTCTTCAACATCAAAGCCCTGAGTCCTGGATTTGAAGTTCCCTAAAAGATTAAGGAGGAAAAAAAGATTAAGGACATGTAACCAGACATAGTGGCTTCCAGCTACGACCCCAGAACTGAGGACACAGACAGGAACAGATCCCTGAGTTAGCTGGAGGCCAGCTTGGTCATGTCACTAGTAGCTGAGGTCAGAATTGGGGGCTCCCAAATTCATGGTCTATTCCTCCGATTTACTAGAGTAGCAGGAAAGGAACCCCTTAAGGCAAAGGGCAGAACAGATCCTGTAACACTTACAAGGGGCGGAGCCACGCTTACCGTCTAGGACTCTCTTCTGTGAGGTTCAGTAGGAGTGTTTACTGCGGGGGCAGTGAGGGTGGTTCTCTGTTCTGACTGACAGATTAGCTCATCAGTTCTCTGTTGCACAAGCCCCTTCCCACAATGCATCTGATTTGGGTCCTGTGCACCCTTTGTTGTGTACAGCCATTGGATGATAAGTAGGGGTTCCTCCCTATAAGTTCACTTGATGAGACAATTTTGCCTTACTGGGCACAAATCCCAAACCAGTCTGGACTGGATTACACACACATACACACCCTGTAGCAGAATGCATTAGAAATACGTTTGAATAAAAACTGAATTTCACAGTCATTAAAGAGAGGGAAACCTGATCCCACAGTTCAAAGAAGGGTGTACTATTGCCTAAGGCAGGTGGAGGTCTGAGGAGAGTGTAGAGAAGGGTGTGTGTGTCTGTGTGTCTCTATGTGCCTGTGTATGTGTGTGTATGTGTGTATATGTGTGTGTGTGTGTGTGTGTGTGTGTTATGCACAGGTGAAGCTCTCAGGCTGTGGACTATATTGTTCAGAGTGGTGTGCATAGCCCAAACCACAAGTAGAGAGCCAAGCTGCCAAGCCAGACCAGCTCTGTGATTGTCTGCTGCAGAAGCTTACCTAGTGAGGTCCAGGCCGGCCAGGGCCACATCTCAAAATGAGGAGAGGGATGGAGAGATGGCTCAGCAGTTAAGAGTACTGGCTTCTCTTCCAGAGGACCTGGGTTCGGTTCCCAGCACCCACCTGGAGGCTCACAACCATCTGTACCTTTAATTCCAGGAGATTCTGGCTTCTGACTTTAAAGGGCAATTCATAAGTGTGGTGTACAGACATACACACACACACACACACACACAGAGAGAGAGAGAGAGAGAGAGAGAGGAGAGATACAGATATAATGTGCATGGGTGTTTTGCCTGCATGTATGTCTGTACGCATGTATATATACATATGTCTTCACACATATATATACATGTATGTATGTTTATATATTTTTATGCATATACAAATATGTGTATGTGTATATTTTTGTTTCAGAAAGTCCCCAAATGTCTGAGAGTGACACAGGCCTACACCTCTGTCCCCTCACTGCTAACAAAACCAGAAACTTAAAAAACCTCAAAGAGATTATGAAAGACAAAAAATAGCTTCTCATGTTATTTCTTGGTTTCAGACTTCCAGTCCTACCGAGTCCTGCTGCAGAGAGGGCTTTCTCGGTTCCCACATCCCTGTCTGCTTAGAGGGTTTATTTCCTTTAAACTGCCCGATCAATGATGGGGAGGAAAGACCTGGAAAAGGATGCAGGGGTTTTTTGTTGTTGTTGTTGTGTGTCTTAGTCAGGGTTTCTATTCCTGCACAAACTTCCAAGTTGCAGTTCATCACTAAAGGAAGTCAGGACTGGAACTCAAGCAGGTCAGGAAGCAGGAGCTGATACAGAGGTCATGGAGAGATGTTTCTTACCGGCTTGCTCAGTCTGCTCTCTTATAGAACCCAAGAGCACCAGCCCAAAGGTGGAACCACCCACCAGGGGTCCTCACCACTTGATCACTAATTGAGAAAATGCCCCCCAGCTGGATCTCATGGAGGCACTTCCCCAGCTGAAGCTCCTTTCTCTGTGATAGCTCCAGCCTGTGTCAAGTTGACACACAAAACTAGCCAGTACATTGTGTTTTGTTTTTTTGGATTTGGTTTTTTCGAGACAGGGTTTCTCTGTGTAGCCCTGGCTGTCCTGGAACTCACTCTGTAGACCAGGCTGGCCTCGAACTCAGAAATCCGCCTGCCTCTGCCTCCCAGAGTGCTGGGATTACAGGTGTGCTCCACCACCGCCCGGCTAAGATGCAGTTTTTTTTATTTATTTATTTATTTATTATATGTAAGTACACTGTAGCTGTCTTCAGCTGCCATTAGAAGGTGTCAGATCTCTTTACGGATGGTTGTGAGCCACCATGTGGATGCTGGGATTTGAACTCATGACCTTTGGAAGAGCAGTCGGTGCTCTTACCAGCTGAGCCACCTCTCCAGCCCTAAGATGCAGTTTTTAAAGTCATGTTTTCCGTGCAACCGCGTTTGTGTGTTACAGCATCAAGTCATCATTTCTCTGGGAAAAGGGAGAGTGGGGGTGAGGGTGAAAAGGTCAAGAGGTGACATGGACTGTGAAATGTGGCAGATCTGAGGCCCACCACCACCCAAGTGACAGCCTCTTTCCCAGTGTGCCCTTTGTAAATGAAGAGACCAGGGCCGGATAGGAGGGAGCACCACATGAGTGTACCCTTTCAATCCAGCACTTGGGAGGCAGAGGCTGCTGGGTCTCTGTGAGTTCCAGGCCAACCAGGTCTACACAGTGAAACCTTGTCTCAATAAATAAATAAATTTAAACCAGACACTGTGAAACACCAGCACTCAAAAGCATGTGTCTTGCGGATCTCCAAGATTTTAGGCTAGCCTGGTCTACAGAGCAAGTTCCTGGACAGCCAGGGATACACAGAGAAACCCTGTTTTGAAAAAAATCAAATAAGTGCTGGAGTGGTGGCTCAGTGGTTAAGAGAACCGACTGCAGACCCAAAGGTCCCCAGTTCAAATCCCAGCCACTGCTTGATGGCTTACCGCCATCTGAATTCTAGATAGATGGCTCAGTTGGTAAAAGCACTGACTTCCAGAGGTCCTGAGTTCAATTCCCAGCAACCACATGGTGGTTCACAACCATCTGTAATGAGATCTGATGCCCTCTTGTGGTGTGTCTGAAGACAGCTACAGTATACTCATATACATAAGTAAATAAATCTTAAAAAAAAAAAAAATAAAGACATCCATACATAAATAAATAAAATAAAACCTCCGGGCGGTGGTGGTGCATGCCTTTAATTCCAACACTTGGGAGACAGAGGCAGGTGGATTTCTGAGTTCGAGGCCAGCCTGGTCTACAGAGTGAGTTCCAGGACAGCCAGGGCCACACAGAGAAACCCTGTCTCGAAAAATCAAGAAAGAAAAAGAAAAAAGAAAAAAAGAAAAAAAAAAAAAAAACCTCTAGTTTCTGAATAGGAATAGGCAAGTTGCCCCAGGAGAAAAAAAAAGTCTGGAAGCCTGAAAAGGAGAGGCTGTCCGCTGACCTCACCTGAAAAGGAGAGGCTGTCCACTGACCTCACCGACCTCACTCTGGCTGGGAACCTCCCAGGGACACAACGGAGCTACTGCTACGACTTCCAAATGGAGGTGTGGAGGCTGTGTGAGTCAGGAGGTTCCCCAGCTCCTTCCAGGGACTTCTAAATCCTCCCAGATTGTCAGAGAATAAACTGATAAAGGGTCCATATGACCCCTACAGATGGAAATGTCTGCGTCCTGCATTCCATGTCTTTTGGAAACCAAAGGGTTGTGCAAAGTAAAGTTATGTGAGTCACAGACACAGGGCTTCTCATTTTGTTTTTGTTTTTCCAAGGCAGGGTTTCTCTGTGTAACCCTGGCTGTCCTGGAACTCACTCTGTAGACCAGGCTGGCCTGAAACTAAGAAATCCTCCTGCCTCTGCCTCCCAAGTGCTGGGATTAAAAACTTGCGCCACCACTGCCCAGCCTCAGAACCTCTAATGGCCGACAACGGTCCATTGGGGTCATATATTGAATAGTATTTTCCCAGACTCATCTGAGAGGTTTGTAGATGAACTGTAAAAGCAGGAGCTGAAAGGTGGCTCCACAGTTACTGCTCGTGCAGAGGACCTGCGTTTCCTTCCCAGACCCCGCATTGAACATCACCGCTGTGTATCATTTCTTCCAGGGGATCCACCATTATCTTCCAGCCTCCGTGGGCGTCTGTGATTGTGTGTCCATACTCCTACACTCACATACACACTTGTACCTACTTTAAAAATAAAGCAAAATCTTTTTTTTTTTTTTTTTTAAATCCCTGGGCTGGAGAGATGACACAATGGTTAAAAACACTGACTGCTCTTTCAGAGGTCCTGAGTTCAATTCCCAGGAACCACACGGTGACTCACAACCCTCTGTAATGGGATCTGATGCCCTCTTCTGGGGTGTCTGAAGACAGCTACAGTGTACTTACATATAATAAATAAATAAATAAATAAATAAATAAATATTTTTAAAAAATAGAGAGGAAAGAAAAGAAAGGCTTTGCTAAAAAGGGCAAAGATTGCCGGGTGGTGGTGGCACACGCCTTTAATCCCAGCACTTGAGAGGCAGAGTTAGGTGGATTTCTGAGTTCGAGGCCAGCCTGGTCTACAGAGTGAGTTCCAGGACAGCCAGGGCTACACAGAGAAACCCTGTCTCGGAAAAAAACAAAACAAACAAACAAACAACAACAACAACAACAACAAAGAAACCACCTTCTCATCCTGCTCTGTTTGATTTCCAGCACCCACCAGGCAGCTCAGACCATTGGAACCGTCTGCAGCGTCAGTTTCAGGGGAATCCATCGCCATCTTCTGGCCTCTTCAGGAACTGCACACATGGGATGTACGTACATCGAGACAAATGCTCAAACACATAAAATAATAAATAGATTAATTAACAAATAAAGCAAAAGCCACTGGCTTGAACCAGAGCGTTGTACTAATCTTGCCTTTTTCGTGTGGCATTGGATATTAGTAATTTAGATTTGTGAGTGTAGACAGAAGATCTTTTTTCTTTTCTTCTTCTTTTTTTCTTTTTTGAGACAGGGTTTCTCTGTGTAGCCCTGGCTGTCCTGGAACTCACTCTGTAGACCAGGCTGGCCTCGAAGTCAGAAATCTGCCTGCCTCTGCCTCCCAAGTGCTGGGATTAAAGGTGTGTGCCACCACTGCCCAGCCAGAAGATCTTTACTTTTCTGATTTATTTTACTTATATCAGTACACCGTTGCTGTCTTCTGACACACCAGAAGAGGGCATCGGATCCCATGACTGATTGCTGTTAGCCACCATGTGGTTGCAGGGAATTGAAGTCAGGACCTCTGGAAGAGCAGCTGGTGCTCTAACCACTGAGCCATCTCTCCAGCCCCTGAAGGTCTGTTTCTTACAAGGTAAAAGGAGAAAAAACCCGATGGTCCATTGCCATCATCAGGATTTGAAAAAAAGAATCACCTCTGTTGTGTTTGTGTTCATTCATTTAAATGAGGACTCACCGTGTATGCAGCACTCGCTGGCCTATAACTCACAGAGGTCTGCCTGCCTCTGCCTCCCAACGGTCGCATTACGACTATGAGTTACCCCATCCGTTTTGGGCTGTGCTGGGGATCGAACACAGGATTATGTGTGTGCTAGAGGAACAGTCCACCAACTAAACTATATCCTCACCTCTAGGTTTTCTTCTTAAGATTCAGTTTATTTTGGGGGCCCGGAGAGATGGCTCAGCGGTTAAGTGCACCGGGCTGCTCTTCCAGAGGTCCTGAGTTCAAATCCCAGCAACCACAGGGTGGTTCATGACCATCTGTAAAGAGATCTGATGCCCTCTTCTGGTGCTATCTGGAGACAGTTGCATTGTACTTATATATAATAAATAAATAAATCTTTAGGCCGAAGTGAGCTGGGGGGGCAGGGAGGGGGCCCCGGGCAAGCAGAGGTTCTGAATTCAACATTCCCAGCCACCACAGGATGGCTCACAACTATCAGTACAGCTACAGGGTACACATATACATTAAATAAATACATTTTTAAAAGGATTCCATTTATTTTTAATTATGTCTATGTGGGGTTGTAGTACACTCCTAACCACTGAGCCTCTCTCCTGCGCAGCCCTGGGTTTCTACTGTCTCTGACTTCAGGGCCCAACGCTATCTTCCTTGAAACCTTTATGAGTCGTACAGATGCTCTGTGTGCTCGCTTTCTCTCTGCTCATCTCTGGTTCCGTCTCTCTCCAGTGCTGGCCTAGGACACAGGTCCTAGCCACATGACCCATACCAGGCAGGAGCTGTACTAATGAATCCCAGGCTAGACCCGTTTCACCTTCTAAAGCTTTCATTTTGTTTAAATAATTGATTAATGATCATATAAAATGTTCAGAGAGAGGGGGCTGGAGAGATGGCTCAGCGGTTAAGAGCACTGTCTGCTCTTCCAGAGGTCCTGAGTTCAAGTCCCAGCAACCACATGGTGGCTCACAACCATCCGTAATCAGATCTGATGCCCTCTTCTGGTGTGTCTGAAGACAGCTACAGTGTATTTACATATAATAAATAAATATTTAAAAAATAAATAAATAAATAAATAAATAAAATGTTCAGAGTAAAATTCATGTTCCCACCTCTTTTGTTCTGTTTTGTTTATTTGTTTTGAGACAAAGTCTCATGTAGCTCAGGCTGGCCTCAAATTCCCTATGCATCGAGGGAGGTGGGCTTTGAACCCCTGATCATCCTGCCTCCATTTCCCAGGTGCTAGGATTCTATGCATGTACGACCACACCCAGGTGAATCCTGTACCCTTTCCTCCCCTCCTTTTCCACAGAGGTGGTGTGGGTGTGTGGGTGTGTGCGCGCGCCCATGCTTGTTAGCAATTGAATTAATACTTTTTTCAAGTCTTTATGCAAAAAGAAGCAAAAACTGGATAAAGAGACTTATGTCTTCCCTTTTAAAAGATTTTATTTTTATCTGCATTGCTGTGTGCCTGCATGAGTTTATGTGTAACCCACTCACGCAGGTGCCTGTGGGGGCCAGAAACTGTTGGATCCCCTAGAAGCAGAGTCCTATCTAGGGTGGTTACGAACTACCCGATGTGAGCAGTAAACACTCCATACCCCTGACTCATCTCTCCAGCCCTTATTATCCCTTTAAAAATAAAATGGCAGGCTGGAGAGATGGCTCTGCAATTGAGAGCATCAACTGCTCTTCCAGAGGTCCTGAGTTCAATTCCCAGCAACCACATGGTGGCTCACGACCATCCGTAATGGGGTCCGATGCCCTCCTCTGGTGTGTCTGAAGACAGCTACAGTCTACTATACAAAATAATAAATGTAAAAAAAAAAACCACAAAAATGAAAAATAAATAAAATGGCACAATCTCTTTTCTTAGGCAGGGTCCAGGTTTGTGTGCTAGTTTCCTGGCTTTTGAGGGAGAGGGTAGTGCCTCACCCTCCAGGGCTCTTTCTCTGAGGCTGAGGCCGGGGTGTGTGTGTGTGTGTTGTTGGGTACCCTTCCTCCCCCCCAAGCAGCTCTGCCTCTGCACACTACCTTTGTGGTTTTATTTCGCAACCCCATGCTTGCTTGGCTGGTTTTGTCAGCGACCGACTTAAGCATTCAGGGTGTGGTTCGCAGATGTCTCTTTCACGATTTAAGAAAACCCTGTACACAAATGTCAACATTTCCAAAGCAAATTAGGGAGCGGCTGCTGGCATTACCAATGAGCCTCGTAAGATGATTCATGTTTAAAAACGTACTCACACACACACACACACACACACACACACACACGTACACACATACACACATACACACACAGGTCTTTTGCCTTTGGTTTTTTGATTTTTGTTTTTCTTTTTTTTTTAATTTTTTTTTTTTTTTTTTTTTTTTTTTTTTTGAGACTGGGTTTCTCTGTGTAGCCCTGGCTGTCCTGGAACTCACTCTGTAGACCAGGCTGGCCTCGAACTCAGAAATCCACCTGCCTCTGCCTCCCAAGTGCTGGGATTACAGGCTTGCGCCACCACCGCCCGGCTCTCCGGGCTTTATTAATGAAATAGTACTTAATTGTGGTACAAATCCAAAGTGGTAAGCAAAGCAACGCCTCCACCTAGAGGAACTTGCTGCCTGCGTGCCTAACTACAACTCCAGCTTTTGGAAGGAGGAGGATTAGGAGTTCAAGGTCATCCTTGGATAGTTCAAGACCAGCCTGGGCTCCTTGGGACTCTATCCAAAAAATAAATAAATAAACCAAAACAAGTTGGCAAGATGGCTTAGCCGATAAAGATGCCGGCAGTGAAGCCTGAAGATCTGAATTCAGTCCCTGGGACCCAGAGGCAAAATGAGACACCTGACTCCCTTTGGCCTCCACGGACACACAAGCACTAATATATATATATATATGTATATTTTAAAGATTTATTTTAAGTACACTGTAGCTGTCTGCAGATGCACCAGAAGAGGGCGTCAGATCTCTTTTATAGATGGTCATGAGCCAACATGTGGTTGCTGGGATTTGAACTCGGGACCTCTGGAAGAGCAGTCTGTGCTCTTAACCACTGACCTATCTCCCCAGCCCCCTATAATTTTTAAAATCTAAAATAGCTGGGCAGTGGTGGTGCATGCCTTTAATCCCAGCACTTGGGAGGCAGACACTCAGAGATCTCTGAGTTCAGGCCAGCCTGTTTTACAGAGTGAGTTCCAGGACAGCCAGGGTTACACAGAGAAACCAAGTCTCGAAACAAACAAACAAACAAACAAACAAACAAACAAAAGGGAAGATGGAGAGATGGCTCAGCAGTTAAGAGTACGAACTGCTCTTCTGAAGGTCCTGAGTTCAAATCCCAGCAACCACATGTTGGCTCACGATCATCTGTAAAAGAGATCTGACACCCTCTTCTGGTGTGTCTGAAGACACATATAATAAATAGATAAATTTAAAAAAAGAAAGAAAGAAAAGAAAAAAGTCTAAAATAGGGCTGGAGAAATGACTCAGGGGATATAGGTGCTTTCTGTCAAGCTTGGTGACCTGAGGTCAATCCCTGGGTTCTATGGACTGGAGGAGAAATGTGACCCCTGCAAGCTGACCTCTTACCCTGGGCGTGTACCTGTACAAACCCCCACACATGAATTTAAAAATTAATAAAATGCTTTAAATTAAAAACACATATTTTATATATTAAAATTATATGTTATTAATATATTATAATGCTATTGGTATAAGTTTTATATTTTTTATATATTGCAGAGTTGACGCATTGTTGAGGAGTGCTGACTGCTCTTCCGTCCCCTCCCCCTCTGTTTTGGAGATGAGGTCTCACTGTGTCTCAGCCTGGTCTGGATCTCATTAAGTAGCTCGGACTGACCTCACTCTTGGAAATTTCGCTTCAGCCTCCCCAGTGGGGTCTGAGTGACCATGCCTCTCTTTTTCTGATTAACTCTTTAAGGTAGTGTTTTCAAAAGGAGATTATAGTAGCATGCATTTGAATATGCAAAGAATATGGAAAGATGTGCAAGAAACCCTTAATAGAAGACACTCACGGGAGGGAGGCTCTGTGGGTGGGGACCAAGGTGGGTATTTTTAGCCTTTAGTTTTACTTTATGTGTACGGCTATTTTGCCTGCATATTATGTCTGCATACAACACGCATGCAGTGCACTCAGGGACAAGAAGACGACGCCAGACCCTCGAGTTACCAGCAGTTGGGAGCCACGAAATTGTTGCTGGGAACTGGACCCAGGTCTCTTGCTCTCTTATAGGTGCAAACACACGACAAAAAAACAAAAAGCAAACACAAATGCACACACTCTTGCACGCATGCACTCACACAGACACACTTTGGTTCTTACGGAGTCCACACTGGCCTTAATACACTATGGACTTAAGGATAACCTTGATCCCTTTTCCAGCCTTTGCCTTCCAAAGGCTGGGTTTGTCACTTCCAAGGCCCTGGCCACGCCCAGCTCTCCATCCTCGACGTGATGCCCCTCTCCCTTCCTCTCCCATCACAAAATCGTCTTCCTCCACAAGGCCCTTTAGACACTGATGGTTTGGTTTGGCTTTTCAGCTTATTTTTTTTCTTTTTCTTTTTTTCCTCTGTGAGGCAAGTCAAAACGTCCCAGGACCCCAGAGGCAAACTCCGTTAATGAGCTCCAAATTGTTGTCGTTCGCCCCACCTCCCACTCTTTGTGAGTTGGCTGAGATGGAAACACCGGATCCATGCATGTCCTTTCTGGCTGGCACCCGGCTCTGATGGTTTCTAAGCTTTTCGTCTTTCTTTTTCTCTTTCTTCTTTCTTTCTTTCTTTCTTTCTTTCTTTCTTTCTTTCTTTCTTTCTTTCTTTCTTTCTTTCTTTCTTTCTTTCTTTCTTTCTTTCTTTCTTTCTTCCTTCCTTCCTTCCTTCCTTTCTTTTCTTCCCTTTCTTTTCTTCCCTTTCTTTCTTTCTTTTCCCCAGCCTTTCCCAACCATCCCAGCGGCCCTGCGCCCGACACAAACATTGACCCTGAAGAAATCCAAGCCAGAGAGCCGCCCCTCACCGCTCTCAAACTCTAACTCTTGCTCCTCCCACCAAGGCCGATTTCCCACCCGGGGCTTTGGCTTCCAATTCCCGGCTCTTCCGGGGCTCCACCGTCCCTGGATTTCCCGACCTCCCTCCTTCCTTCTTCCTGTCCATGTTTATAAGTCTTCAGGGGCTCCAGTCTCTTTTTTTTTAAGGTTAATTTATTTATTATATGTAAGTACACTGTAGCTGTCTGCAGACACACCAGAAGAGGGCATCAGATCTCATTACGGATGGTTGTGAGCCACCACGTGGTTGCTGGGATTTGAACTCATGAACCTTCGGAAGAGAGGTCAGTGCTCTTAACCACCGAGCCATCTCTCCAGCCCCAGGGGCTCCAGTCTTAAAAGCCCATTTCCCCAGCAACTGCTACCATCTGTTTCTCCTCCATTCACGGCCATTTAACCATCATTAGGTCTCTTTTTTTCTTCTTAGTTTCTTGAGACAAGATCTCTAGCTGGCCTGGAATTCACTATGTAGTCCAGGCTGGCCCTGAATTCACAGATCTACCTACCTTTGCCTCCCAAGCCGGAGCATGAGCCCGTGTGGCGTTCATCTTCCTTGTGACCGTGTTTTGTAACTGGTGCTTGAAGGCTCAGCTGGTAATTGCTAACCAAGGGACTGGATTTCACTGAAAACACCTAGTTATCTCTAATTTACCCTTCTCCACCCAGCAGATCAGTCTGCACAGGCCTCCAGTGCCGTAGCAATGATCACAGATTGCAATTAGACGCGCTGGCTGGGCTCAGTCCACACTCCCAGGCTGCTCCCTGGGTTGTACCGGATGCCTTGGGACTTCTATGTTGGTGAGACTCAGGGGAGGTGGCTCTCTGCTCCTCTGCCCTGCAGGTCGGACTGCAGTGTGCTGAGAGCTTCCAAGGTGTGTGTGTGTGTGTGTGTTAGAGGGACCCAGAATGTTCCTTCTCTTTCCACACATTGCCAAATTTGACCTTTGGAAATGCTGCAAGCGGCTGGCAATGCTGTAGCTTTAGATGGCTGAGGCCCTGGGTCTGACAGCACACACTACCAGGGCCACCAAAAGTAAGCAGCAGTTTGTGGGTGTCCAGCCCCCTCTACTGGAGACTGAACCAAGGGACTTGTATGAGATAAACACTCTGGCACTGAGCTGCTTCCCTGACCTTGGTTTTAAGATAGTTATTTACAGAGGGGAGGGGGGCAGATGGCTCAGCAGTGAAGAGCGCAAGTGCGCGGCTACCTTTTCAGGGACCTGTGACAGTCTGTCTATGCTTGGCCCAGGGAGTGGCACTGTTAGGAGGTGGTGTAGTCTGTTGAAGTAGGTGTGTCACTGTGTGGGCTTTCAGACCCTCATCCTGGCTGCCTGGAAGTCCAGTCTTCCACCATCAGCCTTCAGATGAAGAGGTAGAACCCTCAGCTCCTCCTGCACCATGCCTGCCTGGATGCTGCCATGCTCCTGCCTTGGTGATAATGGACTGAACCTCTGAACCTGTAAGCCAGCCCCAGTTAAATGTTGTCCTTTATAAGATTTGCCTTGGTCATGGTGCCTGTTCAGAGCAGTAAAACCCTAACTAAGACAGAACCCAAGTTCAATTCCCAGCACCTGTGGTAGGTGGCTCCCAACCGCCAGTAACTCCAACTCCTGGGTCCCTGTACTCACATGCACACAGATACACACGGGAAATAATAAAATTAAGCCTTAAAAAGGAACTCATTTGTGCATGTATGTATGTGTGTGTGCATGTATGTGTGTGTATGTGTGTGTATGCGTGTGTGTGCTCGTGTGTGTATGTGTGTGTGTGTGTATCTGGAAGTAGAGGGGATGTTGCAGAGACTCGTGAGATCTCTACAACACAAGGTCTGTTCTCTACGGAGTCTGGCACAAAAGCCAGGAAAAGACTCAAAGCGTGGCCCAGTCCACCTTTCTCCAAACGGAGGCAACAAAGATCTACTCACCACAGATAGGCGGACGCCATCAAGAGAATACAATCCTGGAGACAAACAGCCATTAGTTACGTTCCAGAAGGGCCTCTCCAGGTCTCTGCACCTTTAGCTATGTGTCAAGTTTAGGGTCAGCCTGGGCTACAGGAGACCCTGTCTCAAACAAACAAAAGTTCCAGAACACAGCCTCAGGGACACTAAGGAAGTGTGGGATTGAAGACAACAGGCAAATCCCAAACTACCTGTTCCCAACAGGAGGCAAATAGGTGTAACAGGAAAAAGACAGAAACAAAAGAGGACCCGTGTCCTTCTGAGTCTCACGAGGAAGAGTTTCTGGGTGAAACACGGAAATTCTGGAGCCGTGGGAGACAGAGGCATGTGAGTCATGTGTAATATTAACAAAAATAAGATGCGCACCACTGCCTGGATGCGGCTAGCAAGCCAGCGGGTAACCGCCCACAGGGCCCCTTTAACCGTCTAATTAGCCTAATTACTGCTTAGCATCTTTTGACCTTTCTTGCCCCTCCTTTCTCATTTATTTCTTGTGTAAATAAGACACTACAGTGCTCCCCAACAAAAGCCCACGGACAACTGGGAGGGGAGAAACCACAGGTTTGAGAACTAGTGTCATGCTCGCTTGTGAATTAAGGTCCCTCCCTGCTCGCTTCAATTCCACGACAGAGTCAAAGGCAGGTGAATCTCTGTGAGTTCCAGGCCAGCCAGAGATACGCAGTGGGACACCTTGTATAGACGGGCAGACAGACAGACAGATGGATGGACAGACAGACAGACAGACAGATATAAAACAGAGAAACTTCCTTGCTGGGTGGATGTGGTGTCCCAGGCCCGAAGCCCAAACTCAGGAGGCAGAGGCGGGAGGATCAAGAAGTTCTAAGGTTGTTGTCAGATGCCTAGTGATTTTGAGGCTGTCCAGGAATACCTAGGACCCCGTTTTTTGTTTTTGCTTGTTTGTTTGATTGTTGCTGTCCAGGAATACTTAGAACTCTGGTTTGTTTTATTTTTGTTTTTCTTTCTTTGTTTAAAATGCTCCCTCTCTTTTCAGAATCTCACTCCCTGGGAAGACTGTGTGTGGCGAGGGAGACCGGAAGCTGCAGCAGCTGCTGCCCCCCAGTGGCCTGTGGCTCTCACAGCATCCCTCTGGACTACACAGGACAACGGGCGCAGAGAGCTTTATCCCACCAGCGTGGGGAGCAGTCACCGCTGTCTGAGGAGAGCGCCCTGGTCATCTGCTCTTCTTGGGCGGCTTCTTCTCTCCCAGTGAGATCCACAGAGCACACGTGGCCCAGGGCCCAGTGGACAGCTCTCTCGAGTGTCTTTATTCCTGCTGATGGGTCTCTGGAGAAAGAGGTTCAGGGAAACCAAAATAATGAGACTCTAGGGAGAGCGCAGCTGCTGAAAGTGAAGTCACAAACAACCTGAGAACAAAACCCCTTTTCTACAGGTCTCTTCTTTTTCTGCTTCTGTTTTTTGTTTGTTTTTGAGACAGGGTCCCTCTACATAGCTCTGGCTGTCCTGGAACTCACTATGCAGATCAGGCTGGCCTTGAACTCAGAGATACACACCTGCCTCTGCCTCTGCCTCTGCCTCTGAGTGCTGGGATTAAAGGAGTCCCCCACCCTACCCCCTCTAGCCCTCATGTTTTTTGTTTGGTTATGGTTTTGTTTTTGTTGAGACAGGGTTTCTCTGTGTAGCCCTGGCTGTCCTGGAACTCACTCTGTAGACCAGGCTGGCCTGGAACTCAGAAATCTCCCTGCCTCTGCCTCCCAAGTGCTGGGATTACAGGCGTGCGCCACCACGCCCGGCTTAGCCCTCATGTTTTTAAGTCTTGATCTTTTTTAAAATTCAGGTCTCACTATCTAGCTCTGGTTGGCCTGGAATTCTCTATGTAAACCAGGTTGGCCCTGAAGACAGAGATCCACTTGCTTGCTGTGCTGGGATTACAGGTGTGTGCCACCACAGCCAGCCTTAGATTAATCTTCTACCCACAATAAAAAGATGGGAATCATGACCCGGGCACAGTGATGCTCACCTTTAATCCCAGCACTGTGGAGGTAGAGGCAGGCAGATCTCTGTGGGACCAGCCTGGTCTACATATAGACTTCCAGGACAGAAAGATCCACGGTTATACATTGAAAGACCCTTTATCAAACAAAAACTACAACAAAAACCTACCCCATAATCATGACATTACGCGTAGGTGTACTCGGGTGGCCAGAGAACACTGGGTGCCCTGGTCTATAGTTCTCGACCTTATTCCCTTGAGCCAAGTCCTTCATTGAATGCAGAGTTCACTGTTGCTGCCAGGCTTGCAGGCCAAGGGGGCTCCTGATGTGTCCCCCTACTCGGAGGTCACCCGTGGCCATACTAGGCTTTTATGTGAAAGATGGGAAAACAACCTCAAGTCCTTGTGCTTTGGAAGCAGGTGTCCTTACCCACTTCTCCATCTTCCCCAGCCCTGTTACCCATTCCTTATTAGATAAGACAACCCACCACTGCGGAAGGAAGCTGCAGTTGCAGGTGGTTGTGAGCAGTCAGATGTGGGCGCTGGGAACAGACCTGAGGTCCTCAACAAAAGCAGGAAGTGCTCTTAACAGCTGAGCCATCCCCATGGGCCCCTCATTCTCTCGATTAAGAAAATTGCATTTACCGTATGTGTTTGTTTGTGGGCACGTATCCCAAGGCCCATTATGGGATTTGGCTGGTTCCTGCCTTCCACTATGGGCGTGGGGTTGAATTCGAGTTGCTAGGCTTGGCAGCCTCTATTGGCTGAGCCGTCTCCAGGGGTCTCACCGTGGTCCAAACTGGCTCAGACCGCCCTTTACACAGAGGATGGATGATAGTGAACTCTAGACCGACAAGACAGGCTCACACGTACATGCACATGTGGTCCAGGCAATCTAGATTTCAAACCCACTGCCCGGTGCATGCCAGGCAGGTGCCCCACCAACACACTCCACCCTGGCCCTGGTTTTATGTTTCTGTTTTTATTTCCACACAGATGGCTTGGCACTCCCCAACAGTACCACCATGTCCCATCTGCAGAGACTGCTGTTACCCCAGGAGCCACGCCCAGCCCTCAGGACTTAAGGCTAAAATGTCTCCCTTTTCAAAACTCTGTGTTAATCCTCACATAAGCCGGCCTTCCTCCTTCCTCTTGCAATGTGGGATGAGGAGGGAGAGGAAGTCACTGGAAGTTGCTGTGGGTCCCTATCACTTCGTGACAAGGGCTTACTGTCTTCTAACCGCCTGGGGGCTGCTGGCTAGCCAGATGTTCAGCTCCTAGGCCACATGGCTGGATTGAGTGTAAAGTATCCTTACAAGGCTGCTGTTGTTCTGTCTGCCAGATGCTGAGACGAACAGACACAGACACACACACACACACACACACACACACACACACACATCTCATTCCCTCACCTGGCACATACAGGTGCAAGGCAGGCATTGGAAGGCTGAGACCCAACACACCCCTTCTTAAATTCCTTTGGTGGTCTTTCTTTTAGGAATGAAAGCTAAAAGGGTGGCCCCCAACCCTCCCACCTCTGCCCGGGGGTTCTTTTCCAGGCAAGGGCCAGGAAGAAAGTAGCGAGTGGTCTATAAACAACCACTCTGGGTTCACCGGCTCTGGGACCAGAGACAAGGATTCAAGTCATCAATGCTAGGGTGTTCTCCCTAGAGAGCTGTTCTCCCTAGAGAACTGTTCAGTGAGACCCACCCAGACTGGTGCAGATCTTCCGGCCAGCATCTTGGTACCCTCCCAACCCATGTTGATTAGTGTGGTAGATGCTGGTTAAAGGTTTGTAATAACTCTCCTGGGCCCAGACACTAATTGGATGGCATTCTAATCCGGGGTTGGCGTTACCTTTGCTTCAGTGCGAGGACATCGTTGATGTAAAGGCTTAGAGGAGGGTTTGTTTAACTTGGCTGAAAAGTTTCAGAGGGTTCAATCCCTGCTCACTTGGCCCACGTTTCTGGGCCTGTTGTGAGGTAGAGCATCCTGATGACGGAAATGTTTGCTGGGAACTTCTCTCAGCAGGCAGGAGGCAGAGAAAAGGCACTCTGCCAGCTTTCTCCCTTTAAGGGGGCGGGGCCCCAGCCTATAGGACGGGCTGTGCTACTCAGATCTAGTAGGACTTCTGGATCTACCCTCATAGACACGCTCAGAGGCATGCCTCATCAATCTCTGGGTGATTTTTTAAAACTCACTAATTAGATTTATTTATATATTTGTTCTGTGGCTTGGGATTGAACCCAGGACCTCTTATTATGCAGTCAACAAGCCCTCTCCCATTAAACCTAGCTCTCGGTGTTGATTCTATTTGTTAATTATTTACTAATCTATTTATTTGTTTATTTGAGATTTGAGACAGAGTCTCTCTGTGTATTTCTGGCTGTCCCGGAATTCGATATATATAGACCAGGTTGGCCTTGAACTCATAAAGATCTGCCTGGCTCTGCACCCTGAGTCCTGGGATCAAAGACATGTACCACCACTGCCCAGTTCTGAGGTGATTCTAAATCCAGTCAAGTTAACAATGAAGATTACCCAAAGAAACAGTATGGTCTCTCAACTTCAAGACCAGCTCCAGCTACATAGGGAAAGCCTGTCTTAAGAAAGAAAGGAAGACAGGAAGCTGACCACTGGCTCTTTTCCAGAGTCATCCTTTGCTCCGTATTCAACTCAAGGCCAGTCTGGACTACATGCGAGAAGACCTCCTCCCCAAAAATATTAGAGAAGTGTGTGTGTGTGTGTGAGAGAGGGGGGGGGGGGAAGTTACCGGGGAAAGACAGCCAGGACTACACAGAGAGATCCTGTCACAACATTTTCCTCAAAATGGACGAGGGGGGTTGAAGTGTAAGCTTTAGAACCTTGGGAGCGGAATCAAAACAAACATTTTACAAAGCTCAGAATTGAAGACACTGGGAGCCTTGTAGCCAGCCGGCCCGCCCCCCCCTTACCCCCTCAGCCAGCCCCCCCCCCCCTCCAGCCGCTCCTGAGGTCAGACCTGCTTTGCCTGTGCCTTGGGAAGTATGAAACTGGACTCTTGAAACAGAGAGCTCTCCACTCTACGGCTCACTTCCCCTAACAGCTCTAAGAACTGTTAGGCTTTAGACCGGGCACAGGGGACTGAGGCGCACATTTTATAGACCAAAGCAGACCTGGCCTCCAGGTTCTCCCAGCATCCCTCAGTCCCTGTCTGGCACACCCTGCCCTAAACCCTGCTTTCCAGCCCAGGGGCTGGGCTGCCCTTTTCCCAGAGGCTCTTTGCTATAAAATCCAAACATTTCTGTTTCTCTCTCCTCCTCCCCCCCCCCCCCCCCCCCACAGCTGGTGCACATTTTCTCTTCCCTCTCTCCTTTATTTCCTTCCCCTTGGCAACTTCCCTAGCCTCCTCCTAGGGGCCAGTGAACTTGCTTGCCTGAGACAGCTTCCCAATAAAACTGCATGTGTGTGTGTGTGTGTTAGTCAGGCTTGGATTGACTCATTTCTCTGGCATAGAGAAATAACTTATCAAGAACAAGCATTTTCCTTCTAGCCTGGATCCTTTTCTAGGTTCCTCTGAGAATCAAATAGGTAACCCACAGGTGACCCTGGCCACCTACAGGGAGGGAGGACCAAGCTGAAATCAACAGAAGAAAAACTCTTAGGACACCCCGGAACTGAGCAGCTTCAGGGGGCCCAGCAGAGGAGCCAGCCTGTGCCCCTTCAGGTTCCCTGTGTGAACTGGGGCCTGGAGGGTGGGGGTAGCTGCGGAAAGGCTGAACAACAAGCCTTGGGTTTTGAGGATTATCCGGAGAGACAGTTACCAGCTGGAGAGATGGCTCAGTGGTTAAGAGCATTGACCGCTCTTCCAGAGGTCCTGAGTTCAAATCCCAGCAACCACATGGTGGCTCACAACCATCCGTAATGAGATCCAACGCCCTCTTCTGGTGTGTCTGAAGACAGCAACAGTGTACTTACATATAACAATAAAAAAAAAAAAATCTTAAAAAAAAAAAAAAAAAAAGAGTACTGGCTGCTCTTCCAGAGGACCCAAGCTCAATTCCCATCACCAACACGGCAGCTCACAACTGCCTGTAACTTCCAGGAGCTCCAATAGCCTCTTCTGGCTTCAACATTGCACCAAGCACATATGTTGCAAGGACATATAAGACCAGCAAATATGGGAAAGTGATACAACCTGGTGGCTGGCTGGCTGGGAGGCTGTTCAGGTCTCTGTCAGCCATGTGTGCAGGATTCTCAGATGGTTTGGTGGAATCCTCTGTCAATCTTGCTACCTGCTGGGGTGGGAAGATTCTTCAGGAGGATGTCAGCACATCTTGGGCCCTAGGGAAAGGGGCCCTGGGCCAGTGGGTGGCCTAGGGTCTCCTGCTCTTTGAACCCACAGGCCTAACATTGAAATATTCTATCACTTTCCAGTTGACTTTTTTTTTGTACATTTTGAGACAAGGTCTCATCATTTAGCCCAGGCTGGC
This sequence comes from Apodemus sylvaticus, assembly GCF_947179515.1. Classification (NCBI taxonomy): domain Eukaryota; kingdom Metazoa; phylum Chordata; class Mammalia; order Rodentia; family Muridae; genus Apodemus; species Apodemus sylvaticus. Next base: position 6,126,570 of record NC_067490.1, read on the forward strand.
TAAATTATGAGAGCCTATTTCCAAAAACAAGTAACCAAAAAAAAACAAAAAAAACAAAAAAACAAAGCCAGGCATAGTGGTGAAAGTCCTTAATCCCAGTACCCCAGAGGCAGAGGCAGAGGCAGGTGGATCTCTGAGTGAGGCTAGTAGTTGCCTGATCTATAGAGTGAGTTCCTAGACAGCCAGAGCTACATAGTGAGACCTGCCTCAATATTAAATTAAATTAAATTGTCTTCTAAGTGCTGGAATCAAAGGTATGTACCACTCAAAATAAATTTGTCTCAAAACAAAATTAATTTGAAAACCCCAAGCCCCAACAATAACAACGAAACATCTCCCAAAGGTTGAATAAGAAGTCAATGGGAGAGCCAGGCGGTGGCGCATGCCTGTAATCCCAGCACTCTGGGAGGCAGAGGCAGGCGGATTTCTGAGTTTGATGCCAGCCTGGTCTACAGAGTGAGTTCCAAGACAGCCAGGGCTACACAGAGAAACCCTGTCTCGAACAAACCAAATCTAAAAAAAAAAAAAAAAAGTCAATGGGAGGCCAGGTGGTGGTGGCTGCGGAGGCGGCACACGCCTTTGATCCCAGCACTTGGGAGGCAGAGGCAGGCAGATTTCTGAGTTCGAGGCCAGTGAGTTCCAAGACAGCCAGGGCTACACAGAGAAACCCTTTCTCAAAAACCGCCCCCCACCCCAAAAAAATAAATAAAAATAAAAAAAGAAGTCAATGGGAAAATACACACACACACACACACACAAAGCAAGCTAGTATTGGGTGTTGGGGCTGGGACTGTGGCTTCAGTGGTAGTTTTGCAAGCAAGGAGGTCCAACATTTGATCGCCAACCAGCAAAATCAAAACAATGTTAAAAGGTTGCTTCGAAAATCTGATGCTCTTATTTAATCCCTAGAACCCAAATGAAGATGGGAGAAAAACTTGTCCTTCCTCTGCCCCCATACATATACCTACACAATAGTAATTTTGTTTTTTGTTTTGTTTTTTTTTTTTTGAGACAAGATTTCTCTGTATAGCCCTGGCTGTCCTGGAACTCACTCTGTAGACCAGGCTGGCCTCAAATTCAGAAATCTGCTTGCCTCTGCCTCCCAAGTGCTGGGATTAAAGGCGTGCGCCACCACTGCCTGGCCACAATAATAATTTCATTTTTTATTTTTATTTTGTTGAGACAGGGTCTTTCTATGTAGCTCTGGCTGTCCTGGAACTCACTATGTAGATCAGACTGGCCTCGAACTCAGAGATCCAACTGCTTTCTGCCTCCATAGTGCTGGGATTTAAGGTAGCCATTACTTGCTTGATTTATTTATTTATTTACTTATTTTGGATTTGGTTTTTTCAAGACAGGGTTTCTCTGTGTAGCCCTGGCTGTCCTGGAACTCACTCTGTAGACCAGGCTGGCCTCAAATTCAGAAATTCACCTGCCTCTGCCTCCCAGAGTGCAGGGATTACAGGCGTGCGCCATCACCGCCCAGCCACTTGCGTGATTTATAAACCCAAAAATTTTGCAACAGAGAATTGATAAGTCATTTAGATACATAAGAATTTTTGTTTTCAGACAGGATCTCATTTAGTTCATTCTGGCCTAGAATGAACTCACTAAAACTAAGAAAATAACCTTCTACTCCTGTTCCTTGGGCCAAGAGGTGAGATGATGGGGCAGGGAGCAGGAAAAAACAAAACAAAACAAAACAAAAAAACAGACAAAAGGGCGTCCGAATCAGCTCCATTACTACTATACTGTGTATGTCTAACCCAGAAAGAAAAGAAAATCTAGAAGGAAATGATGTTTTGCTAGAATCGTCCGAAGGCCACAACACAAACAGGTTTAACAACTGTAGCTTGCACTAAAACTCCCTCCTTATGCAATAGAACTCCCCCCTTACTCGTAGGAAAACTAAGGCATAAGAGTTCTGTGTCTGAAAAACTGGTTAATATTTTGACTTTTCTTGGAAGCAGAAATAACTGAATCTCCGCAATAAATACGACTAGCCTGAGCGAAGCCAAGCCGAGGATAAGTCTGGGAGCTGGAGGCAAACTTTGGGGCTGGTCAAAAGAGGGAATTCAGTTATTCAGGGTCCTGTGTGTAGAGACCCCAGGGAGACCCAAAGGCCTGGAAGCCAGAGCAAAGCCCTTCCTTACAAAGGTTGCAGGTGCATGGCGGAGCTGCGTGCGCAGAGCTTAAAAGGCAACCCATCCAGAACCTTCCCCTCTTCCTGTGAAAAGGATCCCGGTGACCGTTTGCTTGGTTCTTTCAAACGCCCTCACCAAGTCGCATTTGCCGCGCGCGCGGTTTGGGCGAGAGGCGGGAAAACAAGAGTTGGGCAAACTTTGCAGGCTCTACACTGCAACGGGGCGGAGACGGCCACCGTGGGGTACCAGTGAGGTCGCCCACAGCTCGGTGACCTTGAGAGCGACTCTCTGGCTCCTTAATCTGCGATGCGCTGGACGTGGATGCCCGACAATGAGGAAGCAAGCGTGCACGTTTCACTCCAACGCGAGCCTGCGGCTACAGCCGCCCTCGCTCGGCAGTAATGGCGGCAGAGTCCGGGCAGCTTTATCCTGCTGCAACCTAGGCGGAAGTGGAGGAGATGGCGGGGGGGGGGGGGTGTCTGCGCCGCTCGTGGGAATGGCCGAGCGGATCGCGGCTTCCCGGAGACCGGCGGGCACGCGGCGACGAGCTCGCGCCACTGCGCGTGCCCCACCCACCTGACGGAACGGCCGGCGCGCGCTCCAAGTAACCGCGGTTTCTCGCAGCGTTTGTAGCCCTTACGTCACGGCCTGCGCCGCCTCTGATTGGGCGAACTGGTCAGGTCACGTGACAGACCACGGCGCTATAAATAGGGCGAGGGGGACGGTGATGGTCCGCCATTTCGTGGACGCCGCGGGACCCGGAGCATCTGTAGGAGCAGAGCCAGAGGGAAGCGGGTGGGCCTGTCGGAACGTTAGGATTTGAGCTTGGGCCTTTTGAACCCAGGATCTCGGTAAGAGACCGGCGAACGGAGGGAGGGAGGTGGGGTTTCGCCGAGTCGAGGTGGGGCCGGGCTTCATGGCGGCGCCAGGTTGAGACAAAGGGGCGCCGCCGCCATTTTGTGACGTTCGGTCCCGGGCGGCGACTGGGGCCCCGGGCATTGCCGAAGATGCTTCCAAGCCTGTAAATCCCGGACTTATCATTTGTCCATTGGAGGAAGCCTCGGCGTGGGATTGCTCCGAGCTGGGGTGTGGCGTGGGAGGTAGATCTTAAGACGAATTCTCCACGTCGCGGCCTTTGATGGCGCCTTTTTTCCCTTGCTCCTTTTCTTGGTATAGTGTCTTGAAATTTCGGGTTTTTGTTAAAGACGGATCTTTCTGTATTTATTCATCTCCCTTTAGTCTCATCTATTTTCTTATGCCGACTTTGTGTTTGCTTTAAAAATCTGTTATGATCAGGCTTTGCGTTCTAATGCAAAATTTGGTTCAAGTTGAGTTGGGTTTTTCTTTGACCTCTTTGCTTTTAACAGGTGTGAAAAATGGGGGTGGCTGAGTTTCATTTGTCTTTTTTTTCTTCACGGAATGGCTTTGGCACAGGGTGGGGTCACAGAAAAATAGGATTTGCCTGGGTTAAATTTTTTAGTTTGGTAATAGTCGGTTTTAGAACAGTATAGTAGAGAAGATGCTTAACATTACTTATTAAATAGGTTTTTCACTTGTGAAGTTAAAGATTTACTGCCTGTATGTTCTTGTATGTTTTCTTTTACTAAAAATTCTTTTACGTGGGATTTTAGGTTGTGTGGTGCCAGGCATTAAATACCTAGTAGCCCTCAAGATTAACTTTTATGCACTTATTTTTTTATTAAAAGATGGGGTCACTTTACCAGTCTGACTTCATAACTGTCATTTCTCTGGCCTAGTGTGCCACAGGCATGCGTGCCTTTTAGCTGTAGTAGTTTTAACTCATTTAGTAACCTTTCTGTGGTTCTAAGATATTTTTGTTCGTTTGTTCTTGAGACAGTTCTCAGTGTAAACCGGCTGTCCTGGAACTAACTTTTTAGACCTGGTCTTAAACTCAGATCATTTGGCTCTTTCTCTGAAGTCCTGGCATTAAAGGTGTGTGCTGCTACCACCCCAATGTACTTAATTTTTGAGACAGGATCTCATGCAGCCTAGCTCCTGGGTTTCTTTTTCTGTAGCCTTGTCAGAGCTCCCTGGTAATTAGACTGGCCTGGAACCTGCCTCTGCTTGAGATTTTCACGAGATTTCTTTCTATCTTAATGCTGGGCATGCATGTGGTCCTCCACCAAACTTCCAAAGGGCTTGGTGCCCTTTAAGTATCTGGATTTTCCCATTTTAGGCATTTCATATGTAGGGAATTGTAATGACCTTTTCTGGTTCTAGGATATTTTCAAGATTTTTATACTTAGTATTTGGCATACTATTCCTGAATACTGTAGCACATTTTGGATCTCCTGGTAGTCATTTAGATGGGCACAGCTCTCAATATTGCTGTAATGAGGTGTGTAGGCTTTGACATTTTTTGTTGTGTCTACTTCTGGGGATTATGTGTTAGGTGCATGCTAGGCGAGCTCCCACCACTGAACCACATGGAGCCAGGTGCGTTGACGCAATTGTCTCAGTCCTTGAGAGGCAGAGAACCTCTTTCTTGAGTTCAAGGTAGCTTGATTTATCTACAGAGAAAGACACATGGTTTGGCTGCTTGGAGAATTTCGACTTCTTATAAGGAAGTCATTGAACAGTAAAGAAAGTTTTTGTGGAAGCATTTGATTGTGGTAGGACTTATCTGTAGCCCTGCCTGGCCTCAAACTTGTTTTTTGCACATGGAGGTGTTTATATACCGTGCTTGTTTGGTTCAAATATGGTAGTTTATTCAAACTTAATGACTGGATGAATGAAGGAAGGAAGGTAAATTCATCTCTCTGCTTCTCTGCTCTAATTTTTCTGTGCCAGCTATTGTGTGATAATGGGGAGGTACAATGTAAAGTGGCCAGAATGGTTGCCTTACCTTCGAGGGGAGAGACAAGTCCTGTGTGGGGCTGGAGGAGGTGGTTTTTTGTTTTTGAGACAGGGTTTCTCTGTAGCCCTGGCTGTCCTGGAACTCACTCTGTAGACCAGGCTGGCCTCGAACTCAGAAATCTGCCTGCCTCTGCCTCCCAGAGTGCTGTGATCACAGGTGTGCGCCGGCTGGTTATTGATATTTTAAGGTAGTTTAATGTGGCAGTAGCAGAAGCTGGTCTTGATTGAACTCCTGTTTCCGCCTGTGAATTAATGAGGACTAAGAACAGATGTGAGGCCACTACTCACCATTCTATTTGGTGGTTAAATTTGAAGTTAAACAAAGGCAAGCCTCAGGGTTGGTGGAGCCTGGCACAAATATTCAAGGCCAGCTTGGGACTGTCTTTAAAGACTTGACTCTGTCTTTAAAGGAAAAGTGGTGATTGGTAGATCCTTCTCTGTTTTGCTCAGTTCCAGGGCAGTTTTGTTTTGTTTTAAAGGTCTTGCCATGCATTCCTTAGCCTTTGCTGGCCTAGAAAAAAAGCAGGTTGAGATCTGACTCAGAGCTCCTGCCTTCCAGATTCCTTGAGACGGGTTTCTCTGGCCTGGCTTGGCCTGGTACTTACTCCTTCCGTAGACCAGACCCACAAACTCATCGCCACTTACACTGCACGAGTGCTGATATTAAAGATGTGTTACCACACATAGCCTGGTCTGAGGCTTATGTAGGCTGACCTCATTCAGTTTGCATGCCTGTTGGCTCTTAAAATTTTGTTGGTTTTCCTGGGGGTGGATTATAAGTGAAAGCAGGGTGAGGGGCAGAATCCATTCTTTAAGAGTAGTCTTAGGCGGGGCGGTGGTGGCTCACACCTGTAATCCCAGCACTCTGGGAGGCAGAGGCAGGCGGATTTCTGAGTTCGAGGTCAGCCTGGTCTACAGAGTGAGTTCCAGGACAGCCAGGGCTATACAGAGAAAAAGAGTGGTCTTAGTTTTTCTTTTTTCTTCTCGACTTTTTTAGGATATTTTTTCCTGTTTAAATAGAGGTTAAATGTGCTTGGCTAGAATATATAACATTGTGCATTCTAGGTAAACCATTAATCTATATTTCCAAGCCTGGTTTTTTTTTTTTTTTAACTTTTAAATTTTCCTTAACTCTAGATTACTTGAGTAAATTAATTTTGTGTTTGTTTTTTTTTTTATTACAGAAATGCATCGTGATTCCTGTCCCTTGGACTGTAAGGTTTATGTAGGTAATCTTGGAAATAATGGCAACAAGACTGAATTAGAACGGGCTTTTGGCTATTATGGACCACTCCGAAGTGTGTGGGTTGCTCGAAACCCTCCTGGCTTTGCTCGTCGAATTTGAGGATCCCCGAGATGCTGCTGATGCTGTCCGCGAGCTAGATGGAAGGTAATGCTAATAACAGATAGTTAACCTGGTTTACAATTTCTAGGACATGGCTTTTACAGTTTGTTTTAGATCTGCACAGTGATAATTGCATTTGGCCATTGTATATACAATGGCTGTGTACTGGAGCACTACTAGCTGACTATATTGTGCCACAACATTGCCTGAATGTGGGGTTTGTCCCGGAAGTCCCTGTACATGGAGTTAGACTAAGTCCAGGGTGCCTTGCTTAGCTAGCAAGTTAAAGGCAAGAGTAACCTTGGCAGGCCACGGTGTGCTCAGTGAAAAGAGGCTGTCCCTACAAGTTACACTAACGAGAGCTTGCTGGGCTCTATCTTATCAATGACCCAATGTTTCAGCTTAACTCTGTTGTGGCTCTGGACAAATGAAGAAAGGATAATCAACCACATCTGGCTGTTATTGGGTAAAATTTCTTGTGTTGGAAGGGGCAGTAATATAAGGAAGCCAAAGTAATTAACTTAAATTCCTTAAAGAAGTGTGTGGAAAAGTGAATTTTAAAGGAACAAGTCACAATACAACTTGAAGTACTTGAATTGTAGCTATTCACAGTTAGCATTGAGCTCAGTAGTTAGAGCAGAGGACCTGGTCTTAGTTCCTAGCACCCAAGTGGTAGCTCGTAACCACATGTAACACCAGTTCCAAGGTGTCTGAGATCTTCTGATCTCAGACACATGTGGTGCGTAGCCTTTATATTTGAGAAAACAATATGTCTACACCTAACAGCGTTTGTTTTCTTTAAGATTTATCTGTGCATATGAGTACACTATAGCTGTCTTCAGACATTGGAAGAGGCCATCAACTCCTTTTAAAATGGTTGTGAACCACCTTGTGGTTGCTGGGAATAGAACTCAGGACCTCAATAGAAGAGCAGTTGATGCTCTTAACCACTGAAACATCTCTCTAGCCTTGGCCCCATAAAAGTTGTTTTTGGGGGCTGGAGAGATGGCTCAGCGGTTAAGAGCACCGACTGCTCTTGCAGGGGTCCTGAGTTCAAGTCCCAGCAACCACATGGTGGCTCACAACCATCCATGGTGAGATCTTATGCCCTCTTCTGGTGTCTGAGGACAGCTACAGTGCACTTACATATATATAATAAATACAATTAAAAAATTGTTTTCCTTTGGTTTTTTTGGAGACGGGTTTCTCTGTATAGCCCTGGCTGTCCTGGAACTCACTCTGTACACCAGACTGGCCTCAAACTCAGAAATCTGCCTGCTTCTGCCAGAGTGCTGGGATTACAGGTGTGTGCCACCGCTCAGCTCTTTTTTTTTTTTGAGACACAGGGTATTAGTTTAACTAAAAAAATTTTTTTGCAGCAAGGCGGTAGCACACACCTTTAATCTCTGCACTTGGAGGCAGAGGCACTCTTTTTTGAGTTCAATGCTGCTCTGAGTTGCAAGACAGCTAGGGCTACACAGAACCTATTTGGAAAAACAACAAAAATGTCTTATGTGTTTTGCCTATATGTCTGTTCTGTATATAATCCTGCTAGTCACAGGTCAGAAGGTGTTTGGGTGGTTTGTGAGCCACCATGTGGGTACTTGGCATTTTAACTAAGTAACCTGGAGCCAATAGCCTAGAACTGACTCCCTAGTGCTGGGATTAAAGGTATATATGTCAGTGGACTGGAGAGAGTGGTTAAGAACACTGGATGCATTTCCAGAAATCCTGAGTTCAATTCCCAGCAACCACATGTTGGCTCACAACCATCTGTAATGGGATCTGATGCCCACTTGTGTGTCTGAAGAGAGCAGTGGTGTACTAATACATACATTTTTTAATAAAGGTATATGTCAGTGTATCTAGCCAGACCGATTTATATTTATTGGATGTAAAGAGTTAAGCAAATTTCACAACTTAGAGCAAGCAGACCTGGGCAACTTGAGACTGTCAAAAGTTAGATTTCATTTGTCTTTGGTGATCAGTACAGGCTTACTGCCTTGGACAATGTTGTGATTCGTGCCCCTTCTCTTTAGAACACTATGTGGCTGCCGTGTAAGAGTGGAACTGTCGAATGGTGAGAAGAGAAGTCGGAATCGTGGCCCACCTCCTTCTTGGGGTCGTCGTCCTCGAGATGATTACCGCAGGAGGAGTCCTCCACCTCGGCGCAGGTACTTGAGAGAACACCTTTTAGAGAAAGGCATTAGTTTAATGGAGTAGCTAGTAGGAGCAGGTATTTCTTCCTAAGGTTGTTGGTGGGTTTAACTTACTTTGGACATCGGAGGTCTCTGCAAAACATTTGCTGGGTGTAGTTTGGGGTATGCGAGTTGTGCTGAGTGTTGGCTTTTTTGTCTGTAGGTGTATTATTCATGTTGGTAGTTAGTAACTTCTATCTTGGATCTGTCTTCTAGTTCATCTTCTAGTTGCATCTTTCCAAGTCTTCCCTTTTACTTCAATTTAGGCCTTTTTCCATTTCTTGACTCCATAATGATCAACATTACATTCAACTAGCTCTTCACAAATGTATTTTCTACTAGCACAATTGTAATATTTATCAAAACAGGCAGCTGTTTTAATGTTACAACTGGTAAAGTAGCAGTCTTTCTGAAACAAACTTAAATCACTGACCAATAAAGGGGGCTTAAAAGTATTCCCAGTCATCCGTTCTTGCATCCCAAATAGGAGAGAATTCAGTTTTTTTATGATTGAAATGGCATCATTCTTGGACCAGGCAGTATTGCCTGGATACAAACTCCTCATCTCCTCAAATCAAGCCTCTAAAATTAGTTTCTGTAGGACTGAATTTACCTCTTACAGGTGAGTGAAGTCCTAGGAGATAGGAGATCAAAATCTTGCCCCTTTTGCTATTTTGAAAAACAACACACTGTTGCCCATCATAATAAAGAGTATTTGTTAGCTAATAGATGGTTGTACTGATGGCTTGTTTTTCATTTTTTTTTTTGTGCTTTTTGGTCCATCTATTAATAAAAATGAACCCCGTTACAGAGTCACCATCATGTCTCTTCTCACCACCCTCTGAATCTGCATTAGCCAGTCAACTAGCCCTTTCAGCGTCATGTGACCAGCGCGCCCCATTCAGCTTGGCTGGTGTCGTTTCACATGACCCAGGCTGGCCAGTCGTCAGGTTGCACCGCCCTTTGGTTCCCGAGCATGCTGTTTTCTCTCAGCCTTCTCTCCAACCTTAACCAAATCGGCAGCAGCCACCTCGACCGCCCACACATTCCTGGCCAATCAGCTCAGCTGTTTATTTACCAAATGTCTTCACAACAACTACAGCAGCAGCCTTCGGCTAACAAAAAAGCAGGAAAAATCCACAACACCCCCTTCGCCAACCAACTAAATCCAACGCAACATCTGGCAAAACCTTTTCAGCAAATTCTTCCTGGCCGTCAGTCCGGCAGCCTCACCTCACCATTTCTAGCTTGTTGAAACCCAAAACTAGTAAGTTTTTCCTGCTTATACAGTTTACTGCTGGTTAAAAATAAGGAGTAAGCGGCTTAAAGTAATTCTTTTTTCTGGATCAAAGGCTGGCTGTGCATAATTGAATGGTAACGTACAATATATTGCTTGAAACAACTTTTAAGGGTGATAGGGAACTCATAATGTGACTAGACCTTCAAGTGAACTTATGTGCATGTGTGAGATGCCAAACTAAAATTTTAATATCTCTAACAGATTTTAGCTTTTTTTCCTAGCAAAATTTTGTTGAATCCTATCACCTTTAAATGGTTTTACTAACAGTTTTCAAATTCTAAAAAAAATTGGGGGTGAAGTGTGGGCCAAGCTACGGTAATTTTGATAAGCCTAAACACACTCTTAAATGTGACATCACAAATGCAGTTCTAATGTAGCACTAAATGGCATCGATATTTACACCTACCGCGGTTTCACAAAATTACACTATCCACCTGGTACTTAAGTCTTGTTAGAGACTTACAGGTTTGCATGGGTTCCCAGTACTGGTTTACGGTGCTATTTGTGGAACTACTTGTGGGACTACATTTTGGTGTGGTGTTTGGGGTAGTGGAGTTAGTTTGACATGAAGGTTTGCATTGGACAGATCTGCTGTGAAGCATTCTTTGTTAAAATGAATCCATGGTTGGAATACCTGCTTTTCACTTGAGCTTTTTGTTCCTTAATCCTTCTGTGCCTTTTTTTTTCTTTTCTTTTTTTTATTTTGGACGATGAGTGCCAATTCTCCGGCACATTCACTGGGCCCAACAGTGAAATTGAAAAGTTGGGAAATGCCTCACGCCACATACAATAATTGACAATTAGCCTAATTTTACTGTTTCTGCTTCTAGATCCCCAAGAAGGAGAAGCTTTTCCCGAAGCCGGAGCAGGTAAATGTTTTGGTGCCTTATTCTTAGAAATGGCAGCTTCTGATACCTTTAAGCTGTTTCTCATACTTGTTAGATAGATAACCCTGGCTAGTAGTTTTAGTGACATCGGTAGCATACATACTTAACACAGTCAGCATTAACTTAGAGTATGTTAGTTTTATATGAGTACACTGTAGCTGTCTTCAGACACACCAGAAGAGGGCATCAGATCTCATTACAGATGATTGTGAGCCACCATGTGGTTGCTTGGAATTGAACTCAAGAGCTTTGAAAGAACAGTGTTCTTAACTGCCGAGCCATCTCTCCAGCCCTCAAGGTGAATTTCTAATAAACTAATGTTCCTTCTCTTTGCATTAGGTCACTTTCTAGAGATAGGAGAAGAGAAAGGTCTCTGTCTCGTGAGAGAAATCACAAGCCGTCTCGATCCTTCTCTAGGTCTCGTAGGTAAGATCAATGACTAAACTTGAAGATTTGCGTGTATGATTTTTTTTGTGTGTGTGCGCTATGTACTAAGATAATGTTTAATTTTTTGTTTTGTTTTTAGCCGATCTAGGTCAAATGAAAGGAAATAGAAGACCAGTTTGCAAAAGTGGTGTACAGGAAATAACTTCATCTGACAGGAGTATGTACAGGAAATTAAAAGTTTTGTTTGAGACTTCATAAGCTTGGTGCATTTTTAAGATGTTTTAGCTGTTCAGATTTGTTTTGTCTCTTGGAACAGTGACACAAAACAATGTAATTCTCTGTGGTTCCAGGTGGATCATATGGGGCCTGTGACATCAAGAATTGTTACTTTACAATGCTCCCTTAAGCAAGATTGAATTTTCTTTGAATTTTAGTTTTTCATAGACTGAAATAAACCTAGATCCTGCCCAGTTTTAAGTGTGATGTACTAATGATATTAAGCAACTGGTGGAAATATAAAGCTGTAGTCCTCTAGTAGCTGAGGCACAGTGTGCCTCTGTGTGGAATGATAAGCAGTGCTTAGAGCTGCCGTGAACATAAGCCCAACAGACACAGGGTAGGAACCACACTCTGGGGGTTTGCAAAGTTGTTCCTTCCTGGTAGCTACATGGGGATACAGAGTGGTTGTACCGTCTTTATTTGGAACTGTAAAACTAAGATACCAGTGTCCTATCAGTTTAAGGGTACATTGTAGAGCTGAACTTTTCAGTTACTGTGCAAGTTTTTTTTTCATGCTGTCATTTGTAATATGTTTGTGAGAATCCTTGGGATTAAAGTTTTGGTTACAAATTGTTGTTTAACTTGAAAGCCTGTTTTTCCTTGCACACTCAAATCTGTGAGCTTGGTATCAAGTCCAGGTAAAAACATTCCTATTGGAAGCCATACTTATATTTTCTTGTAAAGTGCTTTTGAATTAATAAAACACTAGCATAATTGTGTAGTAGTCAGTCGGGCGGACCCACTGTTGCCATTGTTCATATCCCTGAGAAAGTTGGTTACCCAGCTCGTTCTTTGAAGAAACACAACTGGGAGGCACTACATTAGTGAAAGAAGTCCCATTCCCCCCCATCCCCCCTTGTCACCTGTAAGAGCCATTTGTTAGGTGTTGAAACCAGAAGCCAGTTCGGGATCATGGCACTTAGTGACTAACATTTTAAAATAAGCACCAGTATGGTAGGTATATTGTAATTGTTGAAGTTGCCCATAAAACATCTTCAGCATGAAAACATTCAACATTTTAAAATTAACTTCATTTTATAACTTGAGGTGTTGCATGGGATTCCAAGTTGATCCATCATGATGTAAAATCTACAAAACGGTTAATTGTAACGATGCACAGTTGAATATGGAGGCATGCATACCTTTTCTCTTAGAAATCTGGAGGAGTTGTGGTTTCAGGTTTTTTGTGTGCAATTAGATTAAATCATATTGCAACAGTCTCTTGGCTTAAGTTTCCTTAAATGTGTTCAAGATAGATTTTTGGATTCTACTACTGTACTGACTGTCTATGTAAGATGCCATTGCTACACTAAGTTGAATCTGTAAGCTTATAAACCACCCTCCCCAAATTATCTGTTACCTTTAAACAATAAATTTCAGTAAGGAGAGAATTGTGTCCACAAGGTTCCAACATGAGCCTATGAAAGAAGTACCCATCTTCAAAGAAGATGTTGATCATTCTTTGATTGTAATACTACAAGTTAGGTTGGCTACGGGTATTTGCTAGAGGTCATTATTAGTACTGTATTAGTGATGATTAAGAAAGGCACTGTGAGTTGGGATTCTTCATTATGGGTTACCTCAGATGTACATACTTTTAGCCTGGTGCAGGTGCCGTTCATTTACCATCTAGGTACCCAAGTGTCAAGATGGCATCTCCACCCTGTATTGAACTGTAGGATCTGAAGTCAGAAGCTGAACAGGAGATCTTAGCATTTTCCTTGATATCTGCCACGCTTTGGCATCTTGCTGCTTGATTAGAAACCATGTTTGTTATAGAAGTCTAAAGATACTTTGTGGCCCGAATTCTAGACTGATTCAGAATAACCTAGCCCTGTTATCAGTGAAGAATATAGGTAATAAACAGCCATAGCTCACTAAGTCATCGGTTTACTGCCTTGTCTTAAATGTTATTTGCTTTTCTGAATCCAGATGGGATTTAGGTTATCAGACAAGTGATCTCTTCCAGTGTATATTTTTGTACTGCCAGACTGTTGCTTTCTGGTTTTCTTTTGGGAGAGGGACATAAGAGATCTTTATTATTAAAGATGCTGACTTTAAAGCTGGATTGGAGTATATTTTTATCTAAACAATCTGGTAATAAAATTTGAATTTTACTTTCCTACCCTAACTAAGGGATCCTGAAGTATGAGGTCTAGTGGAGGTTTGCATGTATGGCATTTCCTTCTTTGGGTTATAAATACCTAGTGTTTAGGTGTATTGTTATATTCCAGTGTTTTACTTTCAGAGCAAAATTAAGCCTTCCATAAAGCTATAGATATTAGATTATTTAGGGGATGGAATCTCACCCCTGCCTACAGTGTTGGTCCTTGGCAACTTTAAGTCCCTGCTTCTGTAATTTACCTAGGGGTCATTCGTTAATGCCTCCCCCCCCCCCCCCGCCCCCCAGACACGATTTCTCTGTGTAGACCTGGCTGTCCTGGAACTCACTCGGTAGACCAGACTGGCCTTAAACTCAGAAATTCGCCTGCCTCTGCCTCCCAGAGTGCTGGGATTACAGGTGTGCACCACCACCGCCCGGCTCGTTAATGCCTTTTTGACCCCCTTCCTCCCCAACTTTTGTATTGTATATGGGCCTCCATGTTGGGTCTAAAAGTTGGGCTTAGTTGTCAGAATGCTTTCCTAGGATACACAAATCTGGATCCATTCTACAGCACTATACAAATGAGCTGGTGAGGTCACAGTTGAGGGCAAACTCAAGACTGCGCTTGGTTTCCAGATCTAAGACTTTTGTGCCTACACCAGGTGTGAACAAGGAGTTAGCACAAATACTTTTTGTGAGAAGTAAAAGGCATATGAGTAGAACAAAAAATACTTGTGATCTAAAGTTACATCAGAAGATTTTCTATGCAGCGGAGAACTGTTAGTTGGCTAGCCATGTATTGAGCCACCCCTGCCGCTGCCCAACACCCTCCTCAGTCCAGGCATCCTTGGGCCCAAGGCAGGTTACTTTCAATTGAAGTCACCAGTGGCTGCTGGGCTGTGGTGGCACACACCTGTAATCCCAGCACTCTGGGAGGCAGAGGAAGGCGAATTTCTGTGTTCGAGGCTAGCCTGGTGTACAGAGTGAGTTCCAGGACAGCCAGGGCTACACAGAGAAACCCTGTCTGGAAAAGCCAAGGGGAAAAAAGTCACCAGTGGTGTGCCTCATCATTCATATATATATATATATTGGATTTGGTTTTGTTGAGATAGGGTTTCTCTGTGTAGCCCTGGCTGTCCTGGAACTCTCTGTAGACCAGGCTGTCCTCGAACTCAGAAATCCACCTGCCTCCCAGAGTGCTGGGATTAAAGGTGTGCTGCTCAGCGTGCTTCATCTTTCTAAATGTATGAGTGCAGAAGTCCCTGGAGAACAGGACCCTGGAGAGGTCTTTGAAATGGTATTACTGTAATCCCATGGTAGTCTTAACTGGGCAATCCTATGCAAGCATATTTAGTGCTGTAATTGTGGGTGAGCCACTGATGCCTATCCCGGCCTCCTGGACCTTGCTGACAGGCTGCCATAGATCTTTCCAGCAGTCAGACGAGAAATGCTTTCAGCATTCAGTAGTTCCCACTGCTGCTGGTGGTAATGGGAGACCGCGAAAACAAAATGACAGTAATTCTCAATTATTTTGAGGTAGATTTTATGTTTGGGATTGGTCCCCAGGAGTTTGGTGAGGGTAACAAACCACACTAGTGAAAGGCCCTTGGTCCAGGGCCTTGAGTGCCCAGGACATGCTCACTTGGAGCTCTTGCACCAGCCCCAAGTGTTTTCTGCACCTAGCACTGGATTGTAGCTCAGCGCTGGCAGTAAAAGTCTCATACCCTAACCCTATATGAGGTCTTAAAATAGGTCTGGAGAGACGGCTCAGCGGTTAAAGACAGAACAGTACTCACAATAATATCAATCTTATAAAAACTTCTTAGGCGTGGAAAGACATTAGGTGCTCTATACTGGCCTACAGGGGAAGTTCTAGTGGAAATGCACACAGAATGAATGTTATCTGGAGCTCAAGGGAAGGACATGGCAGGGCAAGCAGAAGCTGAACTGACATGGTGCTGGCACATTGGTTCTCATACATGAACTCTGTTTGGAACATGGATGCTCCCATGCCCAGTGAACTTACCTGCCCTGTGTGTGTCCTTGATAATGATACTTAAACTAGCTGTCTTCAGACACCAGAAGAGGGTATCAGATCTCATTATGGATGGTTGTGAGCCTCAATGTGGTTGCTGGGATTTGAACTCAGGACCTCCGGAAGAGCAGTCAGTGTGCTCTTAACTGCTGAGCCGACTTCCCAGACTTGTTTTGGATTATCCATCCCAAACAGCAATTCCAGGCACTATTTTTCCTAAGGGCAACCTTGCCCCAAAAAGTAGTATAGAGAGTTTTACATAATGGAGGGTTTAGTTGTCCAGCTAGCCACTAGGAGGCAGTATTGCCCTGTTAAAATCCTGCGACCAAGTCTTTTGCCTGAGGCAATGGATTTAGGCCTTGGGTTTCTGGAGCAGAGTTAGCATTGACAATAGCAGACAAGAGTGACCTAAGTGTCTCCAGCCAGGTCACTTGAGCCTCACTGGGGGGGGGGGGGGTGTCTTTGCCATACATGTCGATTACTAAGGACTAGGGCCAAAACTCTTATTATGTGGGGAAGAGTTGACTTGATGAAGTGTGTCAGGTACAGAACCTAAAGCCACACATGTGCTGAGAACCACAAGGCAGAAGTGTGCAGTGTGAACCAACAGATTGGCAGCTCTGAGACTGTGTTCAGTGCCTAGTGACTGAGGAGGCAGGAGGGATGGCTGGAGGAGAGGAAGTTGGAGCAGGTAGGAAAAGCCCTTTAATCCCAGCACTTGGAGGCAGGTGACGCTCTTGAGTTCCAGGCTAAGCTAGCCAAGGGTACACAGAAACCCTGTCCCATAACATACAGATATCCTGTCTCAAAAGATGAAGTGAATAAAAAGCGAAAGGTTGTTTTACGTATATACCTGAGTGTATGTGCACCGTGTACAGATCCGTAGAGGTCAGAACAGGATGTCAAGCCAGGCGGTGGTGCACGCCTGTAATTCCAGCACTCTGGGAGGCAGAGGCAGGCAGATTTCTGAGTTCGAGGCCAGCCTGGTCTACAGAGTGAGTTCCAGGACAGCCAGGGTTACACAGAGAAACCCTGTCTTGAAAAAACCAAATCCAAAAAACAAAACAAAAAAAACAAACAGGATGTCAGATCCCCTGAACGTACAGTTGATGTGAGCCTCCAAGGGTGCTAGAGAGTAAACCCAGCTTCTCAGAACAGTAGCACTTTTAACTGCCTCTGGGAGAATGGAGCAAGACCCAGGGAAGGTGAGTGAGTGAGGGGACTGCTGCTGGTTACAGCTGGGCCACCGCCGCAATCAGCCCTTCACCCTGAGAGGCTGCTGGCAATTTGCCAGCCATCCTGGCTGATAAAGCCTCAGACGGATGGCAAACAGTGGAATACCCCAGGAGTCCACACAGGTCTGATTCAGCCTGTGATTTGTACTTCCGCCAGCCCCCAGGGCTGCCTGTTCATCCTCTGCTCCTTTGGTCACTGCACACACAGCCCTACTCTGGTGGCCAGACTGACTCTTGTAACAGTGAGGGACCTGCAGTGACTGAGATCACCGTAGAACTGCCTCCCCACCCCACCCCACCCCACCCCCTGGCAGGCACATAGAGCATCAGGGTGGAGCCCGCACCAGGTTGGGCACAGCATTGCCAGGAGGTGTTGACTCTGAGACAGGGTGGGACAG
The DNA here is from genome assembly GCF_947179515.1 of Apodemus sylvaticus. Lineage (NCBI taxonomy): Eukaryota > Metazoa > Chordata > Mammalia > Rodentia > Muridae > Apodemus > Apodemus sylvaticus. Next base: position 6,143,759 of record NC_067490.1, read on the forward strand.
GTGGGCTGCCCACCCCAAGGATTTCACAAGCACCATCGATGCATCCATTTACAGACAGCATGACACGTAGAAAATTGACTTTTTTCCAGTGACAGCTGTAGCCCTTACTGTCCTGGACCTTACACAGAGATCTGCCTCCCGGGTGCCAGGGCCCAATGGCGAGCGCTGCCACCACTGCCCAGTCTTCTTTTAAACATATTTGAAAAAGCATTTTTTATTTTATGTGTACAGGTGTTTTGCCTGCAGGTATGTCTGTGTACTATGTGGGGGACTGGTGCCCACAGAAGCCAGAAGAATGTGTTGGATCCCCTGGAACTGGAGTTAGTTATGTGGAGCCACCATATGGGTGCTGGAGATCAAATAAGTATTAGCTGTCTGTTGGAGAGCATAGGTGAATAAGTGGGACACACACATGCTATACCTGTAGAGGTCAGGGAACTCTGAGGACTCAGTTTTCTCCTCACCTGGATTCTGGGGACCAGACTTGGTGGTCAGAATTGGGCCAACAGTTTTTCCATGCTGAGCCATCTCACTGATCTCCCCCCACCGCAGCTCGCCATCACAACCCTCCCACCCACACACACATACCTTTTTTGGGTATAGGGTTTTTTGTGTAGCCCAGGCTAGCCTGGACTTTATGTAAACTAGACTGGGTGAGCCTTCTGCCACTGACTCCTGACTGCTGAGTATGGGCCATAATACCTGGTTATTTACTTTTAATCATTCTTTAATGCAGGGTCTAATTGTTGTAGCCCTAGTTGTCATTGAACTAAAGACCCTTATAGGAGCTTCCCACGTGATGAGATCACAGGACTGTACCACCTAGCCCAGGTTCAGAGATGGCCTTGAGTGTCAGTGAGGTGTTTAACCCTTTCTTAGGGGCAGAGGGCTCAGGAGGACTCAGCCCTGCTCCTATGTCAGCAGCCCCCAACTCGGGGTACCTGAGACCCACAACCTTGAGCGTATGTTCTAGGGAATACAGGTCAGCCACAAAATGTAGTCACTCCCAGTATTAGAACTGAGCCAGCAAATTGTTACCTATGAGATGGCCCAGTTCCTAGCACAGTAGCATTCCAGGTGTTCTACAGACATGGCTTAGTGGGAGTGCTTGCTTAGCCAGCGTGTGTGTGGCCCAGGTGTCATCCCCCAAGAACTGACAAGATTTTAGGGGTGTCTTGGAGAGTGTCAGAGGTCATAGTCACTACTTTGGGGTCTTCATCACTGATTTAATGTCATCCCTGGTATCATGTGAAACCAGGCATGGTGGTATACACATTTGTGGTATTGGTACTTGCGGTACTTAGGAGTCAGAAGCAGTAGAGCCAGAAGTTCAAGGTTTTTAAAAACGCAAACTGGGGGGGAAAAAAAAGAGTAGAGTCTGGCGGCAGTGGTGTACACCTTTAACCCCAGAATCCCAGCACTCTGGGAGGCAGAGGCAGGCGGATTTCTGAGTTCGAGGCCAGCCTGGTCTACAGAGTGAGTTCCAGGACAGTCGGGGCTACACAGAGAAACCCTGTCTCAAAAAAAAAAAAAATGCTTCTTGTGCTTGAAGAGGACGTGAGTTCAGTTCCCAGCATCCCTATCAGCTAAAGGGGATCTGGTGTCCTCTTAGGGCCTTTGAGGACACACACACACACACAAATAGCCATAAAAATAATAAATCACGGGGCTGGAGAGATGGCTCAGAGGGTAAGAGCACCAACTGCTCTTCTGAAGGTCCTGAGTTCAAATCCCAGCAACCACATGGTGGCTCACAACCACTTGTAATGAGATCTGACACCCTCTTCTGTGTCTGAGGACAGCTAGAGTGTACTGACATATAATGAGTAAATAAATCTTAAAAAAAAAAAAGAGTGCCAACATTTAAAAAAAATTAATAAATCAGGCCGGGCAGTGGTGGCACACACCTTTAATCCTAGCACTTGGGAGGATTTCTGAGTTTGAGGCCAGGCTGGTCTACAGAGTGAGTTCCAGGGCTACACAGAGAAACCCTGTCTCCCCCCCCCCAAAAAAAACAAACCCCAACAAATACATAAATATATAATACATATATAATCAGATTCAAAGTCCTTCTTAGCTACACAGGGAATGTAAGGCCAGCCTGAAGGGCAGGGAAGAGGATGATAGCCAATGCTGTGTGGCAGTCCATGCCTACTAAACAGGGCATGAGCACAGGCACACAAAAGGATCTACTGTAATGGCTGCCCATGAGGGAGGGACCAGAGGGACCTCCTGGACATGACCTTAAAGAGAAAAAACATATGTAAAGCAAGAGGTAAAAATAGAAACCAGTGCCTGGTGACAGGATTAAGTCCCCCACCGGAGTATTGAAAAAAAAAAAAAATACCAGAACAAACACGGATGGCTCAGCAGTTAAGAGCAATGGCTGTTCTTCCAGAGGACCCAGACCAGGCACCTACACAATGCATGCCATACAGGCAGGCAAAACACCCAGATGGACAAAAGGGAAAGGAAGCAGGTTGGCTCTGGGCTCAGAGGTGACACACAGTAGGTGCCTCACCACAGCAGGGCTCTGAAGAGCACCCCAGAGGGTGAGTATCGTTAGCCACACCCATTCCTGTTTAGAATTCATGCCCTGGGCTGACCCCCAAGACCTGACAAGATTTTAGGGGTATCTTGGAGAGTGTCAGAGGTCACAGTCACTACTTTGGGGTCTTCATCACTGTGACTTAACAGAACCCACCAGGATGCCACAACATTGCCACCAACCTGCAACTGAGGACAGTGGCCTGGGACATCACCGGCCATGGCCAAACGCTGGTTCCTGAGGTTCCCCTCCTGTTTCCTATGCCAATGGAATGTGCCTGTAACACGGCAGTCACAGTCTTGGTGGCATGGGGGGGCGGTGGGGAGGTGGGGGGGGGGTGGGGAGGATGGGAGGTGGGTGGGTAGGTAGGAAAGGGGCCTGTCTTTGCCTCTGCCGCCAGCCTGGCCACCGCCCTCCCTCGGTGCAGAGTCTGAAGTTGCATCTCAGCTCACAAGGTGGCAGCAGCTAGCAGCTTCAGATGAGCGAGGGATACCAAGGATTCCTTCAAAGACAGCCATGCCATTTTATTATATTTTGTTGGTTGTATATTTTATTTGAAAGAGAGTCTATAGACTAAGAATAACCTTAAACGCTTTTCTCTTTTTTCGTTCTTTCTTTTCTTTCTTTTTCTTTTCCTTTTTTAGTTTGAGAGGTTCTCTCTATGTAGCCCTGGTTGTCCAGGGTATTGCTATGTAGTCCAGGTTGGCTTTGAAGTCACAAAGATCTGTCTACCTTTGTGCCCTGATAGCAGCGTGTGCATGTGTGCACACTCGCATGCACGCTCCCCCCCCCCCCCCATGACTAAGCAACCTTGAACATGAAGTCTGTGGAGGTAGTTTTGGGGATTAAACTCCGGCCATCAAGTTTTCAAGGCAAAAGAGGCAAGGTTTTTGTTTTTTTTTTTATCTCACTAAATCATCTCTTGCCCTAGAAGTTGAATCTTTCTCTATACTTGTTGGTTTCCTCTGACACACACTCTATCATAGAGTCGAATGTGTGTGTGCACGCACGTGTGTTTGTGCAAACACATGCTCTTAAGTACATGCAGGTAAGGTGTGACTAGGCGTATGCGTAAGGCCATAGTGTAATGTGTGACTGTTCCTGTAGCTGGCGGTATGCGAGGTGTGCCCTTGTGACTAAGTCTGGGTAAAAGTGATGTAACTGCGTGTGAGAGTGTGCAGGCGACTGGCTATAAGGGAGGTGGCCCTAGTCCTGAGTGTGGATGACTGACTGTTGGGTGGAGGATGGGGGCCAGCAGGCTCAGGTGTCGCCAGAGAGGCGGGAGGAAACTATAAACCTGGGCAATGGCCCCTTATCAGCGAGTCCTTCTGCTGGGTCCACAAGGGCAGAGGGCAAAGTCCAGGCAGATAGGAGTGCTGGGCGCCAGAGGTATTTAGGAAGGGTAGGTGGGGTCCTGATGGGAAAGAAAGGGCCCAGGCTAAATTCCATTGAGCTCCAAGATCTGGGATGTGGTGATGCTGGGTCCCCAAATGGCCCGATCATTTCCTATGCAGTGGGCAGGAAAGATGACCCTCCCAGGTTCAATCTCTACACTTCTTACGGTGGAAGACTGTGGTCACCTTTATAGAGAATTCTGAGAATTCTGGCTTTTGAAGCACTCAGAAGGGTCCTGCTAGGGACGAGTGCTCATGGGGCAGTGCGGACAAGAGGCTGGAGAGGAGCCCACACAGAGCCCGGCACAGCACTGCTGGCCACGGCTGTTATTTTCCCAGTCCTCTGTCACCCCAGCCTTCCCAGGGACCACTGCCCTCAGGCTAGCACAAGCCCCTGGCTATTCCAGGGTGCGGGCGTCCAAAAGCACCAGCCAGCCTGAGGGGTTGCCATTATGGTGACCTTGGAGACCAACTCTACCCAGCTTCTGCCCGGGCTGGCAGCCGTGCATTCCCGCTCTCTAAAAAACGGGTCTGGGGAGCCTTGGGTGTCATTAGGGATTATTTTCAAACTACGCCTTCCATCAGGCGCTGACTAGAGTCAACTGGTCACCATGGAATTTCTTTTTTTAGTATGTCAATAGCCGGGTTGTAGGCAGCTGTCCCCAGCCAGGGCGGGAAGCCGCCTGTTACCCCAAGCTGCCCGGCTCGGATTTCCTGGGCAGACACTTGCCCGCCTTTCATCTCAGTCACGGAGCCCGGAAAGTGGCTTCCAGACCACACGTCTCCTTGTGTCTAGTTATTCCGATGGCTTCACCTGGGAAGCCCTTTCCAAACGTCAAAACCACACAAGAAAAGGGTGTTAGGTCGGCTAGAGTAACTCTTCACCTGGGCTGCCCCCGGAGGTAGTGGGCATAAAGTGCCAAGTCAGAGAGGAAGCTGAGGAAGCATTAAAATTCCCAGCCACAAGCTAGTGTGTGTCTCAGGGCAGGTTCTGAGGCAGGGAAAACAGGGAGGGGAGGAGGGGAGGGGAGGGGAGGAGAGGGGAGGCTGGAGTTGGAACTGAAAGCTCTGGAAGGGACTGAAGGAACCTGACCCTTTAAGAGACAAGGACTGCAAGAGCAATGGTGTGTGTGTGTGTGTGTATATGTGTATGTATATATGAGTGTATATGTGAATGTGTGTATGTGTATGTGACAGTGTGTAAGTGTATGTATGAGTGTATGTAATTCCAGTCCCACAGGATTAAACTCAGCAATCTCCCTGCCTCTGCCTCCCGATTGCTGAGAAGAAAGGACACGGGCTACCGCCACTGCCGGCTTATAGTGGACATTGTAAACTGACTCTGCCTTCAGACACACCTGGCGGGAATGGCGGTGCTTCTGTGACTGGGAAACAGTATTAAGAGGTTTCCAGGTTGTTTTTGAAGAACTTCCTCAGCCTGGCTAGCCCTTGAGGGCTGGGAATTCCTGCCTGGGAATTTTTCCAATATTCTGACAGCTGTTTCTTCCCTTTCCGCGGTTTTATTATTTTTCTTGTTCAGTTCCAAATCCTCCTTTCGCTTTCTGTGTGGCAGCCAGGACTGGCTGGGAGGGTGGGGGCCTGGCATGTGCTGTGTCAGGAGCTGTGACCTCGGCCAGCCGTGCCAAGCATTGGATGGGACACAAGAGGAAGCAGGAGTCACGGGCAGAGGAAGCAAGGCCTGCGGAGGGGCCTCCTGTCTTTCTGAAACTCCAGCTCCCTCTGGGCTGGCTGCTGTGGGGTTGGGAAACTCAGCAGGTAGAGCCAAGCCTGACAAGTGAGTCCACACAGTGGAAGGTGAGAAGCAACCCCTGCAAGTTCTTCTCTGCCCTCCATAGAGGAGTTATGGCACACACACACACACACACACACACACACACAATCAACGAATGTAATTTGAAAGCTCTTGGAGCCTCTGAGATGGCTCAGTGGGTAGACTTTGACCAAGGCTGGCCCCACAAGGTGGAGGGGAGAACTGATTTCTGCACAGGGTCTTGGACCCCCTCCCCTGAGCTGTCTGGTCCAGGGGGCAGTCACACACGTGCTCCTGTGTAGGAGGTGACACATTACCCTCGCTTGCTGTGCTGGCTGCTGCTCCACAGAGCAGAAGGGCACGGGAAAGAGAGAGGTCAGGAGGGCGCCAGTGGCATGGTCTGGGGCTATGAAACACAAGCCTGGGGAGCTGTGTAGTGCCCTGGGCAGCGAGCAGCAAGGGTAGGACACACACTCAGGGAAAAGGACAAGTCTCTACAAGGGAGACACTTCTGGATGCACAACTAGGGAGAATATGGAGGGTGAAGAAGGTGACGAGGGGGGATGTGGGAGGAGGATGAAAAGGGGAAGGGGAGGAGGGGGAGGAAGGAGGAGGGTGAAGAAGTGAAAGGGTGAGGGAGTAAAGAGAGGGAAGAGGGGAGGAGGGCAGAGGGAAAAGGGGGAGGAGGAGGAAGGAGAGTGAACCTAAGGACCTGAGTTTGAGGCTTGGGAACCCACAGACTACTAAAAGTTATTATCTGACCTCCACACATGTTGATATTCTGTCTAAGCTCCACCCCACACTTACCTAGCAACAGCCAGGTATGCCCCGCCCTATAGACCTGGCCCACTATAAAAGGGGCTACTCGCCCCTCCTCCTCTCTCACCTCTCTGCCCCTCTTGGACTCTCCTCCCCTCCCCCCTCTCTCCATGTGGTCATGGCCAGCCTTCAGTTCTCTACTCTCTCTCTCTCTAACTCCAATCCTTTACCCTGAATAAACTCTATTCTATACCATGTCTGTGTGCGTGTGGTCCCTCAGGGGGAGGAGGTGCCTGAGCATGGGCCCGCCTGGGCACCCCTTCCCCCACACTGCCGCCGTGCCACACTCCCTTAACCCCCCTCTCTCTTTTTATGCCCCCTTCATTGGTGCTGAAACCCAGGAACAAATCCATCAACACGCAACAAGGCCCAGTTGTACTTGCAAACACACAACAACATGAATCAAATATAGATATTTAAAAACCTAGCGTGGTGGTGCATGTCTGAAACCCCAGGATTTGGAAGAGGCAGGAGGATTGCCAATAAGTAAGTTGGAGGATAACCTTGACCAGCCAGGGCTAGTTTCAAAAAAAAAGAAAGAAAGAAAGAAAGAAAGAAAGACAACAAAGAAACAACAACAACAACCCCCCCTGTAACCATTTGCTGGGCTATGCCAGGCAAATCCAAGCAGATTTAGGCTCCAAATGGATCTTGAAAAAATACCCCTGCTCGGCGCCCACCTCCCCAGCCCTGCGCCCACCTCCCCAGCCCTGCCCTCCAGTCTACCTCAGGGTCTGGATCCAAGGTCTGATGCTTGTGATTCTGACACTGCAGAGGGTGAACCTGTGTCTCTCCCTCCTCGGTTTGGGCAGGCACACTATTCCAGTCCCACGTCTGTGATTGTTCCGTGACTTGCAGCTGGAGCAGCCTCAGCCAGGTGATTTGGTGACATTTTCTGATGACAGATTTCCTCGGGACTGATCCTACTGGTAAGAACAATCCTGTTTCAAGCTTTTTAATGAACTGTAACAAAGTATCCAAGTGTTGGTCAAACTTGCTACCTCCACGCACTGGGCCTGAGTCCCTTACAGCTGAGGGCTCCTAGCTTTTCAAACTCAGGCTCTCAGGCCCTGTGTCTGATTGGGTTTTTTTGTTTGTTTGTTTTTGTTTTATTTTGTTGTAATCATTTGGATACTTTAAATTCTTCCGCATACTTTATTATTTTTTAAGGTTTACTTGATGATGATGATGATGATGAAGACAGGAGCTCACTGTGTATGACTGTCCCTGAACTCACTTTGTAGACCAGGCTAATCTTAAACTCAGAGGTCCACCTGCCTCTGCCTCCCAAGTGCTGGAATTACAGGCATGGGCCACCACACCCAGATTTTTATTATTATTTTTAGTTATACGCACGTGTGTCTCTGTGCATTTGGGCACAGGGCTGCAGCTGCTGAAAGAGGTCAGAAGTATTGGATTCCCTGGAGCTAGAGTCACAGGTGTGAACTGCCTAATGTTGCTACTCGGAACAGAACTTGGGTCCTTGGCAAGGGGGGCAGGGGGCAGGGAGGCAACATGTGGCAATATGTGGCAATATGTGTAACTAACTGCAGAGCCTGGCACCTGTTTAGGCGGTCTGGTTTTGTGTGTGTGTGTGTGTTGTTTGAGCCAGGGTCTCCTGTAATCAATGGCTAGCTTCAAACTCTCTATGCCGCCAAGAATGGCCTCGAATCCTTGTTTCCCTGCTCCCCAGTGCTGTAAACACAAGTTTGTGTCCCCGTGCAGTTTACACTATCGCCCCTCCCCCGATACCTTTTAAATGAAAAAAAAAAAAAATCATTAAACTGCCAAGCCCAGGGGATCTGGCAAGCAATCCTGCAGTGTGTGTGTGTGTGTGTGTGTGTGTTGGGGTGGCTTGAAGTTGAGCTGAGCGCCTGACTCTGCAGAACAGCTGTTTCCTCTGGCTTTGTGGGTGGCAGCTGCTACCCGCCCACCTCCCTGGAACTGATGGGTGGAGGGGTGTGGGCAGCAGCTGGGAAGAGGAGGACAGATCAAGGACGAAGGGGCACCTGGTAGGGAGCTGGGTGGGGGGGGGACCGGGAGCAAAGCTTTGATCACTCAGCTTTGGTCCCTTCAACCATAGCCTTTTCTTTTCCCTGCAAATACCGGTGGCCTGGGGGGGATGGGCAGTCCCCCCCCCCCCCCCCCCGTTCTTTCTTTAGATGTCTGCAGAGCTAGCCAGCCACTCCTCGGAGCCAAGTTGGCATTTGTAATGCCTGGGGTCTTCGGGGAGGAGGCTGGTGGGTGTTGGGATCCCTTCTCAGGAACATGTGTAGCAACCGTTTCACATGTTCCTGGGGCACAGATGTCAGCTATGTCCGTGGTAGAGCAAGCCGTGATTGCTCCTTCTTTGTCTTTGTCTGTTTGCCTAGATCTAACTCTCTATGTTCCAGACTGACCTACAAAAGCCTTCTTCCGAATTTTTCCCTGAGCCTTGGAGTCTCTTGTAGTCAAGGGTGGCTTGAACTCTTTCTGTAGGAAGAGAGTCTCAACCTCTTTTATTTTTATGTACTTACACGTGTGTATGATCGTTGTGCCTTCATGCCTGTCTGTGCATTGTGTGATTGCCTGGTGTCTACGGAGGTTGGAAGAGGGCCTGGGATTTTTGGAACTGGAGTTCCTGATGCTTGTGAACTGTTGTGCAGTTGCTGCGAACTGAACTCTGGTCCTCTGCAAAAGGAGCCAGTGGTCTTAACTGCTGCACCATTTTTCCTCCCCAGAACCAGCATTTTTAGGCTTTGTCCATCTGACATACGCTCAGTGCCTTTTGGCTTGTATTTTATACTCTGCACTTTGACTAGAATGTTTTAGAATATTGAGAAAGAGAACAGCCAGATTCAAAGAATCCTGGGAGGAACGAGGAGCAAACTTGGAGCCCACAAACAGATAGCTCAGGGCTCTTGTCATTTTGGAGATGTGTCCCGGGGCTGCCTTAGGTCCCTCTAGAAAGGGGAGGATGGTCTTGAACATCTGATCCTGACTGCTGTCCTTTCCTAACTGCTCAGACTACAGGTCTGAGGTGCAGACAGAACTCTGGGCTTCACAGAAGGTGAGTGAACAGCACCCCACCCAGGTACCCCCTTCTTGAGCGGTCTCTGCCAGTGTCCAGGAAGCCTGCAGCCCGAGAAGGCCCAGACACCACAGCTGTTTGTTTTGGCGCTTGCCGAGTAGGCAGTTGCCAGTGGTTCTTTCTTTTGTGTGGCTTAGCTGTTGGCCCAGTTTTCCAAGCCTGATTAGGTGTCACTGTGATTGCATAGCACATCAATCTCCGAGGGATTCTGAACGAGTGGCCGAAGCAATAGATTCCTTTGCTCTGGCAAGTCAGGGCCTGGGACCAGGTCCTGCTCCTACTGGTGCCTGAGCTTTAAGAGCAGCCAGGTGTGGTGGCGCACACCTGTAATCCCAGCACTTGGGAGGCAGAGGCAGGTGGAGTTTTGAGTTCAAGGCCAGCCTGGTTTACAGAGCAAGTTGCAGAAGGTGACAGAACGGAATCAGTTGTTTTATCAGAGAGACATTTACAGGACGGACACATCACTTAGACACGGGCGGGGGTAGGGGGGCGGGGCACACACATGTTGAGATGTCACGGAAGTCCCAAACACAGGAAGCTTTCAGGGATTCCTGAGGGCAAGAGAAGGAAAGGGGAAGGGCAGACTCTGTTGAAACCCAGAGGTGAACTGCCTTCCGGAGAGACAGTCCATGCGTGCGTGCATGCGTGCGTGCGTGGGTGGCTGAGCAGGTGCTGGGTTCAGAAGGGAAGCGGGGAGACTGGTTCTGCCAACTGGAAGCTACTGTGCCCCCTCCCAGACTGCTGCTGGCGTCGCTAGGGTTGGGAGAGAGGCAGAGCGTTGGCTCCAGTTCTGGCCTCACCTGCAGGCTCACTGTCTCCTTTGTCCATTTTCTCCTCGGCCGGGCCAGTCCTGGCATTGTTGGCTCAGTCCATAAGCATTTATTGAACGCCCTTGGAGGCAGCCCTGGAGTCCCCGGGTGCTAGAGACACTGACCAGCAAGAGCACCCAGGGTTCCGGGGAATCGTAATGGCTCCTTCTTGATATCAGAGGCGGGGGCCCCAGGGTCACTGCCCTCCAGTAAGGCAATGGTGGAGCTACATAGTGAAAAGCAGAGAGTTGTATTCGCTGTGGCCACGTTGAGAAGGAGGACAAATGACGAGATCTAGAGACCCCCAAATCCATCTTTAGACTGAGGTGGAGGCTTGAGAGAGGTGCACAGCCAGGCCGCCCCGTCCCATCATGTGCAGTACCAGCTGTCACTGACCTAGAGCAGTCTGGGCTCCAGTCTGTCCTGTGTGGAATTCCTCCCTGATAGACAAGTACCGACTCTGGCTTCAGCCATTTTCTTCTCTAAACATGAGTCTCCTGTGGGGTTGGGAATTCTGATTCCTGGGGAACCTTTATCTCAATAGTCCAGTAGCTAAAGGCCGGACCCTTTAGAGTGCACGCCAGGATGGTTTTCATCTTGCTCCAAGCACACAACACAGTGCCTGTGAACTCGGTTACTATTACAGATGGGGAAACTGAGGCATGGAAACACCTCTAAGCAACTAATTAAAGTACAGAGTTGAAAAGGCCTTGAGGAGGGTCCCTCCGAGGTAGTAACTCACTCATTCATTGATTCATTCATTGATTCATTCATTCAACAAAGCTTCAGTCAGCTGTGGTGGCGCATGCCTGGAGTCCCAGCTGCTCTAGAGAGACTGGAGCAGAACTGTTCAAGCTCAAGAAATTCAAGTTGGCTTAGGCAACAGAGCAAGACCTTGTCTCTAAAATAAACAAACTTAAGCAAACCTGCAGACTGGTAAGCAAACACACACTTCAGCTGACCCCGGGCAAGGTCCTACTGGGAAGTACTACGTGATTTTTTTTTTTCCCTCACTCTCAGAACGTAAGTGCCAACGCTCTCACTAAGAAGAGCAGTCACATCACGGGATTGGCTGGAGGGGTGAAAGCGAAGCTGGGTGGGGCTGCAGAAGTTACCCTGCCCTTAGGAGGAGGAGGCGGCAGGAGGGGCTGGTTCAAGGCCTGACTCAGCTTATGTAGTGAATTTGAGATCAGTCTGGGCTGCCTGAGACTGTCTTCACAACACAGGAGCCGGGGATGGGATGGAGATAGACCAACCAGCACAAGCAGGGGCAGGAAGACAAGACAGTGGTGATGTCCACAATGAAATCGTAGACACTCAAGAGGCCTGTCACTCTTGCAGACTTTGTGGTCCCTGTTTCTGATTGGTGTAGACAGCCGCCCTTCCCCCCCACCAGTGTGTTGCTGGTTACACCCAGGCGCTCACTTCTGATGTCAGGACCACGAGACGGAATGTCTCAGTCCGCCATCTTTATTTTGCATTTGAAGTGTTCACTACACTGGACTACACAATGACACCCTGTCTCAGGGGGGAAAATCAGAGAGAGAGAGAGACTATATCAGAAATGTAAGGCCATCCTCAGCTCCCAAAGGAAATCAAAACCAGCTGGAGATATCTGAGACCCTGTCTCTAAAGAGAACAAAAGCATCAGATTAGAGGGAAATATCCAACCCCATTCAGCGACTGCCTCTGAAGAAGATAATAGGTGATTCTAACATTAAAATGACCCAGTGTTACTTTTGTGACTGAAGGGAGTGGCCAAGCACAGTCCTCAGAAATTATGGTTGTGTCGGGGAGCGAGATTATGGGTCACTGCTGTCGCTTTGCTCGGTTTTCCAGACTTCTCATTATGTGGTTTGGACATTATTTTAGCCAGAACAAAACCCAGCTCTACCACAGGCAGATAAAGAGCCAGTGTTTCCAATGGCTGAACAGGGCCCAAGGGACTGCTCGGTCGCTGGTAGATTGCTACTGGTGACATGTCACGGCGAGAAAGGAGCACAGAGGAGGGGCTGAGCGCCCCCACGAAGTTGCTAGCACGCTCAAGCCCGAGATCCCAGCACCCGGGAGGTGGAAGAAGAAAAGATCAGAAGTTCAGGGTCATCTTTGGCTATGTGGGGAGTTGAAGGCCAGTTGGGGCTACATGCTATAAAACCAGGCACCTATAGCATGTACAGAGCCCCGCTGGCTGGGCTGTGTGCCAGAAGAACACGGGTGCCAAGGTCCAGACCCTGCCCAGGGTTTGGCTCAATATCCCATGGCATTTCAAGGTGAGGTGCTTTGTAAGGAATCCCAGGGTTCCCTCCTCTTCCACCTCTTTCCCCTCCTCCTCTTCCCCCTCCTCCTTCTCCCTCTCTTCTCCTTCCTCCTCTTCCCCTTCTCTTCCTCTTTCCCCAAGTACAAAGTACGGAGTATCAAGCCCAAGAGTATCAAATCTGGGAGGCCATGACAAACTTTGCAAGGAACAGCACATATCTGTTAGGAACTGGAGAGATGACTCAGCCCCACCTCTCCGGTTGTTTTAGGCCAGCCAAGGCTACATAGTGAGGCCCTCCCTGTCTCAACAACAAGACCAGCCACAAACAACAACAGTTTCCACAATGAGCAGTTAAAAGGGTTAGATGTCCAGAATTTCAGAGCTCACTCTGAGCCAGGCCAGAGTGACAGGAAAGGAAGAATGCCAACCCCAAAAGTGTGCACAGCCTCGGGAAAGGCCCTGTCGGTTCTTCCTAGGGCGGCAGTGACTAAGGTGGAAAACCCGCACTGGCAGACCTGGTGTGGGCTCCCCCGTTCATCCCGTGGCTCTGTGATCTCTTAGGGGGAGATTGAATATCTTCACCTTCTTGCCCTGCAGTGTTTCCCAGCCCAGTGGGAAAGGCTTCCTAGTTCTTGGGACTTTCAGAATATCATAACTCCTCCTCCTCCCCCTGTACCTCCTCCTTCTCCTCCTCCACCTCTTACTCCTCCTCTTCCCCCTTCTTTCCCCCTCCCCTTTCTCTTCCCTGTCCCCTCTTCCCCCTCTTCTTTCTCCCTCCTCCTCTCCTCCTCCTCCTCCCCTTCCTCCTCCTCCCTCATCCTCTTCTGCCCTTTCTCTTCTTTTTTTCCCCATTTCTCATCCTTCTCCCTCCTACAGTCAGGAATGGGTCAGAGCCATTGCTTCTGAGCCTTGACCGCACTAGACCGGTGTTGTACCACGGACTGTAGCTTCAGCCCTTAAATAAGGGATTTTGGATGACAATGGTAATGTGACATTTTGAAAGCTTCTCTGGAGGCTCTGGGAGGGAACACTACTTACTGCTCATATAGCCCTGACTGAAGATGGGCCTCTTCTTTGGGAGTAGGAGCACCCTCTTCAGCTAAGCACGCAGGTAGCTTCTGGTGAGGGAAGGAGGAGAGACAGGCTTAGCGACAGGTCAGCCAAATTCACTCCGGGTGTCAGTGGGGTGAGCGTGAGAGCCGTTTGGAGGACCGTGATGTGACAGGAATATTTTGCTCCTTGGACACTCAGATGGGAAAATATTGCTTCTCTCAGGTTCTTTTCCACTTGTTGACTCAGTCTGTCACAGGAGCTGCACTGTGGAGCTGCAGAGGGAAGGGACTGCCCGGGAAGTGGGCAGCTTGCTTTTCTGTAGTTAAACTACCGGACAGAGGAACAGTCATTCACGAGGCCACCTCTCTCTCCTCTCTGCCTGGCCCCCCTCGCTCCCTCCCCCAGGTCCCTGGGGAGTAGGCGGCTCGCACACAGGCTGCTTCGCCTTTCTCTTCTCCACCCTCCCCACAGCGCCCGGAGGCCCCCAAGGCAGCTGTGCCCTTTCTGTCCAGACACAGCAGTTTAGTTGAAAATGCCCATCCTATGCGGGAGGGCCTAACAGAGCGGGTACTGCCAGGACTCTGTCCTGCCTCTTTCCCAGGACACTAGAGAGTCACTGAGCTGGAACTGGGACTGTAGCTCAATGGTAGACACAGACACACAGACACACAGATATACAAATTGAGAGATACCCAGAGACACACACACAGAAACACAGACACACACACACACACACACACACACACAGAGACACACAAAGTGAGAGTAACACAGAGATACTGAGAGATACCCAGAGACACACACACACACAGAGACACAGACAGACAGAGATAACAGAATGGTCAAGCCCTAAACATTCAAAAAGCAAATTCCTTTCACCTCAAAGCCTGATTTTCAAGATTTAATCCCAGCACCTGGGAGGCAGAGGCAGGCAAATTCATTCTCTCTCTCTCTCTCTCTCTCTCTCTCTCTCTCTCTCTCTCTCTCTCTCTCTCTCTCTCTCTTGTTCTACACAAGGTTTCTCTGTGTAGCCCTGGCCTGGAACTCACAAATCCACCTGCCTCTGCCTCCCAAGTGCTGGGATTAATGGCATGTGCCATTACTGCCCAGCTAGGCAAATCTCTTGTGATTTCCAGGCCAGCCTGGCTTACAGAGCAAGGTTTAAGACATCCAGGCTATATAATAAGTCTCTCTCTCTCTCTCTCTCTCTCTCTCACACACACACACACACACACACACACACAGACTGCCCTTGATTGATTTCATAGCAATTCTTCTGCCTTGGCTCCCAAGTACTGGGCTTCTAAGAGCGCATCTCTAATGCACTCAACATGTGAATGTGTGTGTGTATGAGTGTGTGTGTATTCATGTGCATGTGTGCATGTGCATGTGTGTGTGTGTGTGTGTGTGTGTGTGTGCTAGCATCTCTATTAGCTCTTTGGGGCGGTGATTAAGGAAAGTCAGGGTCCTGCAGTGCTGTGGCTGTCAATCTGATAAGACAGTTGGCCCTCGGTGACTAATGCTGCTCCGGGGTGCTGTCGTGGTGCTGTCGTGTAACCTGCACAAAGGGCTGATTCACAGCGCCAGTGGGACAGAGCCAGATGGCACAAGACTTCGTGCTCCTTAGACCAGGACACAATTAGAACTCAGAAATTGTTTATTTCTGGAATTTTCCATTTAACTAATATATTTTGGCCAGTTGACTGGTTCGGGATAGCCCAGGACACTGAAGGAGCCCTGTAGCCTGCCATACACTTTGTCCAACACCCACCTCTCCTGCTTAAGAGGAGCTCAGGGTGCAGCCCTGGGTATCACACACAGTAGGCAAGTGCTGCCTCCACCCACTGAGCCACACTCCCCAGCCCCCAAGAGACTCATTTCTCCCGGGGTCTGTGTGAGTCTGAGTTCTCACTCACTGGGGGACCTTGGCAACCGCATGGTCCTGTTCTGATTTATAGTGGGGGAGCCACCAATTGGAGACCGAAAGTACCTGTCTGGGGACTACAGGAGATCTACACACAACTAGCTCCAGGCTCCCCCTGGGCCTCAGGCCTGTTCCAGTATTTAATTCCTCATTAACTGCCACCACAAGTTGCTGCTGAACTAAGACAGTAGAGTCCCAGGGGGCCCATTTCTGCCTGCAGGAATTCCCCAGTGTTATGTTTCTTTTTTCGGTATTTTAGGCATCCTCCCACAGCCCAGTCTGGCCTTGAACTCACAAAGTAGCCTTAACTCCTGACCCTCTTACCTCTGTTCCCTGAGTGCAAGGATTTCAGTCACATGCTACTAAGCCTGGCCTGAGCTGTTGATGCTGCTGCTGCTGTGCTCCCCCTTCCCTTCTCCCCTCCCTCCTCCCCCTTTTCTTCCCTCCTCCTTTCTTCTTGGGCTGTGCCTGTGCCATGGTGCACATCTGGAAGCCAGAGAACAACCATGTGCAGTCAAGTCTCTTCTTCCACTCTTACGCATGTGCTGGGGATTGAGTGCAGGTGTCGAATGCCTTTACCTGCTGAGCCATCTTGGCCGACCTGAGTTCTTAATATTTGCAAGTTGGTGGCGGCAGGCATCCCTGTCCCGAGACTGTGTCCTGAACTCCCATTTAACTAACGTCTAATAGTGCACCTGAGGCTCCAGGGTAGAAGTTGAACCACGCCCGTGAGCATTTAGAGAATGCCAAGTATACAGTAAACACTGGAACAGAACTGTTCAATTCCTTCTCGTCCTTCAAGGGTTAGAGCCTGCGCCCTCATTTCACCGTGGTGCAACCAAGACGCTTTCACTGAGGTTTCAGCTACCTTCCCCACCCTGTGAGAGTAGCCCTGGCTGTCCTGGAACTCGCTCGGTAGACCAGGCTGGCCTGAACTCTGAGATCCGCCTGTCTCTGCCTCCTGAGTGCCGGGACTGAAGGCCTGCGGCACCACCTGGCCAAGTTTTAGCTTTTAAATGAGCTATCCTGGTCCAATCCTGGAATCCAGGATACAAACAGAAAAGCAACTCCAATAGTCATTCCGTGACTCACTCGCTGGGGGACCTTCCTAACTTGACACTAAGTCCCCCTCCCCCAATCTAAAATAATAATTAAAAAACAACCCTATATTGTATATGTGGTGGTTGGATGCTAATGGCTCCCACAGACTCATTTCCGTTACTAGTCAGTGGAACGGGCACTAGATCGGTAAAGCGAGTGCTGAGATTTAAGGCCTGTGCCCCCCCACCCCCCACTCCCCACCCCCCATCCTCCCCCCACCCTGCTTGCCACACAAGGCCTTTGACTCTTCTTTCCCACTCACTGACCCACTTGCATGCAGGAGAGCGCCTTTCCTCTTCCTTGCTAAGCTGTCTCTGGGCCTGGAGAGATGGCTCTGAGGTGAAGCGCCCTGGCTGTTCTTGCAGAACAGTTTCCAGCATCTACGTGGCAGATCACAACCATCTGTAGCTCCTTGCTTTCAGAATCCAATCCCCTTCCAGGGAACCTTACACACGGGTGTGGTGAACTTACATACATGAAGGCAAAATACTCATACATGTCTTAAAAGATCTGAAAATATTTTTTAAAATAACTTTTTAAAAGACAACTACTACAGGGCAGTGGTGGCGCACGCCTTTAAACCCAGCACTTGGGAGGCTGGTGGATTTTTGAGTTTGAGGCCAGCCTGGTCTACCAAGTGAGTTCCAGGACAGCCAGGGCTACACAGAGAAACCCTGTCTTGAAAAGAAAAAGGGGGTCGGGGGGGGCTGGAGAGATGGCTCAGCAGTTAAGAGTACACTGACTGCTCTTCCAAAGGTCCTGAGTTCAAATCCCAGCAACCACATGGTGGCTCACAACCATCCATAATGAGATCTGATGCCCTCTTCTGGGGTGTCTGAAGACAGCTACAGTGTACTTACATATAACAATAAATAAATCTTAAAAAAGAAAAGAAAAGAAAACCCAAAAAACAAAAACAAAAACAAACCCCCCCCAAAACAACAATAACAAACCCGACTACTGAGGATGCCAAGAAGTGCTTGCTGACAGGAGCCTGATACAGCTGTCTCCTGAGAGGCTCTGCCAGATCCTCACCAATACAGACCCGGATGCTAACAGCCAACCATCAGACTGAGCACAGGGACCCCAATGGAGGAGTTAGGGAAAGGACTGAAGGAGCTGAAGGGGTCTTACCTGGCATCAGTGTGGGGCAGGGGAGGTCCTGTGAAGGTTTGATGCCCCAGTGTAGGTGAGAGTAGATGGGTGTGTGGGGTAGCACCCTCATGGAAGTAGGGTGAGGGGGGAATGGGATAGGGGGGTTGCAGAGGGGAAACCAGGAAAGGGGATAACATTTGAAATGTAAATAAAATATCCAATTAAAAAAACGCTTATTAGCCGGGCGTGGTGGCGCACGCCTGTAATCCCAGCACTTGGGAGGCAGAGGCAGGAGGATTTCTGTGTTCCGAGGCCAGCCTGGTCTACAGAGTGAGTTCCAGGACAGCCAGGGCTACACAGAGAAACTCTTGTCTCGAAAATCCAAAAAACAAACAAACAAACAAACAAACAAACAAAAAAAACCCACTTATTACATTTAAGTTTTGTGTGTGTGTGTCTGTCTGTCTGTCCAGGAGTTGTTTCTCTCCTTCTACCTTGTGGGTCTTAGGGCTCCAACACAGGTTGTCGTGCTTGGCCTGGGCGCCATTAGCGATCTGCCTTGCCTGTCTCTCTCTTGCTAACTGTGAATCCCTGGCCCAGTTTATTGTTTCATTAGACACCCACCCTCCCTATCTCCTGTGCATTTGGGGTTTTTTGGTTTTGTCTTGAGACACAGAGGACAGCTTTAAACCTGACCTGTAGCCAAGGATGACCTTAAACTTGTCAGTCTTGCCGCCTTTGCCAACCAAGTGCGGAGATCGCAGATGGGCACTGCACACTGCCATGTCTTTGCATGTCTTTCTCCGTGTCATGAAGAGGCCAGCGTTAGGCCCATGAGCTCAGTCAGTGCTACACTAGGTTATTGAAGCGCTTGTTGTGCCCCCTGCCTCTCCTCCCCAGCCTCTGGGCTTGGCACGAAAGACAAGGCATTCACCAAGGGAGAATACAATGTCACTCCTTTGATGCTGAACCAATTCATATAAAAAGACAGTTTGTCGGTGCTTGGTTCAGGCCTCCTCAGCGCTGCTCCTGCTCCTGTTAAAGACGCCCTTTCCGGTCTCCATGAAGCTTTGTTGGGATTGACAGGGCTGCTTCGGACGCCAGCAGGCCTTGGGCAGGAAGGACCCGTGATCGAAGGACGTCTATGGAAATATGAGAGCCGAGCTCACTAGCCTTGAGTTGAGGTAAACTCTAAGGCATAATTTACACTCCAGTAAGGCTGAGCTCAGGATTTTGTCACAAATTATAACCTTTCTTGGCTTTTGCGTCTTCTGTACTGCTCCCCTCCCTGCCCCCACCCCGCCCGCCCCACCCCCATCCTTCTGGATTCTCCTAGGAACACGTCCTTAATAAATCACTTGCCCACAAACCCTTGACTCAGGGTCCACTTCTGGGGCACCTAACCTAAATACTTGTAACTATTCACTACTCAGCAGATGGCCATGTGACTCTGCGGCAGGAGGGGACCCGCTCAGCCCTCACTGAGTCAAGCGCGGCCACTGCAGCTGAGGGACCAGCTCCCACCAGTGGAATGTCCCGGAGTCCCTGATGCGCGCCACTGGCGACCCCTTACAGTGACCCTAGCCTCACTGTTTCCTCTGGGAAAAGCCCACGAGGGGGGCTTCTCCTTCAGCCCGGGGCCCAGAACAAGCCGTGTCAGGCAGGCAGGCCGTCCCCGAGCTGATCAACTGCCAACCGCGGAGCTGTCAGCAACAATGAACCTTTATTTTTGTAAGGGGTGGAGAGACCTGGGGGTTGGGACTACCATCCTGCCTCACAGCTACAATGTAGGCTGGGTGGGGCAGCTGGGGAATAGACAGCTTGGGGATGAAGCCAAAGTTAATTTCTTTCTCATCACAAAACTGTGGCCACGCTACTGAGGTTTCTCGAACCTTAGTGTCTCCCAGTTGCAGAATGGCGGCTTTAAGCTCGAGATGGTGGTGTGTGTCGGTAATTTCAGACTCTGGAAGATGGAGGTAGGAGGACCAGGAGTCCAAGATCATCCTTGGAGACATACGGAGTTTGAGGTTAGCCTGGGCTACAAGAGACCCTATCCCAAAATAAACAAAAAGAATGAAGCTATGAACGTCTCCCAGCCCAGGAGGTTATTGTGGGGGGTCAAATGAGTTAACATATATGTGAAGTCTTTCAGACAGAGCCTGGCATATGGTAAATGTTTAATGAATATTAACTAAAGTGAACTTGAGTTATGAGCTGCCATAATTCATGCCCAAGGTTTTACCTGTAGCCATTGGATTTGTCCGCCACCTCCTCTGGACGGTTGATGGACCGTCACTATTGTTTTATTTTTTATTTTATTTTATTTTATTTTATTTTATTTTTTCTTTAAATAACCCTTGTGTCGAGGGCTGACTTTGAATAGATCGCAGCGAGGGAGTTGCTCTGCTACGTACGAAACCCCGACTCAGCCGTCTACGAATGGTTTAGCACCAGGTTCCACACGAATGTGCAGATCAGCACGACAGGCGAGAGTGCGGCCCCCTTTCAGGCCGCACCCCGTTTCCCGGACGAATGGCTCTCTGCACCGGACCCTAGTCCTGACGCCCGTCGCGCGGAACACAGTATTGTTTTATTAACAAAAATTTTTATTACATTTTTTAAATTGTGCGAGTGCGTGTCTTACACGTCATCCCACACGTGTGGAGGTCAGAGGTCAACCTGACCTCGTCTCCTTCCTCCACGTGCATCCCAGGGATGGGAGTCAGTTCCCCAGGCTTGGCAGCTGCACCTACTGAGCCATCTCGCTGGTCTGCCCTGCGAGCTCTAAATTACAAAAGAGATTTGAAAAGTATGCCAAGTTTCAAACTATGAAGTCTCCAGTGTTTGGCCAGTTTTGATCTACAGCAAGGAGGCTTCATCTGCTCAGACTTAATGAGCAGATACCCATGATGCAATGGTGGGAAGGGGGTTGGGGGAAGAAGACAGTGGGGGGGACAGCCCTCCACAGGGCTGAAGTGAAGGGTGACCACTTAAAGACTTTTTGCTTGATGGGTATTAACTATAAGGTTGACAAATCTTATAGTTAGTCTTGTTGTTGTTTTGTTTTTTGGATTTGGTTTTGTTGAGACAGGGTTTCTCTGTGTAGCCCTGGCTGTCCTGGAACTCACTCTGTAGACCAGGCTGGCCTCGAACTCAGAAATCTGCCTGCCTCTGCCTCCCAGAGTGCTGGGATTACAGGCGTGCGCCACCACCGCCCGGCTTATAGTTAGTCTTACTGGTCAACTAGAGAGGATGGAATAATCCTCTGGGTATACTGGTGAGAAATTAGATTAAGTTAGCTGATGTGGGAAAACCCACCCTAACGTGGGCTGTACCATCCATGGACTGAGGTTAGGGGCAGAATAAACCAGTGAAAGCAAGCTGTGTCCTGCTCTTCCTCTCTTTGTAAACCACTTAGCCAGCTGTCTCCAGCTCCCGCTGCGGGGTTGGACCTACATACAGCTCAGGCTGGGACAAAGCAACTCCTTTCTCCCTTCAGTTGCGTGAGTTAGGGATTTTGTCACAGCAGCAAGGGAAGGAGGTACACTGGCCACTTAAGTCAGCATTTCTCAACCTGTGGGTCGCGACCCCCTTGGGAGTGGACCGACCTTTCCTAGGGTTGCATACCAGATATCCTCCTGTATAGTGGATACTTACAGTGTGATTCCTAACAGTAGCAAAGCTAGAGTTATGAAGTAGCAACAACAATAATTGTATGGTTGGGGGTCGCCTCAGCGTGAGGAACTGTGTTAAAGGGTCACAGCATTAGGAAGGTTGAGAATTAGGCTGGCCTAATTCCACCTCACAGCTTCCCTCACAGTGTCCCATCCCTTCCCCTTTCCTACAGCCTTGGTTTTTTGTTTATCTGTTGCAGTACAAACCTTACTTCCTTTTCCCTGACAG
This sequence comes from Apodemus sylvaticus, assembly GCF_947179515.1. Classification (NCBI taxonomy): domain Eukaryota; kingdom Metazoa; phylum Chordata; class Mammalia; order Rodentia; family Muridae; genus Apodemus; species Apodemus sylvaticus. Next base: position 6,165,503 of record NC_067490.1, read on the forward strand.
GTAGGAAACCCAAAAAGGCCTGGGGTTGGGTTGACAGGTTTGGGGACTCTCAGACTTGAAATTTCTGAGCCACTTTCTTTAAAACGTGCCTGTTCCCATCGTGGGCATTGGGGACCCAGGTAGGCATCTTTAGGTGAGTGTCCGTGAATGAGCGTTTGAGAGTCTCCTGGGAGATGAGAAGGGACGTCTCAGCCACTCGGTGGAGTGGTCAATGTGGCTTTATCAAAAGGAGCCAGGATTAAGTTAGAACGATATAACCAACCAGCACCAGCAGGAGAGGTTATGCCAGGCCTGATGCCCGGGGCCCAGAGCCTTCCCAGCAGCCTGTGCGGGCGTGGCTAGCCTCCAGTGTGCCCCGCCCCTCGATCGTGGGGCACAGCCACCCGTGCAAAATATCTTTCCTACCTCCCCCTTGCATTCCGCACAAAGGATGTGCCGCATCACACGGACACCGCCAACACTCCTTTCTGCGCCGGGGACATAAATCACACGCCTCGTGCTTCCGTCCCCAACCAAGCCCACGGGCTGCTCCACAGAGCATGCGCCAAGCACACACCAGCTATGGGCCTCAGTCCTCCCCGCAGCAGACAGAGAACTCATCACCACAGCCAGTAACAGCTTTATACCAATCACACACCAAGACCAAGCAACCTGCCCCCACCATTAATATATCACACTCACATGAAAACACAACTCAGGTTTTTACCAGATTTCATGTCTCATACCAAGATCTGCTTGTATGCATAGCATGCACGTGGTCTTATTCCCCACAAGAGAATTGGGGGTGGGGAGGACCTGCACATTTCCTACATCTGACGTCAATACTCACGCAGTCTAAAGTGTACACACCCATCTCTCTATGTATCTTACAAATATACCACGTCTTCCCACTTGGGGTAACTGAAATCTGGCAGACAAAGGTACCAGCAGACCCACTGTGCACAAACACATCTTCTGATCACACTCATACTGTATCTCAACACACACAACATATATACATCATACTCAGTGGCACCTTGCCCAGGCCTCTGGGTCAGCCCAGCATGAAGAGCTGGGTCTGCGTGCCTGGGGCTGGGTCATTCTAGTGCTGAAACTCAACTCCTGAACTCCAGAAGCCCCTGCAATCCCTGGTAATCTGGTACAATTAGTCTTCACTTGACGAGTTGCTCATAGGGACATGTGGTTGGCGTGGCTGGGTTCCTGTGACAGAATCTGAGATGCTGGGAGAGTGGGGTGGGGAGCAGGGAATGGGGGAGGGGTGTGGGGTAGAGCGGGCGCTGGTGCCTCAGGGGACAGAGAGTACCAAGTCACTGTCCCCTTTGTCCCCTTTGACTAGAGGGGAGTCGTGCCTCACAGATACAGGGAGGAGCTGTCCAAAAGAAAATGGAAAGCCACAGAAGGCTCAAGCACACTTGCCTGCTTTTACCACAGGCAGATCTGGGAGAAGTCTCCTGTCCTGAGTTTCCTCCACCGAGACGTCTCCATCTGGTAGGCTGTCCATATATCTCTCACCCCCATCCTGGCAGAGACGCTGTGGCTGGAACCAAAAGACCACCTGTCTTGAGCCACCACCTTCAAAAGCCTTTCATTCCGTCCTAATGGGCCCAGGCGCCCAGGCTGCCCCACCCTCGGGCGGGATTAGCTCCCCAGAGCTGTTTAAGGCACATCAAAAGAGTTCCTCTCACTAAAATAGCTCTCTGGGACCCTGCCTGCTAGCCTGAAATTATACCAGAGGACTGTTCTCTTAGGTAAAAAGCATCCTGCTGCCCAAAAGGTCTCTGCTCTAAATGCACCTGTGTCCGTGGGAGGCACTCCCCGGCCGCAGCCTCCAACCCGCCCTCTCATTGTATTGCGGTCACTCAAGCATTTGCACGCACAACGCAGAAAGCCAGCACGCTGACGACTTCCTGTAGGAATGGAGCCCAGGATGGAGGGCTGGAGACAGGGGCGTGGATAGTGGATGCGGAGAGGCGAGGGGTAGGGCACACTCTTGGCAGGTCTTGGCAGAGGTAGAGAAGCACCCAGGGCTGTCCAAAGACCCCAGGAGGTAGAAGAGGGTGGGTTGTAAAGGAGGAGTGGCTTTCGGGTGATAGCGAGGATCTATGTCCGGGAGGAGGCCGTTTTTAGGGTCACTGTAGGGCATCATCGACTCTGGAAACTCAATGTTTGCAGTAGAGCACATGACCTATTTACTGACAAGGAGGAAAAAAAAGGTTACACACAGTAAAAGGAGTCAGAGACGGTTTGTTCGGTTTGTTCGCTGGCTGGAAAGAGAGGCTGCTGTTGTTCTCTGCGGGCTCCAGGGCGACTTGCCTTTCTTCTGGGGCCTCCCTGTACTTGCTACAACGAACATGGAACATGCCCTCCTTCGACAGATCCAGGGATGGAACATAGAGTCTTGCACACGCCAGCCCGCGGTCCCTACACTCTCCTGCGTTAAGATGTTATTGAGATGGTCTCACGGAGCTCCCAGGCTGGCCTGGAACTTACTCTGTAGCCAAGGATGACCTTGAGCGGATCTTTCTATCTCAGCGTCTGGAGTGCTAGGATTAGAGGCTCGAGGCGTGCACGTGCACCACACACCGGCTTATGAGCTGCTGGGTGAATGGTAGGCAGGCACTCTACCCTCTGAGTTGCGTATGAAGTATCATTAAATATCCTAAAAGTATTAGAAGAGGGCTCAGTGGCTATTAATTGAGTCCTTGTCAAATTCACAAGCCAGGGTCGCCACACTCAGATGGTTCTACTAACTCAAGGTAGCACAGGTTTGCATGCAGCTCAGCACAAAGATCGCACGCTGTAAGGGCTACGCTGTGTGGGTTCAGATCTGACCGAGCACAGCACGTGTAAAGCTCACCTGAGCTACTGCGCATGTGCGGAACTCGGGCAGCGCAGCTGGAGCCGGGTAATCGCAGCCTGAGCATCAGCTGAGGCGTGTCATTAGTGGTTAAGTGCTTGGCTGCTGGAGCCAGCCTGTCTGGGTTCAAATCCTTGCTCAGTCTCTGTCTGGCTTGGGAAGTTAACTTCATCTCTACCTCTACCTCAATTTCCCAATCTGTAAAATGGGGATGAAAGTCACGGAACTTCCTTCACGCATGAGTAAGGGGCAAATGAAGCAAGCGATCCCTGGATGCTTATAACTCAGAGCCTTGTGAGGGGAAAGTGCTCAGCAAGTTGTGAACCCCAAGCCAGGGTCGCCACACTCAGATGGCTCTAATAACTCACGGCAGCCCAGGTCTGCAGGTCTGCAGCTCAGTCAGAAGGAGTACTTCAGTACCTCATTACCATGATGATTTTGATCTTGGGGAGATGGGAAGTGGGGGTGAGGAGCCCCAGAGCACCCTCGGCAGTCAGTGTGTAGGTGCGTGAGGGAGCACGGGGATACCAGGAGGGCAACAACTGGGTTCTCTTTTTCTTTCCTCTTTCTGGTCGTCCTCCAACTGAGATTTCAAGGTCTTTTACTTTTTACTACTCTTGTGTTTTTTTAATGTATGTCGGTGAATTTGCATCCCACAGTGTGAGCCTGTGGTAGTCAAAGCACTTCCTGCAGAAGTTGAGTCTCTCTCTCTCTCTCTCTCCACTGTGTGCAGAGCAGGGATTGAACTCATATCCTCGGGCTTTGCTGCAAGCCTCTTTACCAGCTGAGCCATCTCAGCTCCTCTCCATTCAGAGATCAAACTTCGCTCCTTGGCTGGGAAGATGGTCCATTGGTCAGAGCCACTTGCAGTCCAAGCATGAGGAGATTCTTCAGACCCGCCAAACTCCCAGAAATCTGGGGATGCACTAAGTAGTTTGTTTCTTAGCTTTTATTACCTGTTATTTGTTTTGGGGGTGGCGGGCGGGGGTGTGTGCTTGCGTGTCAGGACACACGTGGAGGGTGACTTTCAGAAACAGACTCTCTCCTTTCACCAAGGGATTAAACCCAAGTTATTAAGCTGGGTATGAGATACTTCCGCCCACTGAACCCTCTAGCCAGCCCTATTTTGTCCTTTTGAAACAAAGTCTCACGGCTGGAGAGATGTCTCAGCGGTTAAGAGCACCGACTGCTCTTCTGGAGGTCCTGAGTTCAAATCCCAGCCACCACACGGTGGCTCACAACCATCTGTAATGAGACCTGACACCCTTGGGAGGCAGAGGCAGGAGAAACGCTTTGAGGCTGGAGAGAACTGAACTTGAAAAGCCGCATAAATTTGTCTGGGCCACTAGGTGCTTAACTGTTTATGCAGGCAATTGACATAAACATTTCGGGAAGGTATTTTGCTGCCTTGGACGGATATGAAGCTTTCATTAGAGTCATTTTCATTGTTGGGATGATCAACACTTCAGAGATACAAGAGAGGAATAGATTTACCTTGGCTCCAGGTTTTAGAGAGTTTGGTCCATAATCGACGCCGGCCCCATGAGGAGCATCGCGGTGCAAGCGTAGAAAGCAGAGAGAGCGCATGAAGACGCAGAACCCGGGCACCCCTGCAGGGCCAGCTCCTGGTGACCCTCTTCCTCTTCTAGCCAGGCCTCCCCAGATAGCGCTGCCAGCTCGGGACCGACCGTGCGGTCACCACATGAGCCTGTGGGCCACGCCCACTAGCACAGCAACAAGATGGTTCCCTCCGCAACGTGTGGCCTTTGCGCAGTCTCTTAAAGGCTACAAAGGAAAAAAAGACCGAAAATGAAAAACAATAACGGCCGGGCAGTGGTGGTGCACGCCTTTAATCCCAGCACTTGGGAGGCAGAGGCAGGTGGATTTCTGAGTTCAAGGCCAGCCTGGTCTATAGAGTGAGTTCTAGGACAATCAGGGCTACACAGAGAAACCCTGCCTCGAAAAACGAAAGAAAGAAAGAAAGAAAGGAAAGAAAGGAAAGAAAGGGAAGAAAGGAAAGAAAGGGAAGAAAGGAAAGAAAGGGAAGAAAGGAAAGAAAGGAAAGAAAGAAAAAGAAAGAAAGAAAGAAAGAAAGAGAGAAAGAGAGAAAGAGAGAAAGAAAAGAAAAACAACGAGGAAGATTGCCCGAGGAGGAAGGAAGTCGATTTTCAGCCGCCTTCAGGGCCAAGAGCAAAGCCCCGCCAGCTCGCCCTGCAAATTACGGACTTGCCAGCCACAGTCAAGCCGACTGGTTCTCAGAATAGATCTCTCTTAGGTCTCTGCTCCTCTCCGTCTCTTTTTCTTCTCCTTTTCATTCTGTCCCTCGGGAAACTCTGACAAATATAGTAATACGAACACACTTGCTTTCCTTTCCGTTCTTTCTTATTTATTCTTTTTGAGGTAGCATCTCTTATGGGCTGCCCTCCAATTCGCTGTATAGCCAAGACTGACCTCGAATTTCTGCCTCTATATCCTATATAATGGAATTTTTAGATTTTTTTTTTTTGGTTTTTGTTTTTGTTTTTTGGATTTGTTTTTTTCGAGACAAGGTTTCTTTGTATAGCCCTGGCTGTCCTGGAACTCACTCTGTAGACCAGGCTGGCCTAGAACTCAGAAATCTGCCTGCCTCTGCCTCCCAGAGTGCTGGAATTATAGGCGTGCGTCACCACCGCCCGGCGAATTTTTAGATTTTAAAAAAAGATTTATTTATTTTATTTATATTAGTACACTTTCACTGTCTTCAGACACCCCAGAAGAGGGCATCACATCTCTCTTTTTTGTTTGTTTGTTTTTTTGTTTGTTTGTTTTTTGTTTTTTGTTTTTTTCGAGACAGGGTTTCTCTGTGTAGCCCTGGCTGTCCTGGAACTCACACTGTAGACTAGGCTGGCCTCGAACTCAGAAATCCACCTGTCTCTGCCTCCCAAGTGCCACCACCACCCGGCTGCATCAGATCTCATTACAGATGGTTGTGAGCCACCATTGTAGTTGCTGGGAATTGAACTCAGGACATCAGTGCACTTAACCCTTGAGCCATCTCTCCAGCCCAGTAGAGGCCAGAAGAGGGCATGGCTTGCCTGCTACTGGAGTTCATAGACGATTATGAACTGCCGTGTGTGTGCTGGGAATCCAGCCTGGGTCCTTCTGTGGGAGAGCCAGTGCTCTTACCCCTCAGCATCTCTCCTTCCAACTCTCTGTTTTTTTGTCTGGTTTTTGTTAGCATTCTGTCTAAACTCCACCCCACAGCTTATGCTAAAGTTTAGACACAATGCTAATAGTTTTGCTTGGAATTCCCCCCAGCTCCTCCCCCCCCCCCCACACACCTTGGAATCAGAATTTCCCTAGGTAGCCAGAGCTGTCCTTTGAACTTGTGAGTCTACCACATTCCCCAAGGCTGGGTGCAACCACTCTGTCCTGGAATAGGTATTTCTAAAAACAGCTTTTGTGGGGACCAGCAAGACCGATTAGCAAGTAAAAGCCCTTGCTGCTAAACCTGAGGGCTTGAGTTCGACCCCTGGGACCCACATGATGGAGGAGAGACCACTCTGGCTAGTTGTCCCCTGACTTTCATAGAAGCTTGCTTTGGTACACCTGTTTCCCTAATGAATCGATGATGATGAGGATGATGATGATGATGATGATGATGATGAAGAAGAAGAAGAAGAAGAAAACAAGCCCGTGGTGCATCCAACATGGGAAAGTTTCGGATTCTATAAGCCGTCAACTGTTTCAACTAGAAGGCTATCCCTGGAAGGAGACACAGGTTATGTGCCGCTACTACCTCTGGGAAGGAAATGGTGGCTGGAGGGCCAGGGGTTTGTCTGGGATCCGGAAAGACTTTTTTGTTTTTGTTTTTAACCAACATCCTTTTTCGTCTTTTGACTGTTACTCCTGGGAATGTATTTCGGACTCAACAAAATAAATACAGGAAATTATGGAAAAGCGAACCTGCACTTTGGACTATACTACAAACAGATTTTTAAAAGATATTTGGAAAAAGAACCGAGCGCGGAGCAAGCAGCTGCTATTGATGGTGTCAAAGCCGTGTTTGTCTTTTCAATCCTGCTGACTCCAGCGGCTCCTGGCCTGGGGCGGCTCAGGCTAACAGCCCTGAGTGGGGGTGGGGAGGGGGTCGGCTGAGGTTTCCCAAAACCTGGATGGGGCGGGGCCGTGGCGGAGGCGCGGCTATTCGTGCAGAAAGCCGCACAGCCCGAGGGCAATTTGCTTTTTGTTTTGCGGCTTTTGGCACTGTTTGGTTAGATTTATTTATTTATTTTTGGACACTGGGTCTCCTGCAACTCTGGCGAGGGCTGAAACTTAGTATGCGGCTCCTGATGACAACCCTGACGGGCCGTCTGGTCATCCAGCCCCCACCTCTGGAGTTCAAACCCACCAAATCCGGTTTTCGTAGTGCTCAGAATGGAACCCAGGATTTCCTGTACGCTAGTCAAGTTTCCCACCAACGGAGCTCCGACCCCAACTCCTTTATTTATTTCCCGCGGGGTCTCAAGTAGTCCAGGCTGGCCTCCAAACGTCCTACGTAGCTGAGGATGAACTTGAACTCTGGATCCTCACTCTAAACTCCCCGAATGCGGAGTGCGGGAATAAGAGGCTACGTCACCGCTCCCCGGTGCTAGTTGTCATTGTTATTATTTTGAGAGGAAAAATAAATAAATAAGTCAAGGACACTGGCGGAAAGCAAGTGGGAACAGGCCAGGCCAGCTGAAGTTGTCCGGACGCAAGCTCCTGCCCTGGGTCTTTGGAGATATAATTAGCTGGTTTTTCCAGCGTTGAGTGGGTGGTTCACTTCTGCACCCCTGGCGAGGCTGGGAGATGATGCAACCAAAGGCAAGCCCGGGCAAGGCCGGCAGAGAGCTGGGGTGTGCAGACAACTCGGTCCTGGGCGTGGGGAGTGTGGGTCAGACTGCCAGGGGAAGCAGCTAAGCCGGCCGCTGTCCAAGTCTCCGCCTCGCCCCTCCCCCCTCCCTGCCCAGCAACAGCTTCTATTCCGAGTTCTTTTGCGCTCTCTCTCTCCCGCAGGTGGAAGAGTCCAGGGGAGAAATGGAGGCCACTTGGGGGAGGGGGAGCTCTGCTCTGAGCGATTAAATCTGGCACTGAGGATGGAGAGGGGACTTGTAATCAACGGGAGACATTTTTCAGGTCACTACGTGCTCCTGGGGCTAGCCACCCTTAATCCAATCTTATTTTACTTTTCTTGAGACAGGGTCTCCTGCTGCCCGGGATGGCCTCAAACTTGCAACATAGAGGATGGCCTTGAACTTGTGACCTTCCTGCCTCTATCACCCAAGTGATGGGGATGAAGCCTTGCACCATCACTTCTGGCCGTGGAGTATAGTTTTTAATTGCGTTAATGGTTGAATAAAAAGATCTTAAGGGCTGGTGAGATGGCTCAGCCGGCTAAGGAACTTGAGGCCAAGCATAACAAGCCGAGTTTGAGCCTCAGAGCCTGGATGGAAGGAGAGAACTGAGCCTGAATATTGTCCTTTGACCTCCACTAATGTCATCCTGCCCCCGTGTATGTTGAAATAGCACAGTTATTTCCATAACTTAGACTTTCCATAAGACTAGAGGGGCTGGAGAGATGGCTCAGCGGTTCTTCCAAAGGTCCTGAGTTCAAATCCCAGCAACCATATGGTGGCTCACAACCATCCATAACGAGATCTGATGCCCTCTTCCAGCTGGCCCTCTTCCAGGGTCCAGCTACAGTGTATTTGCATATAATAAATAAATAAATCTTTAAAAAGGATAAATGGATATTAATTATTTTTTAATATTTACTTGTTTTGATTTGTATAGGTGTTTTGCCTGCATGTGTGTCTGTGTACTTCATGTATGCGGTCCTGGTGTCTAGGGTCCTGGGAGCAGGTAGTACAGGAGACCAGCCCCTCTCCCAGAAGTGTCCACTGTCCACTGTCCTGCTTTCTATCTTCTTCTTCTAATTCTTCTAATTCTTCTTCCTCTTCCTCTTCCTCTTCCTCTTCTTCTTCTTCTTCTTCTTCTTCTTCTTCTTCTTCTTCTTCTTCTTCTTCTTCTTCTTCTTCTTCTTCTTCTTCTTCTTCTTCTCCCTCTTCCCTTTCCTCGTCCTCTTCTTCTGTTTTAAAATTATTTATCTTTATGTATATGGTGCTCTATCTGCATGTACACCTGCGTGCCAGAAGAGGGCATCAAAACTCATTGTAAATAGTAGCAGCCACCGCGTGGGTGCTAGGAATTGAACTCGGGACCCCTGGAAGAGTAGCTAGTGTTCTTAACCGCTGAGCCCTCTCTCCAGCCCTCTAGTCTTATGGAAAGTCTCAGAGTACAGGTGTACATAGGACCTGAGTTTCCCCCCCCCCCCATTTTTGTTAATATTTTCTCACATTTATTTTTTTGTCCAGTGCATGTGTGTATTTGTGCGCACACATGTGCCAGGTTTTCATGTGGGGGGTCAGAGGACAACTTTCTTTTTTTTTTTTAAGATTTATTTTTATTATACATAAGTACACTGTAGCTGTCTTCAGACACCCCAGAAGAAGGCATCAGATCTCATTATGGGTGGTTGTGAGCCACCATGTGGGTGCTGGTGTTGGGGTCAGTGGGTGGCAGTGGCAACTAACTCCAGAGAGACTACACCAGGCCAAACAGTTCCATGTGAGGTTTACTGAGAAGGGGAAGGGCAAAGGTGACAGTGGAAAGAGAAGAGGGGAAGAGAGAGAGAAGAGGGGTGCTTCTCTTATACATACACACACACACACACACACACACACAGATGGTGACATGGTCACAGGTAAAGGTGAGCCCAATGGATTCTGGGAATATGGTGGCTGTTGCCTTGGCAACAGGCATTATAGGTCGTGCTGTCGCCTATGTGATGTCACAGGTTTCAGAGGTCCTGGTACCAACAGCTGGGATTTGAACTCATGACTTCGGAGTTCATGGCACAGTGGTTAAGAGCAGTCATTGCTCTTAACCACTGTGCCATCTTTCCAGTCCCAGAAGACAACTTTCAGGAGTCATTTCCCTCCTCCTAAATGGAGGTTCTGGGACTCAGACTCAGGTGTCCTCAGCCTTGGTGGTGTGTAAACTGGAGAAATGGCCATTCTGTGGTATAGTGAAGGGGATTTTTGTTTGTTTGTTTTTTTGATTTTTGGTTTTTTTCGAGACAGGGTTTCTCTGTGTAGCCCTGACTGTCCTGGAACTCACTCTGTAGACCAGGCTGGCCTTGAACTCAGAAATCTGCCTGCCTCTGCCTCCCAGAGTGCTGGGATTACAGGCGTGCACCACCACCGCCCGGCCCTGCGAAGGGTGTTTTTTTTTTTTTTTTAATTGTAGCTATGAGGGAGAGAGCAGCCAGAAGCTTCTGGAAGCATCCAGAGAAGAGAGAGAGAGGGAGGGAGGGAGGGAAGAAGGGACGGAGGGAGTGGGGGGGAGAGAGAAGAGAGAGAGAGAGAGAGAGAGAGAGAGAGAGAGAGAGAGAGAGAGAGAGAGAGAGGATGGCTAGCCTACTGGACCTGGCCATGGAGAAGCAGGAGGGGCGGGGCATAGAGGGAGAGCGAGAAGGGGGAGGAGGAATACAGAAAGAGGGCGGGGCCAAGAGGGAGCGGGGCTGGAATGGTTACACAGGGAAGGTGTAGCTGAGGGGGGTTTAGAGTGGAGGAGGAGGTGAGGAGCGCCGAGTAACAGGTACCTGTGATGGGAGCCTGGAGACCAGAGCGGCCTTCGGTATGCTAAGAGGCATCACAGATCGCCATTTGTCACTTCTGCCAGCGATAAGGGAAATGGCTCCTTTGAAATGGGAAACTGGCTTCACAGGTTACTGAGGAATGCTGGCTTTTGCCTAGCAGCCAGAGTCTGGAGAGCTGGAGCTTCCGACAGGTGGCAGGGACCCTTACCTTCTAAGCCATCTGGCCCCTGTTTGTTTTGAAGATAAGGTCTCTATAGCCCAGGCTGGCCGAGGACGCCTACATAGTCAGAGATGACCTTGACACCCCCCACCCCAGCGAGTGCCTGGACCAGGCCTGTGCCTCGGCACCCCGTGGATGGTACGTGGGTGGGATCAAGGCAAGGCTTTGTGCCCTCTACGCAGCAGCTGTATTTCTAATCCCTGACGGGTTTGTTTTGTTCTGTTCTTTCCTTCTTCCTTTGCTTCAGTACGAGACCATTGAATCCCAGACCGCGCACATGCTAGGCAAGGGCTCTCCCACTGAGATGCGCCCCCCAAATCTTTGATCTCACGCTCTGCTTTGAGGCAAGGTTCCCCTTAGGTCTCCAGAATCACTATATAGGCATCGAACCTCCCATCCTCCTGCCTCAGACCCCCAGGTGGCTGGCGTGGTAGATCTGTACCGCCAGACCTGACAATCTGATCATTTCCCCAAGGGCAGGCCCCTTTCCACCTCCCTCCCCTCTGTTCAGAAACCCTGGGATAGAAGGGGGGCAGCAGATGGGTCTATTTCTAGCCTGTCAAAATTCAAAGAAAAACTGGGCCTTTCTTGAGGTCTCAGAGAGCGAGCCCCAACCCTTCCAGATCTAGGCTGAGGATAATGTACCCCCTGTAAGAAATGCCCCGGAGCGATCCTTCCCTTAGGCCCCCAAGGGATTCCAGAAGGATGTGCGGAGACTGAGGGATTTTCCTGCCCGTGGGTCCAGTGAATCCTTCGGCTTTGATGTCAAGCTTTTTTCTTTCCTTTTTTCTTTTTTAAAGCTGTGTACCAGAAGGAGGAAGTGGGTCCCTGCTGTGTGAGGAGACTCTGGCACACACTGTCTTTTTGTCTTTGTGGGGACCTTATGGTTTCGTTTCTTGTGGAGCTGGAAGATCCCACACATGAAAGAACCCATTTCACAGGCACGTCTGCAGGGTTCGCACACCCTGTCTGGTGACTCAGCAGAAACAACCTAGGGAACTGGGCGGGAAGACTGCGCATCTGCCTGTGCGCTGGAGTTGGAGACTTCAGACTCCCAAGACTGCCTTCAGACTTTTTGCAAGAAGCAAGTCATTTGTTGTTAGGGAAGGTCACCACTAATCGGGTCCCCAGCCAGGGACTATAAAGATCTGTGCAGCCGTGTGTGTGTGTGTGTGTGTGTGTGTGTATCTGTCTGCGCGCGTGTGATCTATTGAGTTTTCACGTGTGGACTGGTGTGGGGAGGCGATTTGAATCCTCCTGAGCCAGGTGACAAAGTGCACGCATGCTCTTTAAATCCTTCTTTCTCCAGCACAGGGAAGAGACCTCCAGGTCCCGTGGATGGGGAAGCGGTAGGAGAGAAAGGGCCTGGCCCCTGAATCACCATGCGGAGGTTCCCCCCCCCCTCCGCACCTAGAACACCTCCCCCGGATCCACTAGTGTGAGAAATAATCTCCCTCCCCTTCAAACTGCTATCTTACTAAAGTAACTGGTTCGGTTCTATTTTAGTTTCAGTTGGTCTTTCGTTGGACGAGGCGGCCTCCGATTAGGATGTGGCCAGCTAGGATGTGGCCAGGAGGAGACCTGGCGATTGGTCCTCCCACAGGTTCAGAATGCTAAGAAGCCACAGAGGATGGTGGTCAGAGGCAACACATTCCTCCTGACTCTGCAGCCGTAGTGCGCCCACCATCCCTGGGGCTTTGAGTAGCAGACACTGCCTTCCAGGGTTGCTCTGGTGCCAATATAAGCTCAGAGGAACACAGAACCACCTTAGGGCAAAGACATCAGGATATGCCACTGTTAGGAACAGATGGAGGGGGTGGAGCCACGGGGATGGGTGGAGCCACGGGGATGGGTGGAGCCACGGGGATGGGTGGAGCCACGGGGATGGGTGGAGCCACATCAAGGACTTGGACTGACCCTGACCCCTGCACACACCACCAGAGCAACCAGTCCAGGGCAGGAGGGGCAGGGGTGGTGCTGAACTTCTGAGGCCGTAGCCCCACTGTGCAATCAGAGGCTCTAAGCCCTAAATCCTTAGCACTTTGATGCTGTGTGCTGGGGCCTGTCTCTGGAAGGGCTTTAAAAGAGTTTCTTCGGGAAGAAAAAACAGCAAAGAAGGCCAAGTTCTCAGATCCTTGGGGATCATCCGGAAAGCTGGTCTTGAGCGAGGGTATCTTGAGGTCTGTTTTGCTGAAACAGGATCTCATATGGCTCGGGACGACTGCAGATGATTCTAACGTTCTTTCTTTTCTTTTTTCTTTCTTTTCCTTTTCCTTTTTCTTCTTGAAGACAGGGTGTCTCTGTATAGCCCTGGCTGACCTGGAACTCACTCTGTAGACCAGGCTGGCCTCAAACTCAGAAATCCACCTGCCTCTGCCTCCCAAGTTCTGGGATTAAAGGCATGTGCCACCACTGCCCAGATTTTTTTTTTTCCTTTTTAAAGATTTGTTTATTTTATGTATATGAGTACACTGTAGCTGTACAGATGGTTGTGTGCCTTCATGTGGTTGCTGTGAATTGAATTTAGGACCTCTGCTTGCTCCAGTCAACCCCGCTTGCTCCCGGCCCAAAGATTTATTTATTATTATAAATAAGTATACTGTAGCTGTCTTCAGACATACCATGAGGGCATCAGATCCAATTACAGATGGTTGTGAGCTACCATGTGGTTGCTGGGATTTGAACTTAGGACCTCCGGAAGAAAAATCAGTGCTCTTAACTGCTGAGCCATCTCTCTAGCCCCCAAAGATTTAGTCTTTAATTATGTGTATATGCATGTGAGTGCATATGCCTTAGGAGTCCAGAAGAGGGCATCAGATCCCCTGGATCTGGAGTTACAGGTGGTTGTGAACTGCTCAACACTGCTACTGGGGCAGTGGTGGCACACGCCTGTAATCCCAGCACTCTGGGAGGCAGAGGCTGGCGGATTTCTGAGTTTGAGGCCAGCCTGGTCTACAGAGTGAGTTCCAGGACAGCCAGGGCTATACAGAGAAACCCTGTCTCGAAAAAAACCAAATCCAAAAAACAAAAAATAAAACAAACAAACAAACAAAAAACCCCAACACTGTCACTGGAACCTGGATTCAGGTCCTCTGCAGGAGCACTGTGCCCTGTTAATTGCTATAAGCCATCTCTCTAGCCCCAAGACCTTGAACTTCTGAACCTCCTACCTCTACCTCCTGGTGCTGGCATGACAGGTGTGTGCCACCACACCCAGCTTACACAGTGCTGGCCCAGATCCCAGGGCTTTGTATGTGCTAGACAAACTCTCTGTTGACTGAGCCTCATCTTCAGTCTATAATTAGATATTTTAGAAACAAAAATGATGGAGCTCCATTTAAATGATGTGTTTCTACCTGACAAACCGCATGAAAGCCCAGTGGTCTGGGTTTGATCCTCACACCACAACAGACAAGGAAACCAAAGGAAGGACAGCGCGAGGACCTGAGGACCGGGTGTAGCGGCATTCACTTTTAATATCAGCACTCAGGAAGTAGAGGTGGGACCTGGCAAGCACGGTGCCAGCAAGCCTGACTTCCTGAGCTCAATCTCCAGCGCCCACCTGGTAGGAGAAGACGGAGTCCTCTGATATCCACATGTGTGTCACAGAACACATGCATACACACATGCACACACACATGCTAAAGAAATAAAATGTAATAAAGATATGTTTTAAGAAACACAAGCTGAAGCCGGGTGGTAGTGGTGCATGCCTGTAATCCCAGCACTCTGGGAGGCAGAGGCAGGCAGATTTCTGAGTTCGAGGCCAGCCTGGTCTACAGAGTGAGTTCCAGGACAGCCAGGGCTACACAGAGAAACCCTGTCTCAAAAACAAAACAAAACAAAACAACAAGAAACACAAGCTGAGGCTGGGCACAGTGGAATAGCACTGTGGGAGGACAGCCAGGGGAACATAGGGAAACCCTGTGTCAAACAAACAAGAAACACAAGGCAGGACAGTCCCTGAGGAATGACACCCAAGGTTGGCCTCTGGTGTGACACACATACACACACATATACATGTGCACTTGTACCTACACACACACACACACACACACACATATATATACAAGAAAAAAAGAAAAGAAGTTGGTTTCTTTAGCATAAATTCTAGTCTTCATTAAGTAAAGTCGCACAGGTAAAGAGCCAAGCAGGTACAGAGAAATTTCTCCATAAACATTATTATTGTTACTGGAGTATAGATACTCCCAGGGAAAGGATCCCTTGGAATTCACTGGTCACTTAAACTCCCTGCTGGTTGGACGTGAGGGGAGAGGAGTGTATTTGCAGTGTGCACACCTGTCTGAGTATAAAGAGAATCAGGTTAGGCAGACAGAGGAGATGGGGTCTGATGGAGATCAGAGGCCTGAGAGCAGCTCAGCTGGTCCTGCTAGGAGGACCCAGCCTTCTGGGCTTTTCCATCCCATCAGCCATCTGGGTGCACCTTCAACACAGCCAGGCTGGAAGCTGTGCTTCCTCTCTGAGGCAGGTCTGGAAGAGGGAATCAGCTAGACATGCCCTCAGTCTCTGCAGAGAGCCAGCAGCAGAACTTTGGTAAGCCTGTCACAACCCTTTAGGAACTGACAGAGGTGAGAGAGGAGCGAAAGACATGACACGTACATACATAATACATACATGCACATACATACATGCATGCATACACACATGCATACACACAAACATGCATACACACATGCACACATACATACACATACACAAACGTACATGCATATACACATGTACACATACACATACACACATGCACACACATATATACACATACACACATATATACACACCATACACACACTCATACATACATGCATGCATATGCATAGCTATATGCATATGCACACTTACATACATATGTACATAATACACACATACATGCATAAATACATACACACTCATACATTCACAGACACATATACACATATATACACATACTTATACACATACACATACATACACATATATACATAAACATATACACATACATATACACATACACATATATACATACACACATATACACACATACACACATATACACATACATATACATATACACATACACATATATACATATACACATATACACATATAGAGACACACATACATACATATATACATACACATACATGCATACACTCTTATATACATACACACATACACACATATATACACACATAAATACATCTTCCTACCTGTTCACAAGTCATTCCCTCTTCCTGAACCCATGCTTCCTGACCATCTCTCTCCTCCTCTAATCTGCTCCCTGCCTGTCATGTTCCAAGACCCTTCACTGCCGCCCTGCAGGCTTGCCTTCCTTACTTTTTTGTTGCTGCAATAAGACACCAGGGCCAAGGCTTAAACTTATAGACGAAAAGTTTACTGGAGCTTACAGTTTCAGAAGGTTAGAGTCCATAATCATCATAGTGGGAACTGTGGCAGCAAGCCGGCAGTCATGGCCACGGAGACGTAGCTGAGAACTCAAATATCTGAGACACAATCATGAGGCAGACAGAGATAGCAGACACTGAGGGATAGGGGCGGAACAGTGAACAGTGTGGGCTTCACCTCAGGCTGGCATACAGGGCCACGCCTCCTCCCACAAGGCCACACCTCCTCCCACAAGGCCACACCTCCTCCCACAAGGCCACACCCCTCCCACAAGGGCACGCCTCCTCCCACGAGGCCACACCCCCCCCACAAGGCCATACCTCCTAAAATCCTTCCCAAACAGTTCCAACTGGGGACCAAGCATTCAAGCGTATGAACCCCTGGAGCCCATTCTTTCTCAGACTACCCTGCATGCCCTTCTGAGGTGAGGCCTCCACAGATTTCCCCCCTTGCTCCTTCATTTCCTGGGAAGCAAGCCTGTGCCCGGGAGCTACTGTCCTGCTGCGGGTACCGAGAGCAAGCCCCGAGGGAGAGATCGGAGATTTCGAGTTTCTTCATCTTTGTACCTTTGAGGCCCGAAGCTCATGAAGGCTTCCGGGCAGTTCATCTGTAGCTTCAAGGCCTCTTGCTTACCTATCCATACATTGACTGCTTCCTTCCTTTGTTTCCAGAAGCAATCCCATAACCCTTTACTGTCCAGAGTGGAAAGTAAACTATGCCAGTCTGTCTCTCCTGTTCTGCCCTGGGTTCTCAGCTCTTACGTAAAGCTTAAAGCAACCATTGGCCCAGTGGTGGCTGAGGCAGGAGAATCTTTCTGAGTTCAAGGCCAGCCTGATCTACAGAGTGAGTTCTAGGACAGCCAGAGAAACCACGTGTTGAAAAAAAAACCCAAATCAATCAATCTTCAATTAATCAGTTGATCATTGCACCATCACACGTGGCCTTCTTCCACGTCACCGTCACCAGGGCTCACTTACAGTTCCGAGCTCCCTCTCGACGGAGGGTAGACAAGATCGCATGACTGACTCCAACCCACGAAACCAGCCTTCTCTGCAGTTAGGGCAAAAGCAAGGATTCACAGTTCGATGGTGTCACCGCACTATGGGAGAGCTGCCCTCAGCCTGCACCCCGAGAGACCCCATGGAGCACAGTCTTCCATACTTTATCTGGGATAGACAATGGAGAAGTAACCTCGTGATTGTTTGTTTGTTTGCTTGCTTGCTTGCTTGTTTTCCTGTCAACCCAAACTTGAGCCACCCGGGGCGAGGAGGGAGCCTCAGTTGAGGAATGGTCACCATCAGGTTGGCCATGTTCCTCTAAAGCCCCTGCCTTCCAGGTTCCTGCCTTGGTTCTCCTCAGTGGTGCTCTGTGACCTGGAAGTGTAAGGTGAAATTAACCCTTTCCTTTCCAAGATGCCTTTGGTCACTGTTTTCTCACAGCAACAGAAACCCTAATTTTGACATTCACTGAACCAACTCACCAGCTGGCCTGGCCACCACCTTGTTTTTTGAGGGTCCACTAGAGCCTGGAGCTCACTGGCCAGGGAGTCCCTTCTAGTCTCCTGCTTCCAGTGTGTGTGCATGAGTGTGTGCGAGTGTGCCTGTGTATGTGTGTGTATGTTTGTGTGAGTGAGTCTGCATGTGTGTGTCAGCACATGTGCAAGTGTGTGTGCGAGCATGTGTGACTCTGTGTGTATATGCTTATGTGAGTATGTGAGTCTGTATGTGTATGTACATATGTATGTGTGCACACAAGTGTGGGTGAATGTGTGGTGCATGTGCATGTGTGAATATATGTGCATATGTTTGTGTGAGTGTGAGTCTGTGTGTATGTGTGGTGTGTGTGTGTTTGTATGAGTGAGTCTGTATGTATGTGAGCGCATGTGCAAGTGTGTGTGCAAGCATGTGTGAATGTGTATGTATATGCTTATGTGAGTATGTGAGTCTATATGTGCATGTATGTATGTGTGCACACAAGTGTGGGCAAATGTGTGATGCATGTGCATGTGTGAAAATGTGTGTGCATATGTTTGTGTGAGTGTGAGTCTGTGTGTGTATTACAAGAGCATGTAGCCAAGCCTGGCTCTTTCCTGTGGGTTCTGGAATTTCAACTTGGGTTCTATAATTGCAAGGCAAACAACTTTATCGGATGAACCTCAAAGAAATACCTTTCTTTCTCTCTCTCTCTCTCTCTCTCTCTCTCTCTCTCTCTCTCTCTCTCTCTCTCTTTCTTTTCTTTCTTTCTTTCTTTCTTTCTTTCTTTCTTTCTTTCTTTCTTTCTTTCTTTCCTTCTTTCTTTCTTTCTTTCGGTTTTTTGAAGACAGGGTTTCTCTGTATAGCCCTGGCTGTCCTGGAACTCACTGACCAGGCTGGCCTCAAAATTAGAAATCTGCCTGCCTTTGCCTCCTAGAGTGCTGGCATTACAGGCGTGTGCCACCACCACCCCGCAAGAATACATTTCTAATGATGGAGCCAAGACTACAGAAGTTTTGCAAGGTTGGAGAAGTCTTAGAAATGTCAGTTCTGATTTCTCAGGGATCTGAAAAGCTCTATCCCGACCCTCTGACCCTCCTGCTGAGGCCATTTTCTATTCTGTCTTTGTTCTGTGGTCCCACTTCTTGGGAGTTTGTGTGGAGGTGACTTCTTCTGAAGTCTGACAGCCCCTGTTTGGGACTCCCCAGTCCTTTTCTGGGAAACGATGATTTGGGCGCTCACACTTCCTCTCCCTTCCGTGGTAGCACCAGCAGCTAACAGGGAGCCCTCCTTCTATCTCCCGTGGTCCCCCGCTTTCCCTTTCTATCAGCCCCAGAGGGCACCTGCAAGGCTGCACCTGTCCTTCCATCCCTGGCTGTCGCCTCTCTGAGACTAGCAGCAAAATTGAGCTTGGCAGGCTGTCGTAGGCTGTGGTGGGTTGGGACTAGCTTTCTGGCCTTCAGGAACATGTCTTGACAAGTTCAGCCCTGGAATTGAAGAGGTGGGGCTGCTACATGCCTGGAGGTGGGGCTGCTTCTTGCAGGGTAGAGGAGACCCGATGACACCCAACTACCAGCTGTGGTGTGAGGAGGGACATGAATGGAGACAGAGACCCCAGATAACCAAGGATGCCCCGCTTTGCAAACCTGAGTTCCTGTCAGCAGAATATAAGATAGCATGTATCTTGTGACATGTACAAGGTGAAGGATGCTTGTGTGTGTGTGTGGGGCTGGGGGAGTCAGGTATTATATGCATAAATTTCCCCCTTTGTCATGTTGGTGTCTGAAGGGCTCCCCCAATTGTGTTTCTGAGCATACATTCACCCGCAATTATGTGCCTGACTATACATTCAAGCACAAGGCCAAGACTGTTTGTTAGAAAGACGGAGTAGTTCTAGACTTAATAAATATTTGTTGAGTACTTTTGTGGTGCTCTGGGAAGCCAGAAGTTATTTTAAAAATCTCTCCAGTGTCAACAGGGTAAAGGCACAGGAGGTCACAGCACTCAGCAATTCAGTATCAGCCTTTATTAAAAACTGTTTTCTCCCAAAGTAAACAGACAGACAATGTCACTTCTATCTGAAGAGCCCGGAGGCCAAGGGGATTTGGGCAGTTGGATATCCTGTGCTGGCCCATGATAGCCCAGCCCTGGGTACAGTTTGGATGCAGGGACTGACTGGTTCAGGAGCTGGGGCATTGTGGGAGTGGCCATTAGGTCTGTCCTGGTTTGGGGGGGGGGTCTGAAGGGGTCCTCCAACTGTATTTCTGAACAGAATGAGGCTGTTAAGGGGGGCTGGGAGGGTGGCCACGCCCTTCCTAGCCTTCCATCCCCCACCATAGAGGAGGAGGCCTGTCCTCCTTAGGTCAGCTGAATCTGAGGAGGCAGACTGGGCATGTCTGGGCAGCGATCTCTAGACACCGGAGAGCAGACGTCAGAACATATTCCAAAGCAGGATTCTATTCTTTTAACTCAAGATAGCTGCTCAAATTAAGGCCCCAGTCTCTGCATTTAAAATTGTTGTGTTTGTTTTGAGAGAGGGGTTTGTTTTTGTTTTGGAGGCAGGATCTCATGTCACCTAGGCCAGCCTCGGATTTGCTAGGTAGCTGAGGTTGGCTTTAATGTATTACTGCTTCTCCTGCTCCTGTCTCCTGAGAGCCGGGATTACAGGCGTATGCCACCGTCATCCAGATGACACCTTACCGGGGATCCAACTCGGGGCTCGGAAATGTTAGGCAGGTGCTATCCTAACTGAGCTACATCCCCAGATCTATCTGATGGACAGCGATGATGGGGGTCTCAGGTAGCTCAGGCTGGCCGTGAGCTCCAAATCCCCCCTACCTCCCAAGTGCCAGGACTACAGGCACGTACACTATGCTTAGCTGAGATGGTGGTCTTGCTAGTAGCCCAGGTGACCAGGCTAGACCACATAACAAGTCTGAAGAAGACCCCCTTCTGCTGGGTGTGATGGCTCAGACCTGTAGTCTTAACTAAGCAAGGAAGTTGAGGCAGGAGGACCGCCTTGAATATGAGGGCCACCTTGGGCTACATAGCAAGGCCTTGTCTCAAAAAATCCTAAGCAGAAGGAAATAAAAATGATATGAGCCGTGGAGGAAGGTGGGAGCTGATGAGGTCTTATTTCTATGCCTGTCAGGAACATCTGTAGATATTTCTAGAATTGTCCTTTATCAATGTCACCTTACTGAACTGTCTGGATCTGGGGGGGGGGGGGTATTAGATTTTCCCCTCATTTTGGACCCAGAGAAAGGAGTCTGTAAGCAGAGCGCTCTGGGCAGCTTGCCAGAAGCCAAGCACACAGTAGCCATTTCTTGGCTGTGTGGTCTTGAGTCTCTCACTTGCAGGTTGTGTTGTGGTGTGAGAAACGTCCACATGCTGCCTTCTGCAGCGTGAGGTGAGAGGGAGGGAGACCCGGCTGTTTTTCCTGGTAGTCCGCCATGTTTCTGAGAACTGGACTCCATCTCCTCCCTTTCTGAGGTAGTTGACAGGACAGCATCCTTCCT
Organism: Apodemus sylvaticus; assembly: GCF_947179515.1. Classification (NCBI taxonomy): domain Eukaryota; kingdom Metazoa; phylum Chordata; class Mammalia; order Rodentia; family Muridae; genus Apodemus; species Apodemus sylvaticus. Next base: position 6,186,654 of record NC_067490.1, read on the forward strand.
CGTGCTTTCCTCATCTGTGAGACAAAGAGGAAAAGATAGTGTTCTGGACTGAAAGATGCTCTGTCGGGGTGTCTGGGTGCCTGAGGCGCTTCTGGTGGTTGAGGGAAAAAAATCTCCAGAATTAGTGGAAGTTCAAATATTTTTATTACTTTTATTATTATTTATGGGTTTGTTTTGTTTTTGAGAGGGTCTCATTGGATAGCCCAGGCTGGTCTTGAACCTGTATGGCCCCTCGTGCCTCAATCTCCCAAGTGTACGATTCCAGGTCTTTGCTATCATACTCAAATGATTTATTCCTTTCTATTTGAAACAGAGTGTCACATATTTCAAGCTGGTCTCCATCTGGGTAGCTGTCAAAAGGACCTTGAACTCCCATTCCCCTCCGCCAGTCCCCCACGGCGCGCTGTTATTACAGACGTGAACCCTCATGTCCAGTTTATGGGACCCTGGAGATTCAATCCTGGGCTTCATTTCCAGCAAGCAAGGCAAACACTGTAGCAACAGACCCACCTCCCCAACCCTAGGTTTTTATTTCCTAACTTCAGTGATCTGGAAAAGATTTAATCCTTCCCAGAGTTGGTCAGGGACACTCCTGTAAACGCTCCGCTCTAACTGTACTGTTGTTCACAGATGTGTGTGGCTCGGCGGGTGGGCTGCGTGACAAGCAAATGGCCCAGGTGTGGGGGAGGGGAGGGCGCGGCGCGCCCTCTCGCCGCGCGCCCGGTTCTAGCTGTCTGGCGCGCGGGCTTCGATTCCCAGAGGGGAGGGCGGGCCAGCGAGTCCCGGGGATGGTGAAGGAGTGGCTGGTCCTGCCTCCGAGGAGGGCGGGGCCGAGCTGAGGCTATAAGAGGGTAGCGCGAAGCCAACTGCAGCAGCCGAGAGGTGTGAGCCGCAGCTGTGTCAGAGTCAAGGGGCATCGGAGCCAGGCGCAGATCCACAGCGATATCCAGACATTCAGAGGTGAGGGCGTCGTGGCAGGGGACAATGATTCTTCCCCGCAGCTCTGAGCTGAGCCCAACGGGTATCACCAGAAGGGTGTGTGTGTGTGTGGTGTGTGTGTGTGTCTGTGGTGATGGTGTATCACCGGTGTGTATGTGTGTAGTTGTGTGTGCCCACCAGAGTCACAGGTGTGTCCGCGGCAGGTGGATGACGGGTGTGGGTCTGAGCGTGTCCGTAGTGGCCGAAGGCTTGGTAGGTAGGAGTGTGACGAGGGTCAGGCTGTGTCGTGGACTCAGAGTCTGAACTCCAGGACCACGGATGGTAGCCACTCTCCCAGTCCTTGGAGACCCTGTCCGAGTGATGGCTGGCGGGGATCGGCTACCGGGAGCTCGCTTCTGGCTGCCAGTGCTTTTAGGGATTCCAGGTGCGGCTCGCCAAAGGCGTGAGAACGAAGCCCACGGTGTCCCGAGAGGGGTCGGGGTTGGCGGTGACAAACTTTGGCAAGTCTATCTAGAGCCCAGCGCAGAACGGCTCTCCGATCACACGGGTGCCGCTGGGTCCCCGGTCCTTGTAGACCAGGTGCCCTGGTTCGCGGTAGCCACCACCCCACTGGGCTCTGAGGTCAGCGCGAGCTGTGTCCTCCGCCCTCGGGATCGTGCCTGGGCACGTCCTAGAGGACAGGCAAGGAGGTGACTCATTGTGACATGGAGACCCCGGGCACTGGATTGAGACCAGAATCATCGCGCCACAGCTGGGGATGGATCAGGGGCAGCCCAGAAGCCCCTTTCCCTGCCCGGGCACAGCCTCGTTCCTACCCTGTCCCCTCCCCCGCGCGGCACAGTGACCTATTTGGCGGGCACAGTATGTTCCCAGGGAACCCGGGACACGGGGAGGTCCAGGACGCGGTGTCCGGTCCCCGCTCGGCGGCGCGCCCTCGGGGACAGGGAGTCTGGGCGGGCCCTGTCCACCCTGCCAGCCCGGGAAGCGCAGAGGGTCCCACCCACCGCGCCCACCACGACCAAGACCAGTGGCCATGGGGCGCGAGAGGAGCCCGCACTGCAGAGCGGCCGGTATCCCGGTGGAGTGAGGCTTACGAGGTGCCGTATATCAGACGCCCCGGGACTGGGACCCCAGACCCAGTCCACACCCAGTGTAGGAAGGTGACCAGGCTGAGTGCGCCCACTAGGGCACATCCATTCCACTTGGAACCCCTGGGGACAAGGGCTACACTTGCGCCCTGGTCGAGCGGGAAAGACTTTGGGCTTGGGTTTGGCTTTGGGGGGCGCTCTGGCAGCTTCCTCTGTCCCCTACATCGCGTTTCGGAGAGGACACTCAAGCGGTTTTTGTTGCCCTCGCCCTCAGCTATTTTTATTTTCCAAGGATCTGACTCATCGCGTGCTTTGGGCGTGGAGATCAAGGTGGAGGGGGCCAGAGCTAAGAGCACTTTCTTTGCTCTCGAGTGTGGGTGCGTGCGAGTGTGTATATGTGTGTGTGCGCGTGTGTGTGTGTGCGTGCGTGTGTGTGTGTGTGTATGTGTACGCGTGCGCGCGCGGGTCTGGTTTCCCAGCATAGGCGGGAATCTAGGAAGCCTGGGCTCATCGTGACGTGTTTTGTGGCCCGGGGTCCCCCTCCTTTCCTCTCCTCTCCCCACCCCACGGTGACGCGCAGCCCCGGTGCCCAAGCAGTTTTGGCGGGCGGCAGCGCGGGGCAGGAAACTGACTCACCACTCCTTGCTCGGCCTACGCGCCGCCTACCGCGCCCCATTTCCTGGGCGCAGGGCGCCCCCTCCCGGCCTCGGCGAGAACTGCGAGGTCGGCTACGCGCGGGTGGTGCCACCTCACCGCGGCTTAAAGGGAATTAGAATATGCACGATGGCCAGCGAAGGAAAGGACGTCGCCTCCGTGAAATGAGGGCTTATGATAGAAGTGGTTTTGAGCAGGGTGTGCGAGCGGACTATTGGGGAAGGCGTGGCCCTTGAGAGACAAGGTGGGGAGCGTGCCCCTCTGGGGTTCCTGGTCCTATCTTCAGCTCAGAAAAGCTGGGCTCTATCCAGATTCTCGACAGAGCGTTGACTGAGTTCTTCCTCGTGCCTAAGGATCATTGAGGCCATTGGTCCTATCTTCCTTCCTCTGGCCCCTGTGAGTTAGCGCCTGGAGAAGGGCACCAAGCTTGTTGTTCGACTCAGTTTGTCTGGGGAAATAAGCCAATGAGCCCTGCCTCCACCACCAATCTAAATCTAGACTTCTCTCTGTCTCTGTCTGTCTGTCTGTCTCTCTCTGTGTGAAAGAGAGAGAAAGAGACAGACAGACAGACAAGGTCTTACTATATGGCTCCAATTAGCCAGTACTATATAGACAGGCTGGCCTGGTGGCCTGAAACCCCTGAGGGTCACCTGCCTCTGGGCTGGAATGCTCCACAAAACAAGGAGATCAATCTATTTTTTTTTTAAAAACAAAAAAAAAGCTTTCCCACGTGATTCCGATGGACCCTTCTGGTTATGTCCCTCAAGATAAGAAGAGGAAGAGAGAATGGCTCACTACTAGACCAAAAGGGTCTGAATTCACACCCCTGCTTGTGAGCCCTGTGACTTTGGACACTTACTCTGAGCCTTGGTTAGCTCTGCCTAAAAAGGATGTGATATCGCCATCGACTTTGGTGGCTCACAACTGCAATCCTAGCACACTGGAGGCTGAGGCAGGAGGATGACTGTGAGTTGCACTGAAGGATGTGACTAGGCCCCAAACTCTCCCTGCAGGCAGGGGCCATCTGAGGTCCTCCCCACGGCACCGTGGGAATCCTATTTCGGGCAGTGGGCATTGTTGTTAGCCTTGTGTTTTGTTTGTTTGGTTTTTAGCCAGGCTCTCACTATGCGGACCAGGCTGGCCTTGAACTCACAGACTTCTTGCCTCTTCTGTGTTTTGGGGATGGGCTGTCTTACTTTTTTATGAAGCCACAATGCTGGCCACATTCTGTATGCATTAGCCAAGATAGACCCTGAACTCCTTTCCCTGCCTCTGCCTCTACGATTACAGGTGTGTGCCGCCACACCCAGTTTTCTAGAGAGGACCTTGCTTGCTAGACCCAGGTTTTACCATCTGTGCCCCAGACTCTTTATCTCTTCTGGCTTCCTACCTTGACTTGTAGTCTGGGTCCCACCCCCTCTCTCCCCACTGTGGGCAAACTTACCCTGAGGTCTTACGGAGCTGGGGGTGTCCGTGGTAAGAGCCCAGAGCGTCTTGCCTCTGGAAGCCACTTCAAAGGCTGGCAGGCTGGACCCAGGCCGGAGAGAGCCCAGCCTCTCCTTAGGAGCTGCATCCCCAAGTCTTGGAGTCAGGACGGAGCAGGCAGGATCAGCCACTCAGGTACCCCTCTTTCCTGGAGAGGAGCCAGGTCAACCTTTGATTTTTCTCTGCCTGTAAAACAGGTTCCTTGGGCACAGGCTGTAGGCAGGGCTGGGGCTGGGAGGTGTCTAGACTCCAGATTACCTGATCTGCCTGGCAGGATGTGGCTCAGCCTGGGACAGACCCGTAACTCTGTTCCAGCCCGCCATACTCTCCTCTCCCCCAGGCTACTGCCTGCTGGCATCCTTAGGAAAGGCCTCCAGCCTGCAGCACCTGTCGGTGGTAGTCCGAGCGAGGGGCGGGGAGGCTCTGTCAGAATTAGCGCGCTTACAGCTTCCGTTTCCCAGGGTCAACCTATGCTAATTTAGTCCATTGTCAAATAGGGAGCCCAGAGATGTTACGGTATATATTCCGGGTCGCCCGGCAAAGCCTCGATTCTGATCTGCCTGCGCGGCCTGGCTCCAGTGTTCTCTCTCTCCCAGCCACCATGCCAGCTGCCCGCGCGTGCTACCACAGTCACACTGGCTAAGGAACTGAGGCCGGAGACGGGGAGTCACGTTTTAAAACTAGTGCCGAATAGCAACACCAATGCTACAAATTGTTGCTTGAGTCTCATCCCAAAGTCCAGGGCACTTTTGATTGGCGGGGTGGAATTACCCGCAAGGCCATCAGAATAGGAGACTGTTGGGAAACCACTGGACCTTGGCAGTTCACACTCATTCGGGACGTTCACGCCCATGAAGGACACTTTAGCACAAGACATTGATTTTAGCTGATAGTATTCCTGGTGTGAACAGGACGCTGACCCCTGGCTTCTGTGGTGTGGACACCAGCCGTGACTTTGGGGTGCAGGGCGGGCTGAACTCAACACCCACCTCAGTCTCACGCTGTGGTGGAAAAACACTTGGGAGGACCCGAGGGAGCTGGAAGATTGTGATTGGTGGGGTTGTTTCCATAGTGACCTGGGTCCTTCTTGTGTTTCAGCCACAGGCACCATGTCCGATCCTGATGATGTCCGACCTGTTCCACACAGGAGCAAAGTGTGCCGTCGTCTCTTCGGTCCCGTGGACAGTGAGCAGTTGCGTCGCGATTGCGATGCGCTCATGGCCGGCTGCCTCCAAGAGGCCCGGGAACGCTGGAACTTTGACTTCGTCACTGAGACGCCGCTGGAGGGCAACTTCGTCTGGGAGCGCGTTCGGAGCCTAGGGCTGCCCAAGATCTACCAGAGCCCTGGCTCCCGCGGCGGCCGTGATGACCTGGGAGGGGACAAGAGGCCCAGTACCTCCTCTGCCCTGCTGCAGGGGCCAGCTCCGGAGGACCACGTGGCTTTGTCGCTGGCTTGCACTCTGGTGTCTCACGCCCCCGAGCGGCCTGAAGACTCCCCTGGTGGTCCCGGAACATCTCAGGGCCGAAAACGGAGGCAGACCAGCCTGACAGGTAAGGACGGGAGGAAGGAAGGAAGGATCCTGCAGGAGGCCTGGAGAGGGGAGGCCACCTGCTGAGGATCGCCTTTGCAGAGAACATTCCAGCCCTTCCCCAGCACCAAGCCTTTCCTTAGGTGAGGCACCCGGGGCTTAGAGGAGCAGCTGACGTTCACATGTTGCAGGTATTTTCTCTGCAGTGAAGGCCCAGGATTGTGTGGGGTTTGGTAGTAGCGCACTTGGCCTGGAACCCGTAGGGAAGGGCTGGGGGTGTGCCTTTGCAAGAGAGTGCTGGAGTATCACGTCCACACCCTGGCTTCCATCTCTACTGCCAACTCAATAAATAAATACGAAGAAAGGCTGGACAGATGTCCCAGAGGATGGGAGTTCGAGTCCCAGCACCAGGTGGCTAACAGCTTCCTATAACTAACTCCAGGAGCGGGCACCTAACCTCTCTAGAGCCCATGCCCTCTGAGTAGGAGGTGTAATGCCCTGTGACTTTCCCTACAACAGCCACGTGTCCCTTCGACTCTGGGGAATGCTGCCCTTACCCTCTGCGTCTGGCCTGACATCTGTTCTCTCTCCACAGATTTCTATCACTCCAAGCGCAGATTGGTCTTCTGCAAGAGAAAGCCCTGAAGGGCCGACGGGAGCCTCGCCCTCTTCTGCTGTGTGGGTCAGGAGGCCTCTTCCCCATCTTCTGCCTTAGCCCTCACTTTGTGTGTCTTAATTATTATTTGTGTTTTAATTTAAACTTCTCCTGTATATATTCTGCCTGCCCTCTCCCGGTCTCCAAACTTAGAGTTATTTAAAAAAAAAAAGAAAAAAACCCTTAATTAGTAGGACGGTGAGCCCCTTAGTGCTGGGGATTTGTATTATGTAGACTGTTATTTAAGCCCTTCTCAACCCAACCTCTTCGCTTCCCACCCTGGAGGGACAGTGGCATTGACCTCATCCCATCTGTATCCGTTTCCCCCAACACCCCTCCCCACCCCTCCCCACCCCACCCACCCCACCCCACCCCGCCTGGTTCCTTGCCATGTCTCACCTGGGGGGGGGTGTGATCCTTAGACCTGAATAGCACTTTGGACAACTGAGTAGGACTTTGGGGTCTCCTTGTCACCTCTAAGGCCAGCTAGGATGACAGTGAAGCAGTCACAACCTAGAACAGGGATGCCCGGTTAGGACCCAACCGGAATATCTCGATCCTTGACATTCATTCAGACCCGTGAAGACGGGAATGGTCCCCACTCTGGGTCCCCTTTGTCACTCCTGGGGAGCCCGCCTCCCCTGTGGGTCTCTGCCAGCTGCCCCTCTATTTTCGACGGTTAATCTGGTGATCAGCTGCTCTCCCCTCCCCCATCCTCCCCCGCCCCAGGTCAGCAGGAGGCATCTCTAGGCACTTGCCCCATATAGCTCAGCGGACTGGAAGGGAATGGATATACGGGGTACACTAAGTGGGGTTCCCTGATCCTACCTCAGGCAGCTCCAGCGGCCACCACCCTCCTTGTGGGGCTGGGGTGGGTCCTTGGTGGTGAGACAGGCCTCCCAGAGCATCCCTGTGCGTGTGGTATGTGGTGGTAGTGGGGTGGGCTTATCTGGGATGGGGACCCCAGCCACTGAAGTCCTCAGTGGCTTCTCCCATTTCTTAGTAGGAAGGAGTTGTACAAGGAGCCAGGCCAAGATGGTGCCTCAGGGGCTAAGGGAGCTGACAGGACACTAAACAATGGCTCTTCCTTTCCCAGAGTTGAATACTGAGCCCCTGTGGGTATCGAAGCACTTAGTAGGTCTGACCCCAACCCCAAACACCCCCATTTCCGTAACATCCTGGTCTGGATTGTTTATCCTTAGCCCCAGCCCCAAGAACATGTATTTTGGCTCCCTCCCTGTCCCCATTCGGATTGTAAACCTCACGCAGACAGGGCCAGCACCCTGCATTGTCCTAAGTCCTCACACCCTACCCCAACGCTGGTGCTCAATAAACACTTCAAGATGATTTGTAAAGTCTTGTCATTAGAGCAGATGGTATGTGTGTGTGTCTGTGTGTATGGGGTGTGTGTGTATGTGTGTGTGTATGTGTGTGTATGTATGTGTCTGTGTGTATGTGTGTGTATATGGGGTGTGTGTGTGTCTTGGGGACCAGCTGTTCGCTCTGTTTCCACCCACCCTGGGTGTGTGTCTATATGTCTAGAAGTGTAATATGCAATAATCCCCCTTCCCCCAGTGATGGGACTTGAACCTAAGGCCTTGAACAAGATAGGCAAGAACTCCACCACTGAGCGAATTGAAGCTATTGGTCCTTTATTTTTACTTATTTATTTATTTATTTATTTATTTATTTTTGGTCCTTTGTTTTCATTTTGAGACAAAATTTATAGTTTCTTTGTTTCTTTCTTTGTTTCTTTCTTTGGATTTTTTTTTTTTTTCGAGACAGGGTTTCTCTGTGTAGCCCTGGCTATCCTGGAACTCACTCTGTAGACCAGGCTGGCCTCGAACTCAGAAATCCACCTGCCTCTGCCTCCCAGAGTGCTGGGATTACAGGCGTGAGCCACCACCGCCCGGCTGGTTTTTTTTTTTTTTTCTCTATTAAAAGTTTCTATCTTCATTTTAGTTTAACAGAAATAGTTTCTTTTAAATTATATTTACTTAGTTTTGTGTGTATGTTGTGTGTGTGTGCATACACACACACACAGCCTACAGCGTGCATCTCTCTTGGGCGTTCTGGATCTAGCTCAGTCAGAATTGGCAGCATCTTTACCCCTTGAGCCCTACCTTGCTCATGGGGACCACACCCTCTTAGGCTGTGGTCCAGGAAGCCCCTCCCCATCTTCTCTGCCTTAGCCTTCACCCTGTATGTCTTTTAAACTTTTTTTTTAAAAAGAATTTTTTAAAAGATTTATTTATTTTATGTCTGTGAGCACACCATTGCTCTCTTCAGACACACCAGAAGAGGGCATCGGATCCCTTTACAGAGGGTTGAGAGCGACTGTGTGGTTGTGGGATTTGAACTCAGAACCTTTGGAAGAAAGAGCTTTTAACCGCTGAACCATCTCTCCAGCCCCTACCACACAAGTTTTATACAAGCTTGAAAAAAAAAAAGGGAAACCTCAAGTAAGAAAAACACCTCCATAAGATCAGACTGGGCAAGCCTGTGAGCCGGTGCTTCCTTGATCACAGCTCCTCCTGTTGTGATGAACCCCAACCATAAAATTATTTTCGTGGCTATTTCTAGCCGTAATTTTGCTACTGTTAATAAATTGTAAAGCAAATGCCTATGTTTTCTGATGGTCTTATTTGAGCCCTGTGAAACACTTATTCCACTTGCCCCTAGAGGGATTGTGCCCCACAGGTTGAGACCCACAGCTGTAGAGCATTTCCTTAATTAGTGATCAATTGGGGGAGGGCCTAGCTCACTGTGGGTGGAGCCATCCCTGGGCTGGCGGTCCTGGGTTCTGTAAGAAAGCAGGCTGAGCAAACCAGGGGAAGCAAGCCAGTAAGCAGCACCCCTCCATGGCCTCTGCATCAGCTCCTGCCTCCAGGTTCCTACTGAGTTCCTGTCCTGACTTCCTTCCGTGCTGGACAGTTCTGCGGAAATGTAAGTTAAATAAACCCTTTTTTCTTCAAGCTGTTTTGGTCATGGTGCTTATCACAGCAATAGACACCCTGACTGGGAGGAAATGACTAAAACAATATTAAATGTAACTTGGTTTTGTTTCTTTTGTATTTTATGGGTAACAGTGTTTGCTTACATGTATGTCTGTGCACATGTGTGTGTCTGGTGCCGGCGGAGGTCAGAGGACATCAGTTGCCCTTGAACTGGTGCTTCAGACGGACACACACTGCCTCGTGGGTGCTGGGAACCCAACCCAGGTCCTCCGCAAGAACAACTGCTCTTAACTGCCGTCTCTCCAGCTCATCTGGTCCGTAGTGAGATAGGATCTCACTATGTAGCCAAGGCTGGCCTTGAACTCTGACCCTCTTGCCTAGCTACCTTAGATGGTTTGGACCATTTGAACCAACTTTCAGGGTTATCACTTCTGTTTCACTGATGAACAAAAAAACCCTAAAGGCCCCCAAAAAACATGACCAACAAAAGGAGGTCCCAGGTTCCGGGCCACTCCCCCAGGGAGTGTCAGAGTCCTGAGATCCATCTTGAGCCCTGTAGGTCACACAGCCTACTTGATAAGCCCGAAAGGGGAAGTGGTAAGGACTCCCAGTAGGGACTCGGGGGCTAACTGTGTCACAGTGAAATCTTTGACGTAACCCAGGCTTTCTCAATATTCCGGAAACGGATGCCCAGACGCTATCTGGGCCCCATCTCCTGTGGCCCTGCTGCCTACCCAAGCTCCTAATAGACATATTTTGGAACTGGGAACTGGAGGAGGGAGCCAGGGCACTCTCTCCACAACAGCCCAGAGCAGAGAGTGTCTGTGTCAGCATTGACCACACGGGGACAAGAGATCACTCAGCTGTGAGGGACTGAAAGTGAGTCTGGAAGCTTTGTTAGTTTTCATCGTTATTTCTGGGTTTAATCCTTAGCCCCTGGTTTGCAGGGAGCCTGCTACCTCCTGGTGGAAAGAGCCCTCCCTTCAGGGCTGGAGAGATGGCTCAGCGGTTAAGAACACTGACTGCTCTTCCTGGGTCCTGAGTTCAAATCCCAGCAACCACAAGGTGGCTCACAACCATCCATAATGTGATCCGATGCCCTCTACTGGTGTGTCTGAAGACAGCTACAGTGTACTCATCGACATAAAATAAATAGCCGGGCGGTGGTGGCGCACACCTGTAATCCCAGCACTCTGGGAGGCAGAGGCAGGCAGATTTCTGAGTTCAAGGCCAGCCTGGTCTACAGAGTGAGTTCCAGGATAGCCAGGGCTACAGAGAGAAACCTTGTCTGAAAAAAAAAAAAAAAAAAACCAAATCCAAAAAACCAAAATAAATAAATAAATAAATAAATAAAGTAAAATTTTTTTTTTTTAAAAAAAGGCTCCCTCGAGTTGTCCTTTGACTGCATGAGGAAACCCTGGTTTGCACATGTTCACAGTGGCATGCTCCCAAGGATCTGGGACCAAACTACACCATAGGAAAGAACTGACTCCTCCTGACCTTTGACCTCCACATATGAACTGCATGCAGCATGCACACATATTCCCTCCCCCCACAGCCTCCATTTCTCTGCACATATATACACACCCCATACAAATATTTGCACAAAATAAATATGCACAAATATACACAAAATGAATTTAATAATTGTAATATATATATATATATATATATATTTTTTTTTTTTTTTCCTCAAGACAGGGTTTCTCTGTATAGCCCTGGCTGACTCTGTAGACCAGGCTGGCCTCAAACTCAGAAATCCACCTGCCTCTGCCTCCCAAGTGCTGGGCTTAAAGGCATGTGCCACCACTGCCTGGCCCAAGGCTACTCTTACAAGGACAACATTTAACTGGGGCTGGCTTACAGGTTCAGAGGTTCAGTCCATTATCATCAAGGCGGGAACATGGCAGCATCCAGGCAGGCATGGTGCAGGAGGAGCTGAGAGTTCTACATCTTCATCTGAAGGCAGCCAGGAGAACTAGCTTCTAGGCAGCTAGGGTGAGGGTCTTAAAGCCCACACCCACAGTGACACACCTACTCTAACAAGACCACACCCACTCAACAGGGCCACACCTTCTAAAAGTGCCACTCCCCGGGCCCCGTGCATAGACAAACCATCAGAGGGCTATTGTCCCCCTGTGGCATTTTCTTTTTCTTTTTTCTCCTCCTCTTCTTCTTCTTCTTCTTCTTCTTCTTCTTCTTCTTCTTCTTCTTCTTCTTCTTCTTCTTCTTCTTCTTCTTCTTCTTCTTCTTCTTCTTCTTCTTTTGGGGGGGGTTTCAAAACAGGTTTCTCTGACAGTCCTGGCTGTCCTGGAACTCACCCTGTAGACCAGGTTGGCCTCAAATTCAGAAATCCGCCTGCCTCTGCCTCCCAAGTGCTGGGATTCTGGGATTAAAGGTGTGAGCCACCACTGCCCTGATGCGGCGGCATTTTCTGCACCAGTTGTAGCCACAGAGGCTTCTTTTGAACTTCCTACTGGTCTGATGACACTCTGGCCTTGTTTACTACAGGCTGGAGTGGGATGCGCGTGCACACGTATTCACACACACACACACATACCCTTTGCTCAGAACCCCTCCCCAGCCCCAACTTTCTGCTACAATTCCAGGACCCAGGGCATCAGGCGAGGCAGAAGGTGCAGCCAGGGCAGGGCCCCTTTCCACGGGAAGTTCCCTAGATGATCGCAGGAGATCGGGCAGCCAGGGAACGGAAAGGGGCGATTGGGCAAGAGACAAGACTTGACAGTTGCAGAGCGTGTGGGCTCTGTGGGCAGCAGGCAGTGACCTCCTCACAGGTCCAGGAGCAGCAGACAGCAAGCGACGGTCCTCTGAGAGGTGGGAGCTGCCCAGGCGGGCAGTGCTGCTGTGTAGAGGGGCTGGGGAGGGATAGTGTGGGTCCCATGCAGTTTCTTTTCCTTCTCTCCTCCTTCTTTCCCTTCTTCCTTCCTTCGAGATGGGGGGAGGGTCTTTCTGTGTAGCCCAGCCTGGCCTTGAACTCAGAGATCCACATGTCTCTGCCTCCTAAATTCTGGGATTAAAGGTATATGTTGCTATTTTTTTTTTTTTTTGAGATGGGGTCTTGTGTAGCCAAGGCTGGCCCTAAACTCACTATACAGCCAAAGATGACTTTGATCTTCCTGCCTCCATCTCCAGGGTGCTGGGGTTGTACTTCAAAGCCCAACCCCCCTCTAGCTTCTGGGTCTCAGGAGTGCAAATTGAATTTCCCTACTTCTGACAGAGAGGTTCGGACTGCGTGTGTTACCTCTTGTGAGTGAGAAGTAGGTTGTGGACTTATGAGACGGGGCAGGTCTTCTGGCTTTTTAGAGACTCGGTTTCTCTATCTGTCAGTGAGTAAGGCTGGGGAAAGGACAGGCCACTGGGACTAGGTGGCTATCAGGGACATTGGTGGTGACCATGGTTGGCCTTTCCCAAGGTAAGTTTCACACTGGGCTGACCCAGTTTCTCACCCCTTCTGTGACAAGATGGTAGGGATAGGGGTCCCTACAGGCTCTGGCTGATGTCAGGTTTCGGTCCTACTGTATTGTGGTCCTACTATGCCCTCAGGGCCTGTTGTACTAGCTAAAGTCCATATCTGTCCAATCGTGGCGAGTCATATTTTTTTTTTAATTATATGTAAGTACACTGTAGCTGTCTTCAGACACTATAGAAGAGGGTGTACGGATGATTGTGAGCCACCATGTGGTTGCTGGGATTTGAACTCAAGACCTTTGGAAGAGCAGTCGGTGCTCTTAACCAACCGCTGAGCCATCTCTCCAGCCCCGTCGAGCCAACTCTTGAAGGTGGCAAGAAGCGGGGCTCGTTGGCTTCCAAGTCTGCTTCAGGTGACAGTAGGGGTGCGGGAGCCACCTGCAAGCTGTTTTACTGCTGGGAGGGGCCTTTTGTTGTGCAGGGTGTGTAGGAGAATCCAGCAGAAATGGGGGCATGAGGCCGGGGGTGGGGGGTGCCCTGCCACTGACCTGAGGGTTCAGGTGCTGGCTTTGGGTGACCACAGAAGGGTCTTTTGGAGTCATCAAGTGAAGGGTAAGGGAGCTGAGTGTGAGGGGAGAGACAGAGACAGAGACAGAGACAGACAGAGAGAAACAGAGAAAGGGAGAGAGGCTTTCATGGACTCACCAAAGAAGGTCTCCACTGCCTCTCAGTGGCCATTCCTGCCCATGACTAATTTAGGACATGTCGTTAGGGAATAGGGGTCAGTGACTGGCAGAGATGTCCTGACCCAGAGTGACCAGTATTCTGACAGACTTGGAGGCCTCGCTGGCTTCAGGGTATAGCGTGATTCCCTTCCCTGGACATCCTGATGGTCTAGACATTGACGTCCTTGCCTGGTGGAGCTGAGTGAGGTGGCTCTCGGTGCCACTTTCCTACAAAATACCAGGGGACTGCAGGACACTGTAGAGAGGAGTGCCCCGCATTCGAAGAGCTCATTTGGGGATTTGAACTCCTCTGGCTGTGAGACCCTGGCTGGCAATGCCTAGGCCTCTCATGAGGGCTCTCCCCAGGATGGGCTCTGGAGGGTTTTTAGGGCAGGGGGCCTCATCTGGCCAGTTCCATGCCTTAATCTGCTCACAGGAAGTACATGGCTCACAGGAAGTTCATGGTGCTTCCTGGACCTTCTGAGCTCAGGGCCAGCCCTTGCTGCCCAGGAAGCACAGCTGGCCTACATCTGGATGGCTATGAAATCTTTGTCCCGCCCAGGGCTGCTTCTCTGGTGTGTCCCCCTCCCTGCAGATTCATGGCTCCAGAAATGGCCGTCCCTGTGGAGGCCCGTCCCAGATGAGCCAGGCAGCCGGGTTCGAGGAGCCTCCTCTGGTTTCTGGCTGGCTCTGTGTGGAACCCAGCTGTTACTTGGGCAACTTTGAGTCTCATGCCCATCAGTGACCTCACCACTGTTGTCAATGTGGCCTTTACCCAGAAGTCCCGGGGGCCAGACACAGTGCCCGATCAGGGCCAACAAATATTTGCTAAGCGCCAGCTGTATGCCAAGCACTGGTTTATAGTTCAGTAAAAGGAGATTCGAATTTGCAGAATAAACGAGTGGAAGACGCTTCTGAGAATGGAAATTGAGAGAAAGTAGAACCGGAAAGGGGTACATTAGCTGGGGTGTCGTGGTTTCAACTTTCATAATCTTGCTTGCGCCTCACATGGTTCTGGTGGTAGATGTTAGTCTGATTTTTGTTTTTTGTTATCTTGGGTGTGAGTGTGTGTGTGTGGCTGTGAGTGTGTGTAAGTGTGTGAGTTTGTCTCTGTGATTGTGTGTGTGTGTTAGAGAGCATGTGTGAACATGTATGAGTGTGTGAGCCTGTGAGTGTGTGTGTGTGTGAGTGTATATGTGTGTGAGTGTGTGAGTATGTGTGAACATGTATGAATGTGTGTGAGTGTGTGTGTCTGCAAGTGTGTGAGTGTGTATGAGTGTATGTGTATTAAGCATGTATGTGAGTATGGAAGTATGTATGCATATGTAAGTGTGTATGAGTGTATGTGTGAGAGAAAGCGTGTATGTATGACTGTGTAAGTGTGGAATTGTGTGTGTGTGTGTGTGTGTGTGTGTGTGAGAGAGAGAGAGAGAGAGAGAGAGAGAGAGAGAGAGAGGCTAGGTCTCAACTGTAGAACTCAGACTGGTCTTGAGCCCACTGAGATTTCTCTGTCTCAGCCTCCCCAGGGATTATTGGCAGACATCACCACAGCCAGATATTTGTCTGCTTCCAGTGAGGAAACCCAGGCACTGAGAGGTGAGTGAGTTGCCTAAGGCTGGCTTGCTGGAGAGAGCAGGGCCAGGAGGGAAGAAGAGCTCCTCCTGACTTCAGAGCATTCTGAGGTCACTTTCCCCGGAACCTCCTTTCCCTCCTCTCTGCGGCTCTCCTAGACTGTATGTAACCTTGAGGCTGGAGCTGCCCCTGACAGTCATGAGGGTCATGTGGTCACAGAGGGGAGGGGCTTTCCTCTCAGGGGGTTGTTGTAGGGAGGCAGACAGTGGCTTTTTGGGTGTGGGTGGATGTGGCCAAAGAGGAGAGGCACTTGCCCCATCACTGTTTGGAGCAGGATAAGGGTCACGCATGTGGAAGATACTGGTGACATTCAGGCAGATGAGTGCAAGGACTTTCAAGCATTTTCCTAGAAGACTGAAGTCTGCAGAACTGAGCCAATAGCACTGACCGATATACCGTGAGATGGACACACGTGCCCCACTGACCGATATACCGTGAGATGGACACACATGCCTCACTGACCGATATACCGTGAGATGGACACACGTGCCCCACTGACCGATATACCGTGAGACGGACACACGTGCCCCACTGACCGATATACCGTGAGACGGACACACATGCCCCACTGACCGATATACCGTGAGATGGACACATGTGTCCCACTGACCGATATACCGTGAGACGGACACACGTGCCCCACTGACCGATATACTGTGAGATGGACACACGTGCCCCACTGACCGGTATATCGTGAGATGGACACACGTGACCCACTGACCGATATACCGTGAGATGGACACACGTGCCCCACTGACCGGTATACTGTGAGATGGACACACGTGACCCACTGACCGATATACCGTGAGACGGACACACGTGCCCCAGTTTACTTCTTGTCCACGTGCCGCGCTGCAGCCACACTTTCTGCCCTCTGTGTATTTACTATAACTGTTGGAAGGCAGTTGATATGATCACAGCTCCATCCCGCCCCAGCAGATATCTTTGCTGTCTTCCTCTTGAGACAGGGTCTTCCCATGCAGCCCTGACTGGCCTTGAACTCACTGTGTAGACCAGGCTGACACTGAACTCAGAGATCCTCCTGCCTCTGTCTTTGGAGTGCTGGGATTAAAAGTGTGTGCTGTCATGCCTGGCTCAATGGATGTCTTTTAAAAGAGGGTCCCGTCCTGACTCTAACACCTTCGGCGTGCTGCATGGCCTCATGGGAAGTAATGGTTTCCAGATAGAACCTATATTCACATTTCTGTAGTTGTTTCCTAAGTATACCTCAAAAAATCATTTATTTAGTGTGTGTGTTGTGTGTGTGTTGTGTGTGTGTGTAGGTTAATGAGCAACCTACAGGGTCAGTTCTCTTATTTTACCATGTGGATTCTGAGGCTCAAACTCAAGTCATGTTTGGTGACAAGTGCTTTTATCTGCTAGGCCATCTTGCTAGCATATATAGCATATATATATATATATATACACACACACATATATATATATATACATATACACACACGCATATATATACATACATACATACATACACATACATATATAGTATGAGTTCACTGTAGCTCTCATCAGACACACCAGAAGAGGGCGTCAGATCTCATTACATATAGTTGTGAGCCCCATGTGGTTGCTGGGAATTGAACTCAGGACCTCTAGAAGAGCAGTCACTGCTCTTAACCACTGAGCCATCTCCAACCCTTATTTATATTTTTTGAGGCAAGCTATTTCTACATAATCTAGGCATAGTCTAGGCTGGCCTCAAACTTATAGTAATTCTCCTGCTTCAGTCGTGTGTGTGTGCGTGTGTGCGTGTGTGTTGCATGCTCTAGAGTGTATAGGTATATGTGTCCATGTACACATGTACATGGGCCAAAGAGTGTTGCCTGCTGTGCTCCTGTTTCTCTCTGTCCTTAAGGAAAAGAATCTGTACGGTGGCACACACCTTTTATCCCAGCACTTGGGAGGCAGAGGCAGGCGGATTTCTGAGTTCGAGGCCAGCCTGGTCTACAGAGTGAGTTCCAGGACAGCCAGGGTTACACAGAGAAACCCTGGCTTGAAGAGGAAAAAAAAAAAATAGAGAGAAAAGGAATCTGCTCTCAACTAGAGCTTTGGGGGGGGGCTGGCCGGCAGGCTCCACCTGCTTCCCCCCACCCCCTCGGGTCAGAGGCAGTCCTTTCTGACTTTGTTATGTGGGGCCAGGTGTTTGAAGTCAGGGCCTCTCCTCAGCTCTGGCCTCCTGACTGACAATGAGGTTGAGGTAGCAGGTGTGTGCTCTGCACCTGGCTCTGATTCCGCCCCTCCCCCTCTCTGGCTAGGGAACCCAGTTAGAGATTGTATATCATCTTTAAGTTCATTTCTCTTTAGTCTCTGAAATGGGTCCTTGTTTACTTGCTTATTTTTTTCTTTTCTTTTTTCTTTTTAAACAAATTTCTTTATTTATTTCTTTATTTATCAGTACACTGTAGCTGTACTGATAGTTGTGAGCCATTATGTGGTTGCTGGGAATTTTGAATTCAGGACCGCTGCTTGCTCTGGCAAGATTTATTATTATATCTAAGTACACTGTAGCTGTCTTCAGACACACCAGAAGAGGGCGTCAGTTTTCATTACGGATGATTGTGAGTCACTATGTGGTTGCTGGGACTTGAACTCAGGACTTTTGGAAGGGCAGTCAGTGCTCTTAACCTCTGAGCCGTCTCTTCAGCCCCTGCTTATTTTTCTTTTCTTCTTCCTTTCTTTTCTTTTTCTTTTTTCTCTTATTTACCAGTATTGGTGTGTGCTGTGACTGTCCTCTGGCAGGGTGAGGCCTAGAGATGCTCCATCTGCTGCTGCCTGCAGTGAGAGAGAGGAGAGAGAGAGAGGAGAGAGAGAGAGGAGAGAGAGAGAGGGAGAGAGAGGAGAGAGAGAGGAGAGAGAGAGAGAGAGAGGGAGAGAGAGGAGAGAGAGACGGAGAGAGAGACGGAGAGAGAGGGGGGGAGAGAGAGGAGAGAGAGAGGGAGAGAGAGACGGAGAGAGGGGGGGAGAGAGAGAAGAGCGAGAGAGGAGAGAGAGAAGAGAGAGAGAGGGAGAGAAGAGAGAAGAGAGAGAGAGGAGAGAGAGAGGAGGGAGAGAGGAGAGAGAGAGGGGAGAGAGAGAGAGGAGGGAGAGAGGAGAGAGAGGAGAGAGAGAGAGGGAGAGAGAGAGGAGAGAGAGGAGAGAGAGGAGAGAGAGGAGAGAGAGGAGAGAGAGGGAGAGAGAGAGAGAGAATTTTTGCTAAAGTTTAGGACTATACAGGGGATGTGGCGTTGCTTCCTCTGAGCCCTCTGAGCCCTGTGCTACTGCAGGGAATGGGTGGGGGGTGCTCGTCTCAGGGGAGGATTCGCCACTGTCCCCTGTCCCCTGGATTGGCCACCATTCCTGCAGCAGACCCTCTGGGCTCCTCGCAGCCTGTCTGTGGGCTTTGTCTCCAACAGAAGTAACCTTCCATCTTGAGCTTCCCCCTTCTACTTTCAACCTCCAATCCTTCTGCAAATCCTATCCTCTTCCTCAGATACCACCAGCCTCCTCTCCACCCCACACCCTGCATCCCAGCACCCCCCACTTCCCTGGTGCAAGGGGCCCAGACTTAGTCTCCAGCTGGAAGCGTGAGGGAGCCTGCAGAGAGGACCAGAGTTCAAATCCCCAGTATGCACATAAAAGGCAGGCGCGGCCACATGTGCCTGTGACCCTGACACTGACTCCCTTGCCCCCTGCAGTAACAGATCACTGGGGCCAGCTTGCTGGCTAGCCTAGCCGGTTGTATGTTAAGAAACCCTGTCTCAATGGAGTAAGGCAGACAGTGAGAACAGGGGATCTTGTGTCCTCCTCTGGCCTCTGAGAAAACACCCGCACTTACACATACATACACACACACACACACACACTATATATATGTATATATACATATATATACATACACACACATATAAACACACACATATACATGTATATGTACACATATATGTACATCTACATACCCACATGGCCACATACACATGTAGACATACACACATGTACACACCCACATATACATATATGCATATATATATATATATATATATATATATATATATATATATACAGGTATATAGAAATATATATACATGCACACATACACATATATACATATACATACATATATACATACACACACACAAATATGTACAGGTGTACACCTATACATACACACATATACACAAATACATATACACAATACACATTTGCACCCATACACCTATACACATACACAATATGTACATATTCATATATACACACATATGGACACAAACATACATATACTCACATATATACAAATACATATATACATGCACATAATACACAAACACACATGTACACATATATACACATATACACATATATACAAATATATACATATGCACAAATACATACATATATACAAACACATATGCACATATATACATAATACACATTCATGTACACACATACATATATACACACATATACATATTCACAAATACTTAAATATGCACACATGCATATAATACAACACACATAATAAACACACACATGTACACACAGTGTATTGAGGGGGGGGAAATAGACTGAGGCTGAGGCTGAGGAGGTAACAGCGGTGGTTAAGACCAGTTACTCTGATGCTGCTGGAGGCGAGGACCTGAGCTGGAGGGAGGACAGCAGGAGATGTTCGGGGGAAGCGAAGGGGACATTCCACAGGGCAGGGGCCTGAGCAGACAGACGGACGGACGTGGACCAGGCCGTGTGTGTGTGGGGGCTCTGTCCGCCACGGAAGGAGGGGGACACTGGCTGTGCTCAGCAGCTGGGGCACGGGGGTGGATTCGGTGGATTCCCTGTATTCAGTGGCTCCTCACCCTCTTCTCTGTCCCCAGGTCTGCGGCGCCATGGAGAAAGGGAAGGGGGTGTCCAGAAAAGGCCGGAAGCTGGCATCCAGCCGCCGCAGGCAGGCGCGGGAGCCGGCGGACGCTCAGGATGCGCCTGTGGCCCCGGAGGCTGAGTCCTGGCCCTCGGACGCTGCTGCGGAGCTGCAGGCCTTCTTCCAGGACTGTGGAGCCAAGGAGAGGGGCTTTGTTACCCGGGAGGATCTGGCGGTGAGCACGAGGATCACACCTGCAATCACACCTGGAATCTTTTCCTGCAGATTCTTGAATTTTCCTGTTGTAACCAGGCTTGGCTTGCTTGCTTATTCCCTCCTACATCCAAATCCACGCTCAGAAAGTATTAAGCATTTGTTTATACCAACACATAGGTGACTGATGAGGCTTAATAGACTACCCTTTCCTAGAAACGTTTGCATTTTAACAAAGGAGAGAACTTTGTGCCCCAGAAGTAACTCAAACATGGTGCTGTGTGGGTGGTTTTTAAAGACATCATATTACTATTATTGTTGTTGTTGTTGTTAGATTTATTTATTGTTATATGTAAGCACACTGTAACTGTCTTCAGACATGCCAGAAGAGGGCGTCAGATCTCATTACGGATGGTTGTGAGCCACCATATAGTTGCTGGGATTTGAACTCAGGACCTGTGGAAGAGCAGTTAGTGCTCTTAACTGCTGAGCCATCTCTCCAGCCCTATTATATTATTATTATTATTATTGAGACAGGATCTCTCTATTCAGCCCTGGATGTCTTTGAACTCATTATTCAGACCAGGCTAGCCTTGAACTCACAGAGATCTGCCAGTCTCTGCATCTCAAGTGCTGAGACTAAAGGCAAGTACTACTATGCTTGGCTATTTCTATTATTTTTAATAATGTGACACCCAGCAGGGACGGCACACACCTTTAATCCCAGCGCTCAGGGGGCAGAGGCAGGTGGAACTCTGTGAGTTGGAGGCCAGCCTGGGCTACATAATGAAACCCTGTCTCACACACACACACACACACACCACCCCCCCACTCCGCTCCCAACCCCCCCAATAGTGTGCATGTGTGTGGACATGTGTACAGTGATACACAGGTGCCCCAGAGCCCAGAAGAGGGTCCTGGAGTTACATGCAGCTGTGAGCTACCTGACATGGGGGCTGGGAAACAAACATGGATTCTCAGTAAGAATAGTTCGCACTGCTAACTCCTGGGCCCGATTTCCAGTCCTCCAGAGAGATCTTTGAGACAGGTCTCTCTGTGCAGCTCTGTCTGGCCTCTAACTCGCCATTCTCCTGCTTCAGCCTTCCGGGTTCTGGGAAGGACAGCAGGCAGGCTCACCACAGCTGACTTGGGCTGTTTAGAACAAAGACATCCATCTTGGGGAGCAGTCGGAGCCTAGGGACCAAGGCAGGCTACTGAGTATAAGCCTCCCGAGGGACCACAGTCGTGGGTTCCAGTAAGAGGCTCTGGCCCGCGGTCCAGACCAACATGGCTGACGGTCTCTTCTTATTTAGTGCTAAAGGGTGTGTGAGGGTCTGCTGCTACTTCTAGGTGTCAATCCACACTCCATTTTGTCCTTTCCCTATCTAGACTGTTGCCATAGGGGAGGTGCGGTTCGGTTGGTAGAGCATTTGCCTAGCATGTGCACTGCAAGGCCCCAGGTTCAGTTCTTGCCCCCCAGATAAAGTGAGCCCGGCAGCACACACCTGTGATCCCAGCACTCAGGAGCTGGAGGCAGGAGGAGCACACGTTTGAAGTCATTCCGTCTACATATCCATCTGGTGTGCATGTGCAGGAGGGTGGGTGGGGGCACGCACGCACGCCACAGTGCCTGTGTGGAGTCAGAGGGCAACCTGTGTGAATCCGTTCTCTCCTCCACCGGGGTCAAACTCAGGCCGTCAGGCTTGGAAGCAAGCGTCTTCACCTGGTGAGCCACCTCACCAGCCAAAGAAAGATCTTATCTAATTTATTACTAATTAACCAGGGACTGTAGCGAAATGTCATGAGCAGGGCACAGAGCCCTTGAGCTCGGAGACTTGTGGGCAGTTAGGGCAACGTGGCTGAGTTCAATTTGAAGAGATGGCTAATATCCAAGAGCCCAGGAATCCGAGCCAGAAAGTGACTTCATCCTTCCTAGACGAAACTCCTGGGTTAATGAGTGACTTCAGCGTGTCTGGGACTTTTAAAAATAAGATGTGTGTGTGTGTGTGTGTGTGTGTGTGTGTGTGTGTATGTGTGTTTGTGCATGGGCGTGTGAGTGTGTATGTGTGAGTGTGTGCATATGCATGTGTTTCTGTCGCTGTGCAGTTCAAGCTTCTGGCCAGTTCTCCCATCTTTGTCTTCCATCCTGGAGTGTTGGGATTCCAGGGGAGTTACCCAAATCTGGCTTTTTACATGGGTTTTGGAGATCAAACTCTGACTTGCTTGGTAGTCTGTGAGAGACTATTTCAGAGAAGATGCACATGCACGCACACTCTATGCGTGAGTACACACAGACACACACACCACACATGCACACCACACACATGCATATATACACCACAAGCACACGCACACAACCACACATATGTACATCACATGTATATACACACATATCCCACATATATGCACATGCACACATTCATCACACACACACACCACATATGCACACAATACACATGCATATATACACCGCAAGCATCCACACACATCCACACACATGCATATGTATACCACATGTATATACATGAACATCCCACACATATGCACATGCACACATTCAACACACACACACACACACACACACACACACACACACACACACCACTACGCATGCACACACACAGAACTACTAGCTGTATGCAGGGAATCTATGACAGACCAAGGTCCAAATGGTTGAACCAGTGAGTTTTTATTGGGGTTCTTAACAGGGGTGGGGGCGCAGAGTTACAGGGGCAGGATGACCCAGAAGTGGCCGTATCATCAAAGTGCCTCACCCCAGCTCACAAACGCTGCAACTCTGGAGCACTGAACAGTTTACAGGCAGCTCCGGAGTCCAAGAATCTTGGCTCTGCCTCGGGCTGGTCAGTGTCTCCTCCCACACAGGTTGCTTACTTATTCTATAAAGCTGAGAAGGCTCCCTCCAGAGTCATGCGAGTTTCAGCTTCCCTAGGCATGTGACTTATACAAGAAGAGTCTCCTGACTGCCTCTGTCCACTGGAAGGAATGTTTAGAGTCAGAGGCAATTGCTTCACAACCCACAGCAAGAACTTTTACCCTACTAAGCAGGCTCCTGGCCTGAGACTAGACCTTTTTGTCAAGGAGGCCAGCCTGGTCTACATATCGAGTTCCAGGCTAGCCAGGGCTTCATAGTGAGATCCTGTTTCAAAAACCAAAAGAAAGACAGTGAGATGTGACCAGTCCATTCCCCTGGTCCAGACAATTGGTAGCTGTTCTCCATATCTGGATAATTGTATAATCATAGGGTGTAATCTTACATTTTTGATTGATTTTCAAGTTTCAGATAATTTTTCTTGTGATTATAAATAATTTTCCCGTGTTTCTTGATGTATGAAAGGGATGGTTGGCTTGACCTTGGTTATTTCTAAAGGCGAAGCCGGGTGTAGATTAAACCCATGTGCCTCCTTAGATTTAACATGTAAAATCATCACTTAGGCCAAAACTAATTCCTGTCTAGAAATTTCCATATGGAATTTGAAAATTCAAAATAGATTGAACTATTTTCTCCCACACAGTGTTTTTTTGTGTAGCCCTGGCTGTCCAGGAATTCACTCTGTAGACCAGGCTAGCCTTGAACTCATAGAGATCCCCCCTCCCCTTGGCCTCCCAAGTTCTGGGATTAAAGATGTGAGCCAATACCGCTTGACAGGGGTGTTGAGTTTTTAAAGCCTCCATTGTGGATGCTTCTGTTGGATGACAGGCTGTTCTCATTCCTTTTCTCTTTGCCACAGCAGTGAGAACCTGAAATGAAACCTGATACAAAAAAACAACTTACGGGGGGAAGGGTTTTCTTGGCTCACAGTCCCTTATGGTGGGCACGGCTTGGAGTCAGGAACATGGCACAGCTGGACACAGTGTGTCCCCAGTCAGGAAGCAGAGAGACATGAACATTGGCACTCAGCTTCCTTCCTCTTTTTCATTCAGCCCAGGACCCCCACCCACGGGACAGTACCACCCACATTCCAGGTGGGCCGCTCCTCCTGGCTAACCCTATTGGAAAGTCCCTCACAGAAATACCCAGAGTGATTCTCAGCCTAGTCACATTGATAAGGATTAGCCGGCTGGCCAGCTTTCCTCAGACTGAAGGGGCACCTGGGGTGTGGGACCTCCAGTGTGTCCCTAAATCTGAGACAGCTTGTCAACCTTCATCCAACCTCAGGCTACAAACCCAGCTCCATCAGGCGGGCATTCTCCAGCAGGTGATCAGGTTTTCTCCCTGGAAATGACCTTCCTTATTCCCCAGCTCCAGGCCCCCTGAGAGGGTTTCACAGCGCCAGTTCCAAGGCTATCCCTGAAAGCCAGCTTGTCGAAGTTGATTACATGAGGATCATAATATAAAAATGGCGCCCCAATCAGGTGCTGGGTTGTATGGTTGATTTATCCAGTTCTATCCTGGTAAAATAACTTGTGCAAAACAAAAACAAAAACAAAAAAACAAACAAAAAAACAAAAACAAAAACCTGGAATGTTCTGGAATGTAAGGCGATAGTGTAAAGACATTGATTCCAGAACCTCCTATGAAGGGCAGTAAGGTTCAAACGCTGCTTCGCTTCAGTCTCCCGAAGACTGGAGGCACACCTAGAACGTGGAGTTTGCACCCTAAAACAGGGAAGTCCTGACCAGACTGGCTGCTTAGAACACGATCTTAATGGGAGAAACGTAGCCTAGGATTATAAAGATGTGGGTAGTGGAGGCAGGAGGATCTCAGGTTCAAAACTAGCACGCTCTGCATAGCCAGTCTGGGCAACAATGAGATAGAAAAATCCTGTGTCCAAAAATCAGGGAGCGTTTGGGAACTCCAGTTAGAAGAATTCTTGTTACACAGAGAGTTCAAGACCAACCTGGGCTAAATGAGACCTTGTCTCAAAACACCCCTCCCCACACACACACACACAACCCCGCTGCAGAGATCAGTGATATCCCCAGCACAGCTGCACAGCCTAGAGTTTTCCTGTCGGCACCGCATGGTCCCTTCTCCTACCCGATGTCCTGTGACATCATAGCCTGAGGAAGACAGAATCTCTTGATTTGATGATTGTACCTATGGTACTTTCTTTTGTTTTTAGTTGCAGGCTCATGTAGCCCAGGCTAGCCTCTAACTCACAGTGTGGCTGAGGCTGCTCTGGAGTTCTAATCGTCCTATCTCTGCCTCTAAAATACTGGAATTACAGGCATCACCATGCAGCTTATGGGGTTCTGGGGGTTGAACCCAGAACTTTGTGCAAGTGTGTATCCCCTGCAGAGCACCCTCAGCCTAACTTTTTACTATTATTATGTTTTTAAGCATTCTTTTTTAAAAAAATTTGATTTATTAATACAGTATCGTTATCTTCAGACACACCAGAAGAGGGCATCAGATCCCATTACAGATGGTTGTGAGCCACCATGTGGTTGCTGGGAATTGAACTCAGGCCCTCTGGAAGAGCAGTCGGTGCTCTTAACCACTGAGCCATCTCTCCAGCCAGCAGCCTAACTTCTTAACAATTATTATTACTGTTGCTATCATCATCATCATCACTGCGTGTATAGGATGTATATGTGTGAGCAAGGACACACACACACACACACACACGTGTCAAGCTGTCAGAGGTTGGCTTTTGGTCCTTTCTTTCTTTCTTTCTTTCTTTCTTTCTTTCTTTCTTTCTTTCTTTCTTTCTTTCTTTCTTTCTTTCTTTCTTTCTTTCTTTCTTTCTTTCTTTCTTTCTTTCTTTCTTTCTTTCTTTCTTCCTTCCTTCCTTCCTTCCTTCCTTCCTTCCTTCCTTTCTTTTTTCTTTTGGATTTGTTTTTTTTTTTTTTTTTGAGACAGGGTTTCTCTGTGTAGCCCCGGCTGTCCTGGAACTCGCTTTGTAGACCAGGCTGGCCTCGAACTCAGAAATCCGCCTGGCTCTGCCTCCCAGAGTGCTGGGATTACAGGTGTGCGCCACCACCGCCCGGCTGGTCTTCTCTTTCTGTGTTGGTTCTGGGTGTGGAACTCAGGGCACACAGCCTGCCTGGCAAGCACTGCGACTGGTTGAGCAATCTTACCAGCCTTTCTTTTTATTTATTTATTTTTCCTTTTAGATAGCATCTTGCTGTGTAGCTCAGGGTGGACTTGGATTTGAATTCACAGCAATCCTCCTGCCTCAGCCTCCCAATGCTGGGATTACAAGTGTGTATCAGAGTACTCCACTAAAGATAAAAATGAGAGGTGGGGGAGGGATACCGAAATAATCATCGGAGAAGGTAATATGTGTGTAAGAACATTGCGCTTTCCTAAGAGAGGTGCCTCTGCTTTTTTTGTTTTTAAACATTAGAAAGAACATGGGGGGAGGACTGGGGGACAGCTCAGCAGTTAAGGGTGTGTTTCACTCGCTGAGAAGACTCAAGTTTGATTCCCAGTGCCCATTGTCAGATGGCTGGCACCCTCCTCCTGCTGCAGCTCCAGGGGTCTGATCCTCCGGCCTCTGGAGGGGTCAGGGTATAAAGCATTTTGCTACACCAACCTGGTGACCCGAGTTTGAACCCAGAACATACATAAAAGTGGAGGGAGAGGTGGGGCGGGGACCATGCCTGTTCTCCTAAGGTCACTGTTGCTGGGATGCAACACCATGTCCAAAAGCAACCTGGGGGAGATGGGTTTGTCTGGGTTACCCTTCCGTATCACTATTCATCACTGAAGGCAGTCAGGACAGGAACTCAAGCATGGCAGGAACCTGCAGGCAGGAGCTGATGCAGAGGGAAGTGTGTGTGTGTGTGTGTGTGTGTGTGTGTGTACATGCGCGCAGGTGCACGTGCGTACGTGCGTGCATGCGTGCGCGCGCGCACACATCACCTTGCTCCTCCTGGCTTGCCCAGCCTGCTTTCTTACAGAACCCAGGACCACAGCCTTGGGATGGCACCACCCACAGTGGGCGAGGCCTCCCCATCAATCACTAATTAAGAAAAAGCCCCACATGCTTGCCTGCAGCCTGATCTTGCGGAGGCATTTTCTCAATTAAGGCTCCTTCTTTCAATTTGTTTGTCAAGTTGTCAGCGCACCTGTAATGCCAGCCCTTGGAAGATGGAGGCAGGAGGTTCGAAAGTTCAGGGTCATCCTTGGCTACATAGTGACTTTGAGGCCATCTTAAACAAACAAACAAACAAACAAACAAATAAAAACAGCCAGGCAGTGCTGGTGCATGCCTTTAATCCCAGCACTTGGAAGGCAGAGGCAGGCAGATTTCTGAGTTCGAGGCCAGCCTGGTCTACTGAGTGAGTTCCAGGGCCGCCAGGGCTACACAGAGAAACCCTGTCTTGAAAAACAAACAAACAAACAAAGAAGCCCAAGGTGCAGCAGCCTTCAGACTTGACTCTGGGTGAGAAAGTGCACTTTCTGAGGATCGTAAGGGGATGATTGCTCTGCAAGGTAAAACCATGACCTATAGGCAAATACAGAGCAGACTCGTGTCAAGGTGGAAGCTTTCTCTTTTTCCATGCTAGAAGGGAGCTCTATCATGAAGCCACAGCCCAAGCCCTCAGAGCTTTTATTTAACACGTTAATTAGTGTTATGAATGGTTCAAAGAGCACTTTAAAAAGTTGGGCAACTTAACAAAGACAGATTAGAACCAGATTGCAGACTTTGGAGTTTTTTTTTTTTTTAAGCTAGTGAAAGTCTACCAGGCCATAAATCCTGGAGTTATCTGTCTCATCAGACAGGAATTATCTCCGACGTTCCTGAATAGACTCTATGAGTTACATGAGCCTGCTTTAGTCAGTTCTGTGAGGTGCATTAGCTGTGTGCAGTGTGGTCTAACTCATGCCTCTTAAACTTTCTCCGCTTGGCTCCTTGCACGGGAGAAACATTTTACAATATCTGGGAATACAGGCCCATAAAGCAGGCGTGCACATCAAACATTTACAGAGACGCACTTTAGTCCCAGCCCCAGGGAGGCAGGGATAGGCAGGCCCCAGGCTTGCCAGCAGCCTGGGCTACTCAGCTCCAGAACAGTCAGAGACTTTCAAAAAAAGATGTGTGTTGCCTCAGGACCAATGGCCAGGGTGTTCTCTGGCCTCCACAGACAGGTGCACAGATGGCGCCAGTGAGTGCTGGAGCCTGCGAGGCCGGGAGACAGAGCTGGATCTCCCGGCAGGAGAGTTACTGGCAGCTTACAGCTAGGAACCAAATTCCAGTTTGCAGAAAGAGCAATTCAGGCTCTTAACCACTGAGCCTTCTCTCCTGCCCACAACAGCATTTATTTATTTATTTATTTATTTATTTATTTATTTATCTATCTATTTACCTATTTATCTATTTATCTATGTATTTATGTATTTGTGTATTTATGTATGTATGTATGTATTTATGTATGTATGTATGTATTTATTTATTTATTTGTTTGTTTGTTTGTTTGTTTGTTTGAGGCAGGGTTTCTCTGTGTAACCCTGGCTGTCCTGGAGCTCACTCTGTAGACCAGGCTGGCCTCTGCCTCCTGAGTCCTAGGATTAAAGGTGTGCACCACCTCTGCCTAACTTCACTGTAGCAATTTTTAAAATGAAACATTCTAACAGAAAACAATCCAGACACACTGATTTGATACTTAGCTGGAGAAGCTGCTAGGAAAATCTTAAATGTCTTTAGTTAAAACATCATTATAAGTTTCTTCTTTCTTTCTTTTGGGGCAGCTGGCCATTGTTGAGACTGTCTCTCTGTGTAGTATAAGCTGTCCCAGAAGAACTAATTATGTAGATCCGGCTGGCCTCAACCTCATAGAGATCCACTAGCTTCTACCTCCCGAGTGTTGTGCTCAAATGTGGGCTATCTCACTCTGCTCATCATGGTTTTGCCAATGGCAGAAAACATCGTGCAAGAGGCAAAACTTTGTATAATCAGTTTAAGGCATACTCTTAAGTGGCCTCAACTCTAAGCATTTTGGAAGATGTTCCCTACCACCAAGTGACATGACCGCAGACATTGTGTCTCCAGAACTGTGGCTGTAATGACATTACGTGGTGCAGGACAGGCAAGCTGTGCCAGACACATCTCAGACCCTGAACATGTGACTTCAAACGAACGCGGTCTTTCTGATCCCCCCTCATTCAGTTATGCAGTCCAAGAGTCACAGTTGGAAAAGCTTGCATGCCATTGTCCCTGGATCACACCGAAGGACAATGTGTCCACTGTGGTGTATTATTACCTTACAGGTGTCAGCTGGCATGAGGCTGCACATCTGATCCCAGCACTCCGGAAGCAGAAGCAGGTAGATCTCTGTGAGTTCAAGAACAGCTCGGTCTATATAGTGAGTTTCAGCATAGCCAGAGCTAAATTAGAGAGTGACTCCATTCTAACCCCACCCCCAAACAAACAAATAAGCCTCAGGTGGCATTTGAAGCATTTGAAGGCATTTGCCTGGAGTCTTCCTGTAGGAACAGTGACCACTCATTCATGCTTTTCTTTCAGGAGGCCAGGTTCAGCTTCCTGGGTGGCGAGGAGCCGCAGATGATCTTTGACTGGGTGGACATGGAGAGCAGGGGCCGTCTGTCGCTGGAAGAATTCAGCTCTGGACTCAGTATGTCTGTCCTGCGAGGGTCCTCGGGACTTGTAGCACACGATTGGGCCAGGGGGTCCCCACCACCTCTGAGAGCTACCAGCCTGGCTCCTCACTCGGGTTGTATATGGGGTTCTCTCTGCTCAAAGTATCCTCCTCTGGAAACTTACTCTGCATCCTGCTTCAAGTCACACCTCAGTATTCCTGTCACCTCCTCAGGGCACTCTGAGGTCCCCTTCTAACAGAGTCCCCACCCTGTCTCAGTGAAAACCACTGGTTTGTTTATTTTATTATTGTTATTTGCTTCATTTTGTTTTTTTAAAAATAGGACTTCATTGTGCAGCGTTGGCTAACCTGGAACTCCCTGTGTAGCCTGGGGTAGCCTTGAACTACCAGAGATCCTCCTACCTCTGCTTCCTGGGTTCTTGTTTATTTCTTGAAGTCACTTAACAAATTAGCCTTATGAGAGAGAGAGGAAAAAAAAAGATGATAATGAAAAAGGGCCTGTAGGCTGGCTTTGTGAGGAGGGTGATTGCTGCCAAGCCTGATGACCTGAGTTCAATCCCCAGAACCCACTAGGTGGAAGTCTCAAACTGATCTCTATATGCATACTATGTATACTGCAGGTGCGCACACACGAGCGCGCGCGCGCACACGCACACACACACACACACACAGAGCTAGATTGTCAACTCTCCCGGGGCCTGGGATTTGAGTGACTTCTGTCATCAGTGTACAGTGAATGCTCAATGAATACTTCCTGAGTGGGTGAGCACCTTGCAGCTTCCGGAGAGTCTCAAGCCATCCCTGGGCCTCAGGGGATGTGTGAAATGGGCACTCCTAACCTATGAGACTCCCGAGGCTGATCTGAGGCATACAGGAATGTGTCCCTGTTCAAATGTGGGGGATAAGGCTCAGGGAAGTCAGAGCCTTGACTCCTGTTACCCTCTGCCCCCCTAGAAGATGTCTTTGGCTCCAGCCCTAGTACCCACAGACTCCGCACAAAGCCGTCATTGCCCTCTCAACGGGAATCTGTCACTTCCACCTTCCCCGCCCTCGAGGAGGCTGATGCTGAAGAGAAGGAGGCCTTCCTGGCCCTTGTAGGACAGATGGAGACCAGCCACTCCCTCTCTGAGTAAGGCTCTGATCAGGGTGAGGGCTTAGGGTAGGACGTGGTGCAGACAGACCCCAGCTCCGCCACTTGATAGTGTGTGGCCTCTGACCTCTGCTCCTGGCCTCCCTTTAAAACTGTAGAGAGATTGGAGCCCTGTACAAAGAATGTCTGGAGGGTCCTCTCACTCCACACTCCCTAAAAAGATCACCCAGTTGGAGCATCTCCTCTGAGGGGGACTTGGAGACTCCCTAAGGGTCCCGCAGTAGTATGACTTCAGACATGGTGGTGTCCTGGGCTGGATGGTTTCTCGATAGGAGATCAATTCCTGCCATGTGTCTTGGGCTCAGGCTCTGTGTGTTGAGAGGAGGGGAGAGGGGGCCCTTTCCTCACGAGGCCTGCTAGAGCCAGCCAGGGACTCGCCCTCACCCACACTCTGCCGTGTGCCCCTCCACCCTCAGGCCTCCGAAAGATGAGATTGCTCCCATCTGGTTCAGAGGGTGGGGCTGCTGTAGGCTGGGCTGGGTGGGACCTGGGGCGTAGGCTGGCAGAACAGGTGGAGCAGGGAGCCATTTACCCACTTGGCAGCTTGGCCCGGCTCCCTCGCCCCCTGGGCCTCTGTCTTCATGGCTTAATTAAGTGCATGTGAAAGTAGTATGTACCGGGTGCCAACCGTGGGCAGGGCCGCGGGCTGGCACTCACTCTCAGGGTTTCTCTCGTTCCCCCCATGAACAATCTTGCTTGGCTAGATAACCCGGGAGGCTAGAAACCACATAACTCCAGAATGGTAGAAGGGCGGAGGCGGACGGCAGCTTTGAGCTGTCAGACTCCTGAGTCTCCTCCTTACCCCTACACCCCCATTGGCCACTGACTCACAGGGAAATATGTGGTGTTAGGGGAGGGTCAAGAAGGGCCAGCTCACAAACAGAAATGTCCCAGGAAGAGGTGACACTTGAACTAAAATTTGAAGTATCATTAGTAGGATTTTGTGATTCAGGTTCCCAAGTCTCTGGCTGTGTTGCCATCAAAACCGAGGACTGTGGGAAGGGATGTGGCTTTAGTTTGTAGAGTGCCAGCACACACAATCAATCTGTGGGATCCATCCCTGGCACCACTATAAAACGGGTCGTAGTAAGCCCAGCTTTTGGAATCAGGCAAAGGCAGAAGGATCAGGAGTTCAAGGCTATATCCTTTGCTATGCAGCAAGTGTGCAGCTAGCCTGGGCTATACACAGGAGCTCTCTCACTTCCTAGCCCTCTTTAATCTCCCCTACTCCAGGCAGGCTGAGATCTGGAAGCTGTGGAGAGAGTTGCGGCAGGAGGAGCCCCAGCTGGCAGGCAACCTGGAGGGCTTCCTGGCCAAGATGAGCGGCCGTCTGCAGGAGGCTTGGGCTGACCGGGAGGCCCTGGCGTGGACCCTGAGAAAGTGAGCGGGGACATAGCAGGGGCTCCTTGCATACTGAGGAATCCTCGGTCTCATAAAAAGGGTGCTTGGAGGGTCCCCTTGCTCAGTACTATCTAGAAAGACCAACCGGTTTGAGCATCGCCTCGGAGGGGGACCTGGAGACTCCCTTCTGAAGTGGCCGGGAGCAGAGCCAAGTCTGAGGAGGAAGAAGCTCCAGGGGAGTTTGTTTTGTGACCCTGTAACTGTCACCGGAGCCTGAGTCATGGAGTCCAAGATGGGGGCTGAGACTTGGGACAATGGGCACCACAGACAGGAACAGGGTGGGAGTGGGTGGGGGTGGGGTGGGGGTGGGGAGGAGGTGACCATTAGAGCCATGATCAGTGTTATAGACCCAAGGTGACAGGACAGGGGTCTGAGATGGCCGAGGGCAAGCGAGGCAGGAGGCATCCAGGCATCAAGTTGGAGAGGTCCCCAGCGGCTTTCTGGTGGCCACCTCCTGCCCCTGTAGGCGAGACTCCGACCATCTCCACAAGGTGAGACAGCTCTATGAGGAGACGGAGGAGCAGATCCGCAGGGAGAGGCAGCAGCTGCAGGCCCAGGTGAGGCCACTGAGGAACCCCTGCCCAGGCTAAGTGTAGCTAAGTACTAGGGAGGCAGCAGAGAGGGATGGGAGCCTCCTGGCCTGCAGCTTATGCCCCCCAGAGAGATGGGGTGGGCCTGCCGGGCATGTGTTCTCCAGAACTGACTTCCATGTCTTAGCTTCAGTGTCCTTGTGAGAGTCTAGGCCCAAGTCCTCTTTGTGGGTACGTTCCAGCCCCTGAACCCCAGGCCAGGGTGTAGGACTCGCTCAGCTAAGCTGGCTGTGGAGTCTGTGGGCCAGGGCTGACCATTTCTCTGCAGAGCGACTCCCGGGACATTGCCCTCAGCGCCAACATGCAGGAGGCCCTGCAGGCCAAGGAGCAAGAGGCTCAGCGGCTGGCGGAGGGCCAGAGAGAGGTGAGTGCAGGCCTTCTGGAGAGCCCAGAGCCCAGAACCTTTTCACTGTTCCCAGCTGGGCAGGTCCCCTAAAGCCACAGGCAGCCATGAACTCCCTGGGCTGCTGGCTGCCAGATCAGGGCTCGCTTCCCAGTGCCCTGGCAACCCTGCCCGGGGTCAGATGAGGTCCCATAAAGTGCCAGGCAGACCCAGGGGAATGAATGGGGACCATACCCTATCCTCAGGTTCTCAGTCTCCACGAAAAGAAGGTGTCTACCCCTGTGTCATTTCCCAGGCCTTGTGTGTCAACTGAGGTTTGTATGGGGACAACTGGAAAAGGCAAAGGTTTGGACAGGCTGGGTGTGTGGCATGCGCTGTAATTCCTGCTCTTGGAGGTGGAGGTAGGAGAATGAGGAGTTCAAGGCTAGCCTGGACCATGTGAGGCCCAGAAGGGGGAGCAACGGGGAGAAGGAAAGGAAAGTTCTGGAAGACAGGCTCCATCCAACAGGCTCCACTGTCATCTGAGAAACCTTGGCAGGTTCTTTTTTTAAATTTTTTTTTAAAAAAGATTGATTTATTTATTGATTTTCTGTATGAGTACACTGTAGCTGTACCGATGGTTGTGAGCCTTCATGTGGTTGCTGGGAATTTGAATTCAGGACCCCGCCCATTTGGGTCAGTCCTGCTCACTCTGGCCCTGCTCTCTTTGGCCTAAAGATTTATTTATTATTATATCTAAGTACACTGTAGCTGTCTTCAGACACATCAGAAAAGAGCATTAGATCCCATTACAGTTGGTTGTGAGCCACCATATGGTTGCTAGGATTTGAACTCAGAACCTCTGGAAGAGTAATCAGTGCTTTTAACTGCTGAGTCATCTCTCCAGGACCCCCTTGGAAGTTCTTAACATGTCAGCCTGCTGGGTGGTGGGGGAAGGCTGAGCACCCCAGGGTTTCTATAGAGGCTGTGCTCTCTGCTCCGAAGGTCCTGCTGTCGGAACCTTCTGAGTTACCTTTGGGTCAGAAGCCCCTGCAGTCCAGATGGAGTCAGGATTGGCCAATGCTGCAGGGCTTGGCCCCGGGGGGTGTGTGCCTGAGGAGCTCCTGTCCTCTGATGGCGCTATCCTTCCCATTTATCACAGGTCTCACTGTGGGGGCATAAGGCTGCTAATCAGATGCTTGAAGGGGGACCTCCCTTCCAATTGGACTGGACCCAATTAGCTGGGTTTCCAGGATCTGGGCAGTAGGGGCAGGGTTCAGGGCATCCGTGACTCGCCAAAGTCTTGGAGGGCTGTGGCCAATCCTCTCCTCTCTCTCCACCCTCCGCAGCTGGAGGCTCAGCTCCTTCACCTCAGCAGCACACAGCAAGAGGCCAGCAGGGAGAATCTGCAGCTCCGGGAGGCCGAGCGTGACCTGGCCGGGCAGCTAGAAGAGGTGCGGGGACAACTGCAGGTGACAAGAGGACACTTGGATGCTGCCAGGACCAGGGGCCGAGTGTCCTGGCAGATAGAGGAAGAGCCAAGGCAAGTAATGATGACGACGCTCTCTGGACAAGGGGAGAGGGCAGTGACTCCTGGGAGCCAGGAAAGGCTGCTCTCCACGAAGCTGGTTAGGTCTCTGTGTGTGGTGTGTGCATGCACACAGACACACACACACACACACACACACACACACTCAGACACATATACACACATGCACACAGACACAGACACACAGACAGACATACTCAGACACATATACACACATGCACACACACAGACACACGTATGCATGCACATCGTATACACATGTACACACAGAGACACATACACAGACACACACAAACACATATACACACATGCATACACACAGACAAATACACACATACACACATAGACACATATACACACATGCATACACACAGACAAATACATATACACACAGACACATGCATACACACAGACAAATACATGCATAGACACACACAGACACACAGAGACACATACACACATTCACACACACAGACACAGACACACAGAGACACATACACACACATTCACACACACAGACACAGACACACACATGCACATACATACATATACACACATGCACACATAGACACACACAGACACAGACAGACAGACAGATACACACAGATACAGACAGACACACAGACACATATACACACACATACAGACAGATACACAGACACATATACACATACATACACATATCTCACAAACACAGGCATTCATACAGACACAAACATATACACACACACAGACAGACACACTGATACACAGACACACACACACAGCTCCCAATCAGTCAGGCACTTGCTCTGTTTGAAACAGCTCAGAGCATCCTGGAGGTGAGGTTTCTTGTGGATTTTGAGGTACAGAGTAGGACGGGGGCGCTCTCAGCCATCCTTGGAAGAAAGCTAGCCACAGCAGGGGTTAAGTGACCAGGTTTTAGGGGATACCACTAACTGGTACTCCCCAGACCTTCACTTTCCCCCTTCCTTCCCAGTGTCCCCAGGGAAAATAAGGAGGCCCCAGACCCTCAGGCCAACCCCACAGAGGAGGCCCCACTGCCTGAGCTGTTTGGGGACAATGATGACTGGGACCGGCTCCTCGGCAGCTTCGAAGACCATTCCCACAGAACCCTGCGGCTTTGCTGGAGCCCACCCCCGAGCCCGGGTGGCACCTCCGCCCCCCAGACTCCCCGCATTGTTAGACAGATCTCCATTTCCAAGGTGTCTGCTCTGCAGTTTCCTCAGGAGCCAGTCTCAGATTCAGACCCGGGTCCGAGAAGCCCCGCCGGGGTGTCTCCTGGTGGTGCCAGAGATAGAACAGGGGTGGAGGACCCCAAGGGGCAGGATGGACAGGACGTCATCTCTAAGCAGCCTGTGGACACCCCTGACTTAGATGCCAGACCCCAGGGCCCCTTCCTCTGGAGTCTTCCAGGAGCCCTGGCTGGGGAGTCTGGGAATGCTGAGGCAGCAGCTTCCAGAGTTCTACTTCCTTCTGAGGCGGAGCCTCCTGCTCACGGGCTCTCTTCTCCTCCTCGGTCCCCAACCGCGTCCAGAAAGCAGACCCAGGCTCCAGATCTGGGCGACAAGAGCCTCTGGTCTGGACCTGATCCAGCCAAACTGCCCATAGAGAGCGAGGTTATGGCGGAGGACCTGAAGCTGGGCTTAGCGTCCCAGGGAACCACAGATCTCCCTGAGGAAGCCACAGAACCCTTCCTGAGCCTGGAGTCTGTGGACCAAGTGCACACAGAGAGACCAGTGCAGGATGAGGCACACCTGGCTAGGCCAGAGAGTCATCCTAGGAG
This sequence comes from Apodemus sylvaticus, assembly GCF_947179515.1. Classification (NCBI taxonomy): domain Eukaryota; kingdom Metazoa; phylum Chordata; class Mammalia; order Rodentia; family Muridae; genus Apodemus; species Apodemus sylvaticus. The sequence goes on from NC_067490.1 coordinate 6,223,132, forward strand.
TTTCCAAGAAGCCCACGGTCAAGTCCTTAGTGTGGATAGCCCGTCTACCCACCTTCCCCAGAGTCTCGAAGAGCAGCTCAGGCCTGAGGAAGGAAAGTTAGGAGAGAGAGGCCAGCAGGAGCCCGGCTCGGCAGAGGCCAGTGAAGCTCATGGCCTGGAAACCAGGAACACAGAATCATCCCAGCAAGATGATCCCCTGTCTAACATATCACAGCCTCCTGCTGAGATAGAAGCCCCTGCTCCTGGCCAAATGTCTCCTCCGAGGGGCTCTCCCATCTTGGGGGGTGGGGCTGGGCTTGCAGTGGGAGCCCCAGAGACCACACGAGCTCTCCTCACCCTGGCTGAGTCGGCAGCCCAGCCCAGGCCCGTGTCCATGCCTGTTCAGGTGGAGAGTATGTCAGATGCCACTCAGCCCACAGAGCCAGAGGCAGAGAGCAGGCCTGAGGAACCGAGAACAGACTTACGGGAGGCTGAACCGAGTTCTTCCCCTGGCGACCTCCCTGCTGACAAGCCTCAAGCTGACCCCGATTACCTCTACCATGTCATCTTCTTGGGGGACTCCAGTGTGGGCAAGACCTCATTCCTACACCTGTTACATCATGATGCTTTTGCTACTGGGCTGACAGCCACTGTAGGTAAGGCCCCTTGGGGAGAGGTAGCAGCGGAGAGAAGAGGCTGGGCCAGGGCCATCCTGGGAGAAGATGTGGCAGCAGGCTCTGCCTTGGCCACAGGCCTTCATGAGGCATTATTTTATATGGGCATAATCTTAGCATTTCGCTAATCGCCTCTAATTACAGGCAATTTGCTTTCCCTGCATTGATCTAGTTAGCTTATAATGCACCACAAGAGCAAAGCACCGTGCAATTTAGGTGCTGGTGTTAGTAGAGTGTGAACAAGCCAGTCTCCACCCACACGGTAGGCTGTTCCCTACAGAGCCTAGTTAGACGGCTCACGACATGCCCCAGGTCTGCCTGCGTGCCCTGGCAGGAGATCACCAAGTTGGGTGTCTTCTATAGAATGTATTCAGAGTGTGGCAAGTTAGGACCCTAGGGGCGTGGGTTCAAATCCCAACACTACCACTTACTGGGGCTATGAACTCTGTCTGCTTTGTATCACAACCCCCGGAGGCAATTGCCTTATAAAGACAGAAGGTTTAACTCTGGCTGGCTCAAGAGTTGGGAGGTTTTGGTTCACAGCTGGTCCTGTTGCCTTTGGGCCGGTGGCAAGGCAGTGCATTGTGGTGGGAAACATACTGGAGCCAAACTCTGCTGCAGGGAAGCAAGAGAGAAAGAGGAACCTCAGAGATAAAACACTGGCTTATGGAGCATGAAGTTCTGTGGTCGTCCTGGCGCATAGGAGGTGGAGGCGGAGGGTCACATGTTCAAGGTCATCTTTGGCTACTTACCAAACTTGAGGTCAGCCTGGCCTACATGAGACTCTATCAGGATGGGCTGGAGTGGGGGTAGAGAAGGAAAAGGCTTAAGCCAGGGACTCACAGTGCACTTTGAGGGCAGGTGCCTAATGACCAAAGAAAGACTTTAATGCCAGCCAAGCCTCATGTTTTGTTTAAAAGATTTATTTTATATATGTGAATATACTGTCACTGTCTTCAGACACACCAGAAGAGGGCATCAGACCCCATTACAGATGGTTGTGAGCCACCTTGTGGTTGCTGGGAATTGAACTCAGGACCTCTGGAAGAGCAGTCAGTGCTCTAACCATTGATCCATCTCTCCAGCCCTTGTTTTATCGTTTTTTTGTTTTGTTTGTTTGTTTTTTAATAGAACTCACTATATAGACTAGCTTGACCTTGAACTCATTTAGATCTGCCTGCCTCTGCTTTCTGAATGCCCTTCTTTTTTAATTTTTTTTTTATGTGTGTGGGCATTTCTGATGCCCTCAGAGGCCAGAAGAAGGGTGTTACAGACAGTCGTGTGTGTTGGGAGCTGAGCCTGCATCCTCTGAAGGAGCAGCAACGTTCTCAACTGCTGAACCATCTCTCTAGCCCACAGGCCTTACCCGTGAGCCTCTGCACGTGAACAGTTGAGGTCCAGCTCTCTCTAGTTCCCACTTCTGACTGCGGAGATGGGAGTAGCCTCCCCCTTCCTGCAGGGGTGGCAAGTTCGCGCACGTCACCTGGCGTGTGTCTTACACTCAATCCATATTAGCCATCCTTCGTGTATTTTAAGTAAATATTTGACCGTGATAGTTCAGTGGCTCCTAGGAGCGGGTCAAAGGTGGTGTGGTGTGTCTCCATGTCAGCGCCAAGCTCCAGGCTAATTAAGACTCAGTGCCAAGCAGATGGCTTAATACGCCCCTGTTATAAGAGAGGCCTAGGTCAGACTCTAGGGTTTCCCTGCCTACGTGTATATGCTTGGTCCAGGGAGTGGCATTATTAGGAGGTGTGGCTCTGTTGTAGTGAACATGGTTTCGTTAGAGTGGGCGCGGTCTTGTCAGAGTGGGTGTGGCCTTGTTGAAGTGGGCGTGGCCTTGAAGTAGTTGTGTTACTGTGGGTGCCGGCCATAAGACCCTCATCCTAGCTGCCTGGAAGTCAGTCTTCCACTAGCAGCCTTCAGATGGAGATATAGAACTCTCAGCTCCTCCTGCACCATGCCTGTCTGGACGCTACCATGCCTTGATGATAATGGACTGAACCTCTGATCCTGTAAGCCCGCCCCCATGAATGTTGTCCTTAGAAGAGTTGCCTTGAGCCAGGCGGTGGTGGCTGTAATCCCAGCACTCTGGGAGGCAGAGGCAGGCGCATTTCTGAGTTCGAGGCCAGCCTGGTCTACAGAGTGCATTCCAGGACAGCCAGGGCTACACAGAGAAACCTTGTCTCGAAAAAAACAAATCCAAAAAACCAAACCAAAAAAAAAAAAAAAGAGAAGAGTTGCCTTGGTCACGGTGTCTCACACAACATGCCCACCGGCCAACCTTGGTCATGGTGTCTCACACAACATGCCCACCGGCCAACCTTTTCTAGACAGTTTCTCATGGAGACTCCTCTGCTGTGTGATTCTAAATGGTGTCAAGTTCATAATCAAAACCACCTATACACCTTCTTATCGTGTGGCAGGAAGATCAGTCAGCCTCTGTGGGAACGCAGTCAAGGGCTCGTTCTGAGACTTCACTCAGGTGGAGCTGGGATGCTTGGCTTTGCCTCAGGACTGGCTTTCAGGAGGAGGCAGTTTATTGAGAGTCACACACAGATTTAGCGCTGATGCTCGAAGGGAAGGGGTAAGAAAGACGCATGCACACAGATCTGCCCCTGCCCTGAGGCCGGGGTGTTAGCATGTTTGCGTGTGTGCACTCATGTGTCCGCGTGGAGGCGTGTGATTTTGGGAAAGGCCCCCCATGGCTCTTCTGCCTTGTTCACAGAGACAGAGTCTCTCATCAAATCTTTCTCATCAAATCTTGCTCATTGTCTTTTCCTTCGAAGGCTGCCACGCCCACCCAGCAATCACGTGGGTTTCTGGGTATCTGAACCCGTCTTTCAGGCTTTCATGGCAAGTGCTGAAGCCCCGAGCTATCTCCCAAGCCCCATGATGCTCTGTGTTTCTCACACGATTCCACAGCATAGGACAGCGTGAGCCTGCACCTGTGGTGAGCCAGGTGTTCCCCGCTCCATCCGATCCCCTCTCGAAAAGTCAGAATTCTTGCCGAGTGCATTGGAGGCCATTGGCTGGGGACACAGATACCAGGTGTTCTGACCTCTCCATGTGTGATTCTCAATGCGGTCCCTTCTGATGGCAGAGAACTGAATCCTAGTAAGGTTTCTGCTCCTGCTCGCCACCTACTTCACCTCAGGGGTTAGATCCCACCGGGGAAAGCCCGACCTCTGTGCCCGGTTCTGCCCTTGATCATTGCGGATGTGTGTGGGCTGTCCCGCTTGAACCAGTAGACCAGACGTTGCATATCTGAAGGTTTGTGTGGCTTGGCTGAATAGTTTGGGGGCACACCAGACTCTCTTGTGGGTAGATGAGGGGGCAGAAATGAGGTGGGGGGGACTCACAGTTGCAGGAATGGCCGAGAGTCATTAGTGGGTGGCCCAACCAGTGTGCAGCTGAATGTGACAGTCTCAAGATCTTGTAGTCCTGGGCTCCTGAGAACCTCAGAAAGGGGCTGTAAAGAAAACCACTTCCTACTCAGGAGGCCCCTTGGTGCCGGGGACTAGGGGTCTGTGTGAACCACTAGCATGCACTTATGGGGTCATTATTGACATCTGTCACTGACATTGTGGATGTCAGGAGCGCCAGACTGCAGTGGGCCCTGCAGGAAAGGGGGTGCAGACAGGGACAGAGCACCCCTCCCATTCTTTCTTTTTTTTTCTCTATTATTTTTTGAGTGTGTCTGTGTGTACGTGGGTATGCACATGTGACTGCAGGTGCCTGTGGAGACTAGAAAAGGGGTTCATAGCCTAGACCTGGTGCTGGTGAGGCACGTAATGTGGGTGCTAGGGCCTGAACTCAAGTCCTCTGCAGTAGCCGTATGGACTCTTAACCGCTGAGCCATCTCTCCAGCCTCCCCTCCCCCATTCTTGACCACATCCAGAAGGCTTCTTTGACAGCTGGGGGTTGGCTGGAAGGGGCGCAGATCCTCTCTCTTGTCTCCTTGTTCCAGGATCTAAATGTGTCTGCAGCTCTGGCTACAGGGAAGAGTGGGGCTTGGGACTCCAGAGCCTGTGGAGGGATCTTAAACGTAATCGCCTTGGCTGTACCCAGTAGAAACGCTGCAGAGCCTTTAGGCATAGTTACACTGCAGGTCTTTTACAGATTACCTTGCTGGTGAGAAAGGAAGGCTCAGTGGAGGAAGCTGATTGGTCCCAGAGCCCGCACGGCACAAGCCCCATGGGTCCTTTTTCCACCTTAGGAAGGCTGCTTGGTGTAACACTTGATTGTAGGGTTCTTTGGAGAGCAGAGAGGAGCCGAGGACTGGGCCCCCATTCTTCTGTGGCTGGGGTTGGGCGTAGGCACACACCTGGGACATCTGGAGCAGGCACACACCTGGGGCATCTGGAGTAGGCACACACCTGGGACATCTGGAGTTGGCACACACCTGGGGCATCTGGAGCTAGTTATCCTGGGTTGTCTGTCTCTTCTGTGTGTCTTAGGAGTGGATTTTCGGGTCAAAAACTTACTGGTAGACAACAAAACCTTCGCCCTGCAGCTGTGGGACACTGCTGGACAAGAGAGGTATTTAGACCGTCACCACCAGTGGACAGGGACCTGGGCTGGGCTCATGGGAGGAGAGGGTAGCCCACAAGCAGTGACAGACAGGGGACAAGGTCTGTCCCCACTGAAGCAATAAGACTCACATACCCAAGAGTCAAGGAATCAGGAGGGAGGATGTGAGTTCTGGTGCCCTCACTCTTGCACAGCCCTGGGGCAGACGCTGGGTGATTTTTCCCTGACCAACCTCCTAGATTGCAGGTCTTCCATATAAGCCATGGACCCACAGTAACAGAAAACTTAAGGGGCATAGAGGTTTGACTCTGCTTTTCTATTTCTGAAAACTTGTTCTAGATAAAACATCAAAGTCCACCCCTAGGATGGGGGGGGGAGGCGGGGGGCGGGGAGGCACATAGGGGGTCCTCGGGCTGTGGATGTGGTGTCCTCACACAGACCCTTCGGGCAGGTACCACAGCCTCACACGACAGTTGCTTCGCAAGGCGGAGGGGGTGGTGCTCATGTATGACGTCACCTCCCAGGAGAGCTTCACCCACGTGCGTTACTGGCTGGACTGTCTGCAGGTGGGTCTGTTCGGGACTGCAGGCTGGCCCAGGTTTTGGGACCAAGAGGAAGCTTGGAATCCCCCCACCCCCCATTCCTGGTTCCTCCAGGGTTACAAATGCCACAGTAGTCGTAGGAATGACACCATCAGCTGAGGAACACGTGGGCGGACAGACTAGGAGCCCCGTAGGACAGAGAAACCACAACCACACAGTACGGCTCCCAAGACAGAGCGCTCACGTATCCCACTAGCAGCTTGGGATGCCTCCTAGGTGGGATTCCCATTATCAAAGTTTAGCTCCATCCCCCACAGACCTAATCTCCGTGGCAGGATTCTGCATGGGCTTGTGCTGAATTCTGGATTCGGCAATTCCGGGGCTAGAGAAACAGCTCAGTCTTCGAGAGCCCTTGCTGTTCTTCCAGAGGGTGGGCAGAACAATCCAGAAAGGCTTCCGGGGAAGGTGTCCACGAGGTTAGCCATTAAAAGAGGAGAAGTATTTTGTAAGCAGAAAGGAAAAAAGAGAGGGTCCAGGTGAGAGGACGGCCTCTAGAAGCCTCTAGAAGCTTCTACCTTGGGGCTGGCATCCCCTGACGCACATATCTCTTGTGCAGGATGCAGGTGTAGAGGGAGCGGCCATGGTCCTGCTGGGAAACAAGATGGACTGTGAGGAGGAGAGGCAGGTGCCCACCGAAGCTGGCAGAAGTCTCGCCCAGGTGAGTACCGGGACGTCGCGGAAACGGGTGTCCCGTGCATCCTGTGCTTCCCTGTAGGAAACGGGGTTTCCCGCACCTCCTGTGCTTGCTTTGGCAGAGCCTAGCTGGCACAGATATGGCTGCGCCTGACCACTCAGCCACCGCCCGGGGGGCTCAAATCCAGGCTGTGCCCGGCAGGCGCCACCTTGAGCGCTGTGTGGAATTAGCAGATTCCCACACATCCCTCAACCCACGTATAAAACCTCTCGGAGTGAAAACAGTTTTAAAAGCGTCACTGAAATCCCCAATCAAGTCTTAATTTTATCTCTGGTCTCTAATTAACATACTCCCTTCTTGTTTATTCTATTTTAAGACTCAGATGTTTTTCCTTGGGAAAGCAACATCAAAAGCTTTGCTGCCAGACAGGGTTACTATTATTTATAAGTGAGATTTAACAACATTCTAGAAAAGCCAGGATATATATATATACACACACACACACATACACACATAAATACACATATATACTACATATAATATAGTATATATCCCCTATATTATATAATATATAAATAAATATAATATACGACTAATTATATTATATATTAATTATATAATTAATAAATATAATATATTATATTCCCTAATATCTATATTCTCTAGACCATATATAAAAAATATAATGTATATATTACATATCATATATTATATATTATACATACAGTCCTTAAAATTCTAGTCAAGCTTCCATGTTGATTCATTTCTCATGATTGTGACTCACCATTCTGGCCCCAGGATGGCAGATGAAATATGCCCTCTGGAACAGCCGTCTGTCCCTTTGCGAGTTCCTTCTCTGATAATTAATCTTGCTAGAGGGCTGAGGATTAAGGATTCCTAGAAAATGCACAGCTGACTCCCGCCCCCAGGACGCGTCCACTGGGGCAGGAGGCTATTTATTCCTCACAGTATTATTCATTAGGAGCGTTGGCTGAGCTCCGCAGTTACACCTCGGAGATTTGTGTGAGAGGCCAGCATTTACTAGGAAGGATAGCGTGCTGGGGGGCGGGTGTCTTGTGGGGTCAGAGAGGGAACTCTGCGTGTCTCTATGTGGCACCCACTGGAGCAGAACGGGTGAGGGGTTTTCACCGGAAGTGGTCGTGCGTGGTGAGCCACCGGCCAGAACCCGGAACCTAGATGCTCCCTTAAGTGGCCTCTTAACCTGCTCCCCAGCCTCAAGACAGCAAAATCCCGTGACTGTAGGAAGGGAGGGAAGGGAGGCCCAGGAGTATTTTAGAAAAACATACAAACAAATCCTGCACGTTGAGGAGAATTCTTGCATGTTTCTCCTAATTGAGCAGTGCGTCTGTCTTCTACTCCCAGTCTGGAGGACATCTCTAGCTGTGTCCTGCACACAGGACACAGGGGTGGGTGGTGGGCAGGGGGCTGGTGAGGTCTGGCAGGCTGGACCTGGCCTCTCAGGCCACTGTGTGCCCGCAGGAGCTGGGCATCTCGTTCGGTGAGTGCAGCGCGGCCCTGGGACACAACATCCTGGAGCCCATGATGAACCTGGCTCGGTGAGTGCCTCCCTATTCCCAGAGTCCTCAGGGGCAGCCCTGCCCTCTCCAGGGAGTGGCCAAGGAAGACCCTGGTTACAGGTCCCATGTTTTGACCCCGTGCTCCGTCCTCGCGGCTGTAACACACCCTCTCTTGACTATAGGGTCCCGCCTAGCCTTCTAGTGACCTTCACGACTTTGCGTGAATGCTGAATGCCCCCTGACAGCGGGCACTTTCTGCAATGCCTTTCTGCCCTGTGGAGTCTTTCCTTCTGACTCTGAGTCTCTGTCTCCCATCTCCTCACACTCTATTCTCTGGGCCCACCCCTCCCCGTCTCAGGCCCGTGCCTTTCTAGAAGACTGTTTTTACATCTGTTTTCTTCTTGTCATCTGGGAGGGGTCCATCAGCATTCCGCCCTTCTCTATACAGGGCCTCACACTCTCTGGGGGCTCAGTGGCAGGCTGAGGTGGGTGCCAGGAACGGTAGGTATCAGAGTCCACCAGCATCCCTGGCGTGTGGTTAGATGTGCGGCCCCTACAAGAGATCATCGGCTATACTTTTCCCAGCTCCGGGTTTGCTCTTGACCTTCAGTTTGGGCTTTCAAGGGAACAGATTGTCCATCCGTGACCTAGGTCTCAGCTCAGGCTCAAGCCCGGGAAAGTGATTTTTGTGTGTGTTTGTGCGCATGCGCGCGCATGTCCACTTGCGCACACATATTGCTTGGCACCCCGGGGGCCAGAAAATGAGACAGGACACAGTATCCCAGTCCCATTTTCTCCACTGTCATATGAATAGAGGACGGAGGGGGTGGGAGAGAGCCTCCCATCCCCCACCCACCCCACCCCCAGCCCTCCCTCCATGTTGCAGAGGGAGGAATAACTCGGGGACATTGTCACACAGGTCACTTAAGATGCACGAAGACCGTCTGAAGGCCTCACTGGCTGAAGTGAATCGTCCGCAGCCCCCCAAGAGAGCTGGCTGCTGCCGCTGACCGCCAGCCTGGTCCCATCACGGACTGATTTTTCCCATGGCTCCCAATCTGCTTCCTAGACATAGCTGGGATAGAGAAGCCCTTCAGGGGACAATGTGACCTCCGCTCCACTGAGCAAACATGCCAGGGATAGATGGCAGGACAAATCTAGAAACTCCACACAAGCAAAGTGTCCCCAAGTCTTTCGTTCACCGCAGGTGGCAAGATGGTATGGTATTCTAGTTTAATTTCTTTGATGCTAGAGACTGGCCTATAGCAACTCAGAGGAGGGAAAGGCTTATACTTCCGGGTCGCTGTCCAGCACTGTCAAGACAGGAACTGAAGCAGGAACCATGGAGGACCGCTGCTTACTGGCTCACACACTGCCTAATGCTTGGCCAGCTTTTATAGAGAGCCCAGGGATGGCACCACCCACAGTGGATTGAGCCCTCCTGGCTCAATCATGAAGCAAGGCAGTGCCCGTGGACACACCCACCCCAGGCCAGTCTGGCAAGAGCAATTCTCTATTTAAGAACTTCCTGTTGACTCTAGATTGTGTTACATTGGTATTAAAAAGTAACCAGGCTGCAGGACACACTCGTGGGAGGGCGCTCTTCTCCCTTTGAGTATTTCTGGATTTTTGCCAGTGCCTTGTACAACCAGGGGAATCAGATGTGGAGAAGGAAATAAACCCTGCAGGGAGTCTGTTTGGTGTCAACTCTGAATTCACACATCTGGTCAGGTCCCACCACTCCTGTGCTGTCTTGGTTTCCCCTCTCAGACTCAGATTTCCTCCTTGTTGAATCCAACCCTGAGAGTAATGTCACTCTGTCGACCTTGATATGCCCTTCTGGCCCTCCATAGAGGGTTGCACCAGGATCCTGCTCCTTGCCCTGAAGCTCTGGATCCTCAGGAGCCACTGAGTGCCTATGATTGGTTGGACCGGGACTGCATTTTGGAAACCTGGAGGGAAGATGGCTCTGGGGTCTGGGAGGTGTGAGTCGGGGTATCTCCACCCAGCTGATTGGTCATCTCAGCAGCAAATACAGTCCCCACAGGACCTGGGGGTGAGATCAGAGCTTTGCAGTTTTTGGAGACAGATAGCTAATACTATTTCTGGGGTCCAGCTTGGCAGGTCTGGACACTTCTATTCTGTGTGGTCCAGGAAGCTAATGAGGCTAGATTGGGGGAATCCTCACTGTTCTGTGCAGAAAGCCAAGAGTGTGTGTGTGTGTGTGTGTGTGTGTGTGTGTGTGTGTGTGTGGTGGGAGTCCTGGAAGAGGCAGGGGCATTGTTTCATTCCCTACCTGTTAGCCACAGTCTCCATGCTGTAAGCCAGCACCTACTTTTGACTGTTCAGAGGCCTCAGAGGCAGGGAGCTGGCACACAGGACAGATAGTGATACCTGGCAGGTTCAGAAGGTTCCGGGATCTGATGGATGCCACCAAAGATGGATGCCCTTAATACCCATTCTACTCCAGCCTCTGTGCAATGACCCCAGTCACCAGGCTTGTTGTCTCCCTAGATCCTTCACTGGCTCTCCCTCACCTCCTTCCAGACCCTCCCTCTCCCCAGGCAGTAACAGGCAACGGTCCTCACGAGGGGAAAGGCAGGTCCTGCCGCACTAATGCTATCCCAGGGGTTGAGCCTGGCAGGCCCCGACACCTCCATTCTGTGGTCCAGGAAGCTAATGAGGCTCCTGGTGACCAGCCGAACAGCCAGACACTTTCATCTAGGAGGCCTCTGGGCAGCCAGCTCAGCTTCCCCCCGAGGTGTGGTGTGGAGAAGAGGCATCTCTCAGACGTAACTTGGAGCACTGTGACTGGGTCCGCCATGTGCACAAGGCCCAGCTGTGTTGGGGGGTAGGCCCTTCTGGACAGCCAAGGGCTCGCAAGTCAGCAAGCAGAGACCTGGAACCCCAGGCAGGCAAAGGACAGCAGCAGGACTCCTCGAGGTGGACAGCAGAGGGGACCGACAAGCAAGTGTTCACTTCCCAGAGCATGCCAGCCAAGGGGAATCCGGCTCCAGCTTGATTTGAGGCTGATTAAAAAAAAAAAATCTGGGGAGACCAGGCTGCTGGGGCAGGGAGTGTGAACTGGGAAGGGGAGGGAGAGGAGACGATGGAGGCTTGGCTGGGGCATTAGAGAAAGGGCCTTGCAAACAGAAGGTTGTCAGGGACAAACCAAAGCCAGGACCAGGCTTCGTGACAGGTGACATGCTGAGAACTGACCTTATGTCTTATCACAGTGGCCCTATGAGATGGGCTGGGTGGACTGTAGTGTTATTTCCTTTGTTGACTGGGTCTCATGTAGTCCAGGCTAGCCATGAACTTTCTATGTAGCTGAAGATAGCTCTCAACTTCCGATCCTCCCTCTACTTCACGAGGGCTTGTATTACTCCTGGTTGACGTGTCTCTGGTAACCAAGACTTGGTGTAGCCTTAGGGGAGCACCCCAGCATCGGAGTTACATTTCTGGCTCTTGGTTTTTGTTGTTGTTGACACAGGTCCTGTTAGGTAGCCCAGGCTGGCACAAACCCAGGGATCCTCCTGACTCTGTTTCCCAAATGCTGTCAGGAAAGACCAGAGCTATTTGGTTTTCTCTGTGGTTTCTCTGTGGGATTGAACCAAAGGCTCCAGGCATGCTAGGCAGGACCTCTAACACAGAGCTACACCTGTAGCCACGCTCTTTTTACTGAGGAAACTTTAAAACTTAGGTTTATTATTTGTGTGTATGTGTATGTAGGATTTGGGGCGTGTGGGTATAGAAGTCAGAGGACAACATTCTGCAGTCGTCTCTCCTCCCACCATGTGGGTCTCCGGGATTCAAACTCGGGTCTTCAGACTTGGCCGCAAGCACATTCACCCACTGAGCCAGCTCACTACTTCTTTTTACTTTTTATTTTAGGACAGGGTTTCCCTGAGTTACTCATACCGCCTTGGTCTGCAGCTCAGGCTTGAACTCATGATGATCCCCTTGCCTCAGCCTCCTGAGTACCTGTAAGCCTGTGCCACAGAGCCTCAGATTGATGTCTCTTTTTCTTTCCCTTTCTTTTGTGTGTGTGTGTGGTGTGTGAGAGTATGTGGTGTTTGTGGCCATGTCCAGGCACGCAGTGGCCAGAGCCAGGCCTTGGGTGTCTTCCTCTGGCCTCCCTGGCTTTCTGCTGAATCAGTCAGTCACCGGACCAGAAGGCTGTACCTCAGCTGTGCCATTGGCTCTTGGGATCTGCCTGTGTCTGCTCCCCAATGCTGTGGGTGCAGACAGCCATCATCTGCTGGGGTGCCGGGGGCTCCATCTCATGTCCTCGTTCTTGCCCAGCAAGGACTCTTACCCGGCACCCCATTTCTTGAGCTCCCCTTCCCTCCTCTTTTCTCCCCTTTCCTCTCCTCTCACATATCCTAGACTAGACCTTCAACTATGTAGCCAAGGATGACCCTGAGCCCCTGCCTCCATCACTCCAGTGCTGGGGTAACAAGCTAGAATGACATCCCTCTCCCACACCTGGTTTATACAGCAAAGGGCTTTGTTTGCACATACTCTGCAAGCACTACCGACAGAGCCACACCCACGGACCAGAAGCGGTGGTGGGGTGGGGTGGGGTGGGGTGGGGGGGCTTGAAGCTAGGCTTTGGTTCCCATGGGGTGAAGGCTGGTGACTCAGGATTTCTTAGGGGAAGATGTGGATTCTCAGAGCAGGCACACATGGAGGCACCTGGTCAGGAAAGTGACTATCCCCCCCCACTCCGCTTCAAGCCGTGTGTGTGTGTGTGTGTGTGTGTGTGTGTGTGTGTGTGTATGGGAGACCTCTCTATAGCTGCCCCTCAGCCCTCTCATACCATATGTGGCTGTGAGGCCTCAGACACGATCTTAAATACTGTGACCAAAAGAAGGAAAGGGTTTGTTTCATCTTATATTTCCATCCCAGAGGAGAATTAGGGCAGAAACTCAAGCAGGGCAGGAATCTGGAGGCAGGGACTGGAGCAGAGGCCTTGGAGGAGTCCTGCTTACTGGCTTGTTCCCTGTGGCTTGCCTTCTTATGGTGTCTAGGACCATCAGCCCAGGGGTGGCACCACCTACAGTGAGCTGGGCCTTCCCACACCAATCATCAATCAAGAAAATGCCCCGCGGCTTTTCCAAGACCCAATCTGATGAGGCATTTTCTCAATTGAGATTTCCTCTTGCAAAATGACTCTAGGTTGGGTCAAGTTGACATAAAACAAGCCAGGACAGACACTAAACAATCTCCCAGGTCAAGATCTCTGGGGGAGAGGCTTGGGGACCCTGAAGGCCTGGCAGCGAGCTGGCAGGGGGACCTGGCTCCTCTGGCCCGTGTAGGAGGAGGGACTCTGACTAGAACTGGCAGGAGACAGAGAGTGGAACAGCCTGGCTCATCTTGTCTTGCTTCTGCTGATCCCCAGGATGTGGAGTCCAGGGAACAGGGCAGCGGGGTTCCTCCCCTGACATGCCTGATGTGGTGTGTGGCAGACAGGTGTCAGCCCCAGGCTGCTTCTGACATCAGAGCCCTGCCGCGTCCTCAGTCTGTGCACTCAGCATAAGGAAGGGACATTTTGTAGCTTTGTGTCACTCCCCTGCCAGAGAGCTGCCCTGGCCCAGCACAGACAGTTGCTGTGGCCCCGATCTGTTTCCTCGGTCCTTACAGTGGAGGATTCCGAGGCTAAGGGATGGTGTGGAACCTTTGCAAGGTCCCCAGTTCCTGAGCGACAGAGGCAGGATCAGAACCCAGACTCTGCATGGGGACAGACCATCCTGTCAGACTGCCATGAACTGACAGACAGACAACAGCAGCATGGCGGGAGACCAACAGCATGGCAGGTGTTCTGAGACAGTTCAGTAGGCTCACCAGGCAGACAGGTCTCATAGGAAAGCAGGGGGTGGGGTAGGGTGGGGTGGGAGTAGGGGGTGGAGATGTGGTTCCTGTAGTTGAGCTATCTCTGGGTGGCAGAAAGGGTAGGAATTCTGGGGTAGGAATGGGAAGGATGTGGGAAGTGAGGCCAAACCCTGAGGCTCTTCAGTGGGTGTGTTTCTCTTTGTAGCAGCGGGGATCCCAGAATCAACTTGTGTGGATAAAGGAAAGGAAGGCCGGAGGCACACACCTTTACTCTCAGCCCTCAGGAGGCAGAGGCAGGCGGACCGGAGTTCGAGGCCAGCCTGGTCTATAGAGTGGGTTCTAGAAAAGCCAAGGCTACACAGAGAAACCCTGTTTTGGAGGGGGGTGGGGAGAGGATGGAAACAGATGCAGAGACCCACAGTAACATTAGGCGGAGCTCAGGGATCCTGCTGAGGAGGGGGAGGAGTAGGAGCCAGAGGGGTCGAGGACCCGCACAAGAAAACCCAGGGAATCAACAAACCTGGGCTCTCAGGAGGCTGAGACTGAACCGACGATCAGGAAGCCTTCGTAGGAATAACCTCTGCATATACATTATAGTGTGTTTGTGGACTCCTACCAGAGGGAGCACGGGTTGTCTCTGATCTTTTGCCTGCTTTGGGGTCCCTTGTCCTCCGACAGGGCTGGTAGTCCAGCCTTAGTATGAAGGGAGGGGCCTAGTCTTATTGCAACTTGATAGGCCGTGTTTGGTTGAGACCCTGGGGAGGCCTGGCCTTTTCTGAAGAGAAATAGAGGAGGAGGTGGAGAGGGGAGGGACTGGGAGGAGTAGGGGAGGGAAAACTGTAGTCGGGATGATATGAGAGAATAAATTAAAAAAAATTTTTTTTAAGCCAGGCAGGGTTGGTACACGCCTTTGATTCCAGCTCTCAGGAGGCAGAGGCAGGTAGATTTCTGAGTTCGAGGCCAGCCTGGTCTAGAGAGTGAGTTCCAGGACAGCCAGGGCTACACAGAGAAACCCTGTCTCAAAAAACAAAACAAAACAAAACAAAACAACAACAACAACAACAACAAATTAAAGGAGAGAGTCTGTAAGTGGGCATCACATGAGAGGGTCTGATCTGGGGTTTAGAGCCCCAGTTTTGGAGCCTGTTACAAGGTCACAGGGCGGTTCTAGTCAGGATTCCTGACAGCTGCTGTGAGCCCACAGGTGGGGCATGGCTCCATTAGTCCCTAATGTCATTAGCCTGAAGTTCCCAGCAACCCCCTTCATGATTTCCATGAGGACGTTACAGGCAACAGAACCAGATTAAAAAAAACCTTTTGCGTTTTCTTTCCTTAAACAGAAATACCATTATTTACAGGATTCACCCGTATGGAGTTGAACGCCACTCTCTACACGGGGCCAGCAGGCACCCAGGAGAGGTGGCTCCGCCTGGCCTTCGCGGCGTTCTGTGGCCTCATCCTGCCCATGGGGCTGCTGGCCAATGGGCTCTTGTTGATGGTGGTGGCCAGCGGGCCTCGAGCATCTCAGCCACTCTTGGCACTGACCACTAGCCTTATGGTGATCGTGACACTCTCTGACCTGCTTTTCATATCCTTCCTGGTACCCGCCCTGTTACTGAGCTTCTTACGTCACGGCTGGTGGCTGGGCTCCGCCGTCTGTACTGCCAGTCAGGCCACCAACACGACCACCATGTTCTGTACTTTCTACAGCATGGTCTCCTCTGCACTTGTGCGTCACGTGGCTATGGTCTGGCCCCGTGTGGCCCTCCCAGCCGGCCCGCGTGCCCGCCTGGGGCCCTGTGGAGCTATGTGGGCACTGGGCCTGGCCATATTGGCTGTTCCAGCGGGTGACAGTATTAGAGCAGGCAGTAGGTGTCCCTGGGGCCCTGGCCTGCTTTCTGTTGCTCAGCCCACTTCAAACAACCTGCTATTTTACCCTGCTGGGAGCCCTGACTTTTCTGCCCTGCCTGCTGGGCGTGGGCTGCTCTTTTGGCCACGTGGCCTGGCACCTGTGCACACGGCCCGTGGGTCCACTGGGGGAGAGCGTGCAGGAGCACAGGGCAAACACACCGCTCAGTCTTGTCATGCTGGTGGTCTTCGTGCTGATGTGGGGACCCTGCTCTGCATTGGGCTATGTGTCTGCCATGGGCCGCCTACCAGCCACGCCACGGGCCTTTGTGGCCTCCAGCCTGTGCACCCTGCTGGCCTACTCCAGCTGTGCTATCAGCCCTGTCCTCTGCTTCTGTCTCTGCCGCCCTTACCGGGCAGGACTCAGGGCCATTTTTCATAGGCCCAGAACAGCAGTCAGTGGAGTGGCGTGGTGACAGCTCACAGTCTGTAAAGGAATTGATACTCAGACAACTGTGGGCTCCCAACCTTATAGTTTTGTGGTCTTGGGCCCCCTCACCTCCCTGGGGTTCATCTGAAAAATGGGATGAGGCTTCCACATCTGCACAGGGTGATCCCCCATTGAACATGGGTGAGGAAGGGCGGGGGATCAGTGAGCACGTGAGTGAGGTGTTACCATGACGACAGCGCCATCCTGTTTACTACTCTGGGCATTTGAAATGAATAGACAAAGAGGAGAAAAGAAAGAGGGCCACTCGGGGTCCTTAGACTCAGGGAGAGGCCTTCATCTGCCTGGCCCGTCCCTGTCTACCTCCTTTACTTCTGTCCCCCACACCCTCAGTTCCAGACAGGAACAAAAATAAAATCCACCTTAGAGCCAGGAGTCTGGGCTTGTGAATTACTGAGCCCGGCCCTTTCTTCTCTGTGTGGTTTCTTTTACTAAGGTAGGTGGGAAGGGCCTCTTTCAAGGCCCGCTCCTTTTCATTAGGGCCCACCCATCTCTCTCTCTCTCCTCCCTCTCTCTCTCTCTCTCTCTCTCTCTCTCTCTCTCTCTCTCACACACACACACACACACACACACCTTGGGGAGGCCCCTTCCCTTAAACTTTTTGGATGTGGCTTCAAATCCTACCTTTGGCCCCAGAACCAGGAAGGTTGTATCTACTGTCAATCGCTAGACAGTTTGTTTAACTTAGCGTTACCAGTTACGCACAAACAGTGAGGACAAGACGGGTGGGGACAGAGACGGGGGTGGGGGGATGGGGGGTAGAGAAGCTCTGTGTGGTCAAAAACCTCAGGGACTATTGTATTGAATCAAGTCAAGCTATTCTCTGCTCTATAGAACGTGCCAGAGTCTTGGGAGCCCCAGAGACCACTGAAGCTATCCCAGACAGACTCTGGGAAAACAGCTGCCTCAGACTCCATGTCAGACAATAGTTCTGCAGAACACACCTTGGGAAAGAACCCAGCAGAGAAGCCAGTGTCACCATGAAGATGCTTTTGATGCTGTCTGTTCCCCCACATAACCTCAGGGGCAGCGGCTGTCTATCTGGATTCCCCTGCTGGGCACCTATCTCCTCCCTATACTTTCCCATGGCGCCCAAGGAGATGGAAAATAGGCCGCTGGTTATGGGAACTTCCCTTCTTTCAAGCCACGACCCCACCCCGTTCCCACTCACGGCGTCATGGGAGTCTCAGGACATCTGATTATAGAGACGTCCGTGAGTCAGCTCTAATTTACCATGAAGTCATCAGAAGTAAACAAGCCCGGAGCTGGAGGGTAATTAGTACCGGGATTCCTCTTGGGTACAGCCTCAGAATGGCTGCCTAGAGGGCTGATTGGACAGCGTGCGCAGTATGTATGTGTGCGCATGCGTGTATTGTCCTTGTTCCCATGATCCACATTGGTGATGGACCTGACCTGTGGAGAGGGATCATGGAAGATGCTTACCATGTCCTTCAGGTCACACGAGTCCTGTGTGGTCCACCCACAGAGCCTGACACCATGTGTCGCCACCAGTGTACACATGTATCCTACCTGACACTATGCTGGCCACAGACCCTGGGGGGGGGGGTCCACCACTCCCACACCTTCCAGTTTCAGCACTGCTACTTTGTAGTGGCTGATTTAGCCCAGGAGGAGACACTGGGGACTAAGCAAAGTACCTCTGACCCCTGCACAGGCCTGGAACAGACTCTCAGGAGATGTTTGCTGAGAGAAGAAGAAACCGTGATCGACCGTGATAGCGATCCACGCGTTGGGGGAGGTTTGGGTCACGTGCTCGTTTCTCTCACTTCCTCAATGGCTACATCTCTCCAGAGCAAACACCAGAGGCCCTGCTGTGAACCACAAGGCCCTGTGCATCCTGGTCCCCCGCCCTGACCGCATCGCCTGCATTCTCTTCCTTGGGTTAGCTCCCGTCACGCCCGTGTGCTTGCTTCCGGTCAGATGCCCAGGCTCCTGCCTGGCACCTACTTATCCCAAACTACCAGAGTCCTCGTCACCCTGGCACCAGCATGGCTCCCCTCTAAACCATCTCTCCACTGGTGTGTGCCCTCACTCTCTCTCCTTGCTTCTGACTCTTAACCACTGTCTGAAGCCAGGCTATCAGGCTACAGACCTGAGTGTCCGGGTGCTTGCTGTCTGCCTCTCATGTTGGAGTCCAGGTGCCGCCCATGTGCCTGGCAGGTGAGCGGCCTCAGAGTTGAGCAGGAGACATCTCAATGTCACAAGCTCTAGTGAGATCTGAATCTAGAACATTCTAGCTAGCATACCTGAGCCTTTGAGGACCGGGAAAGGGCTCTGTCACAGTCCCCGACAGCTCACAGACTCTGCTTACATATGTTTGTGGGAGGCGGGTTTCAGTCCCCACCACACACCCCCATACTTCTCAGAGTCTGACAGGGTCATGGCCAAACAGAAGAACCAAGGCAGCAGAGAGATGCTGGGCAGGTGGAAGATCTGTTTTGGAAGAAGGGGTCTGTCTTCTAAAAGAACTGGTTTATTTCAGTTTAAGGCAAGTTCCACAGAGACAGTCTCAGACAGGCACAGGACCAGACAGTAAAAACATCACCATCACCATGCATGACAGAGGCAGGTCGGATGGGAGATGCCAGGCGGGGACCCCATGCGGCATAAGGGACACATGCAAGACCTGCCCCAGTGGACAGAGACGGTGGCCATTGGGGTGACCTTAGGTGAAAAGCCCTTTGCCACCTTACCGCAGGGGCAGGAGCTTTGAAGGGCTGGGGTATGGGGTGACCCCAGAGTCTAGATGGCCTGGGTGTGAACGTGGCCATGAGGAGGGTGTGGGGAGGCTGTGTGTGTGGAGTGGATGTACCCTCAGGATGGCTCAGGAAACGTTGGACCACCTGACCGATCCTGTCATCACAGAGGTGTGGACACCGAGGCCCAGAGAGCAGAGGCTGTGCTGGATAGGTTCCTGCTAGATGTGGGTGGGGACAGGTTGGCACTCAGGGCCCCTGTCCCTTGTCCCATAACTACTGAAGGGCAGAGAACAAGTTGGAGTGCAGGAGCTAACCCTGTGCCCGGCAGGTGGGTGGCCTCCGAATTAAGCAGGAGACATCTCAATGCTACAAGCTACCTGTGATAGCGCCAGTGACCATTCTAGAATATTCTAGCATACACTGAGCCTCTGAGGATCGGGGAAGGGGCTCCATCTGCTCACCTATAGTGTCCCTAAGAGGGTCACATGCATCCCTGGTAGCCCACCAGCCTGGGGTTCCCTGGAAACAGGACAGGATATCTCATGGGACTGGGGACACTATAGACACTAGGGCAGGAGGGGACAGGGGCTGGAGGAGACCCAGCTGGGCTGCAAGAATAGGGGAGTCTTGAGGTTGTCTAGCATGGACTAGGGGAGTCCACTCAGCCCCAGAATCTTGTGTACCCCTTGTCTTCTATACCACAGTTCCCTGGATTTGGGTGTGAAGTTGAGTCCAGGAAGTAGGGTGAGGCCCTGATACCCCGTTTCCTGCTGGCCCTCAGAGTAGAGTCTGGGAAGCCGACCACGAGGAGAGTGGGGCCCTCAGCCTACCCTCCAGGCCCTTGGTCCTGACGGCTTCAGATGTGTGTGTGCAGGGGGGACCCAGGAGGTGAGTGGGCCGGGGACTGTGGGGGCGACTGAGCAGGGGCAGCGGGTGGAGGGCGTGGGCGGATGCCCTGCGCCTTCATATAGGACACCAGTTGGTCAGGGATCTCAGCCAGCACATCCCGGGCCAGGCGCGCCATGCTTAGTACGTGGTTGCCTGTGCGGTCCACATAGTCCCTGAAGGGCACAAACTGAGAGGCGGGAAGATGGGGTCAAGATGGGGCACTTGGGTCCCCTCCCAGAAGGAGGGCCCACCCGGTCCAATCCCCACTTCGTGATCCAATCTCAGGGATGGTTCATGCCTCTGTGCTGAGTCCCTCATTTCTACTCCACGAGAGATCTAACACTGACTCAGCCCTTCATCCGAGGCTCTAGCAAGGAGAACAGAGGCTCAAGGGATTCTGGGAAAGACTACCCGGATCCTGCCTCCTCGCTCCCTTTCGCTTTACCGCTCCTCTCCAGGGGGATCCTAGGTCTCCTAGGACCCCGACACTTCTCTAAACCTACACCTAACCCACCTTCCTCTCAATGCTGCCAACCTCTGGCTCCCTCTTCCTACAATGAAGGGTACCACCTCCATCTACGAGGGGTCTCCATGCCACCGGAAGGCCTTGTGGCACAGACTACCTTGTGTAGGGCTCTGGATTCTGTGGGGGCATCCTTCAGGTTAGAAGGGACCTTCATGCGGGGCAGGGAGGGGCGTGGCTTCATGGGAAGGGATTCCAGTGTCTGTCCTCGGGATGCCTGTAAAAGCTTTTACATCGGCCTGGCTACACAGGGCCTTCCTATTTGAGGCACCGAAGAAGGGCGGGGCCTGTCTCACCTGAACGATGTCCCTTTCGGCCAGCTTCCCCCTGGAGGAGATCCGCACGTCGTCACCATCAAGCTCCACCATGGCTGTGGGGACAAGGGATGTGTGTGTGTCATCGAGGACATGTATATCTGGCAGGGCTCGCCCTCCAGTCCCAGGCTAGCCCGGGGCCCTCACCGGGTGGAGACCAGCATGCAGCTAGGGCCCTGCTCCTTGTCTGGGCTGAGGAGCCCGGCCTCGGGCTGAGGCTGAGACCTGCACAGGTACTGGACACACCCTCTCAGGGCACACATGTCCTCCCAGACGGCACGCATGCCCGGGCATGAGCTCCAGCGGGTGGGGACGGGATGCCACGGGGTTTGGGACGAGAGGACAGCTGGGAAGAGGGCGCGGGACTCACCATCAAACTCGGCCTGGCCCACGCCAACAATGATGATCGACATGGGGAGTTTGGCAGCCTGGGAAAGACAGGGGAGGGGCAAAGACCTAAGTGAGGGACAGGGAAGGAGGGAGAATGAGGGGTAGGGGGCCCCAAGGAACCCCAAGGGACAGGATAGGGAACAGATCAAAAGATAAGGTGCTGGGGGAGGGGGGCTGGGTGTGCCTGGCTCTGTGAAGCCACTTCCTCCCTCTCTGCTGGGCTCCATGCGGGGCTAAGGCGGCTGCGGCCAGGGAGCTATGGGTCAAGGTTAGAGAAGGAAGCTTCCCCCATGCTGAGATCCTCTATCTCCTCTACATGACAGGCAGGCTGTGGCCTAGAGTGGGTGGCTCAGGGGTCATGGGCTCCCCAGGGAGCACAGCCATCTGTGTGGCTCAGGGGTCTGAGCTCTCATAGGCCCAGGACGTCTTCTATCTCCCAAACCTCTGTCTGTCTAGTGCCCTCTCCATGTCCGGCCCGTCTCTGTGGTGCCACCAGATGAATGAGGGGTTTCAAGGAGAGGTTCCCCTTGAGGGAAACAATGTAGTGTCAGGAAAAGAGCCACCCCAGTGTATCTTTAAAGGAAGCACCCCCAGGTTCTCTTAGGGGTGGGACAAGATGCTTTAGTCGCCCCCAAACTGTGTGAGAGAGATAGAGTGTGTATGTGTATATGAGTGTATGAGAGTGTGTGTATGTGTGAGTGTGTGTGAGAAAGTGTGAGTGTGTGTATGTGAGCGTGTGTGAGTGAGTGTGTATGTGTGTGAGAGAGAAAGTATGTGTGTGTGAGAGTGTGTGTGAGAGAGAGTATATGTGTGTGAGAAAGAGTGTATGTGTGTGAGAGAGTATATGTGTGTGTGAGTGTGTGAGAGTATATGTGTGTGTTAGAGTGTGAGAGTGAATGTGTGTGTGTGTGAGTATGTGAGAGTGAATGTGTGTGTGAGAGTGTGTGTGTGTGTGAGAGAGTATGTGTGTGAGAGAGTATATGTGTGTGTGAGAGTGTGAGAGTGAATGTGTGTGTGAGAGTGTGTGTATGTGTGTGTGAGAGTGTGTGTGAGAGAGTATATGTGTGTGAGAGAGTATATGTGTGTGAGAGAGTATATGTGTGTGTGAGAGAGAGAGCGAATGTGTGTGTGTGAGAGTGTGAGAGTGAATGTGTGTGTGAGAGTGTGTGTATGTGTGTGTGAGAGGGAGAGGGAGAGAGAGACCTGTCTTCCACTCACATTGACAATGGCCTCCTTGGTCTGTGCCATGTCTGAGATGACGCCGTCAGTGATGATTAGCAGCACAGAATACTGGGAGCCGTCCTGCACAGCCGCGGCGTTCCTGTGGGGTGGGGTGGGGTGGGTGGGGTGGGCACACAGAGGTGTGTCCTGGAGCCTCTGGCCCTGGCCCCCTGAACAAGGCTCCCAAACACTCTGGTAGGAGCTCAAAGGCAATCTCCTGGGCCTCTTGCTGAAAGGCAAGCGGTAAGAGAGGCCCTGCTAGCTTCTCCAGTGCCATCCCCTGGGGGCCGGCCCAGGCTTACCTGGCCACGTGGGTGACAACGGGGGCAAAGTTAGTGGGGCCGTAGAGCTGCACGGTGCGCAGGCTGCTGTGGTAGGCCTCCAGGATGCCGTCGATGCCACAGCACGAGGGGTTCTCCTGGTTGCCGTTCTGGGACAGAGAGGAGGCGGCTGAGCCCCAGTAGGCAGAAGGGTTGTGGGGGCAGGGCTGGGCCCAGGGAGATGGGGGAGGGGGGCAGGCAGAAGCAGGGCATAGTAGCCTTTAGTCCAGACCCCAACTCAGGTAGGTGGCCAAGCCTACAGAGCTTACTCCGCAAGTATTTAGGCTAAGGTCAAGAACTAGAAATCTGGACTGGAGGGGTGGTTCAGTGGTTAAGAGTACAGACTGCTCTTCCAGAGGTCCTAAGTTCAATTCCCAGCAACCACATGGTGGCTCACAACCATCTGTAATGGGATCTGACGCCCTCTTCTGATATGTCTGAAGACAGTTACAATGTAGTCACATACATAAAATAAATACATATTTAAAAAACAAGAAAAAGAACTAGAAACCCTTTTGCTCAGCCAGCCAGTGGTGGTGTACGCCTTTAATCCCAGCACTTGGGAGGCAGAGGCAGGTGGATTTCTGAGTTCAAGGCCAACCTTGTCTACAGAGTGAGAATGAGTTCCAGGACAGTCAGGGCTGCACTGAGAAACCCTGTCTCGAAAAACCAAACAACAACAACACCACACACACACACATACACACACACACACACCATCCTGCTGCCCTGCTTGTTCCCAGCCTGGGAGCTCCTACCAGGGGGAACTCGTGGGACACCCTGCCGTCGGGGGGCAGCTTGGCCCCGAAGCCCAGGGCAGGGAACATCTTGTCACTGTCATAATGTTGGATGATCTCCCCAACGGCAGTCAGTGCCAGTGCATAGGCGTTCAGCTGGTAGGGGCTCATGTAGTGGAGCGACGTGGACTGCGAGGGGTTCCCTGCAATGAAGACACGAGGACATCTGTCAAACGGACGGGGCGTGTCCAGGAGTCCCTCTAACTGTTTACCCTTGAACCTTCTGTCACAACCTCCATTCTGTCTTGGCTCAGCAGTCAACAGGGAGACTGCCGGACCCTTGGGATAGGTCCAAAATCCCACTTCCTTCTCAAAGCCAGCAGCATCCGGTGTCTAATACAACAGCAGCTTCCTCAAGGCCCTGGCCGGCCCCTGCCCTCACCTCCAGGCCACGCTACACACACACACACACACACACACACACACACACACACACACACACACACCTGCCAGACCCCACTCCAAGGCCAGATCCTCTGCTCGACCCACCCTGAGGCCTTGTCTCACTCAGATGCCTGCCAAGCCACTGGATCCCTGAGGAGCGGATCTGGTCCCTCTGAGCCTTAGCTCCACAGGCGCAGCCTCACCAGCCTCTCCACACTTCCCTGCATGGCCCTGGCAGTGTCTGCTTCTCTCCTGAGTGTTCGCAACACTCAACTCCTTGTCTCCCTTCCAGGACCTCTGACCCAGTGTGGCTTTCCCTTCTGCCTTCCCCCCCCCCCCCCCCGCCCAAGTTCCCTTTCCTTCCTTCTGCTGTGATGTTCCTGCTGTCCAGTCACCTCAAAAGTTCAGATTTCACTGATCCATTCATGACTGACAACTCCAACATCTCTGCCCCCTACTAATCTATGTGGTCTTAACCCTTCAACCTGTGTCATCACCTGTAGAACAGGGGTATCTGCCCCATCCCAACTGGGTGATGTTAGAAGTGTCTTCCTGCCATTTTCTTATCTGTGTGCATCCATGCCTGAATGTATGAGTGTCTACACATGCCTGCATGTATGTCTACATGTGTGTGTATGCATGTATGTCTGCATGTATGTGTATGTGCACACACACATGTGAGCACAGGTATGCAGAGGCAGATTTAAGAATCATCCTTCTTTGCCTTGTTCGCTGAGGTAGGGTCTTCCGATCAAACTTTGAGCTGCCAACATCAACAGTCTCACTTTGGCTGATTACAGACGGGCCACCGCATACACCTGCCAGGTATGTGTGTCGTGAGGAACAGACCTCCAGTCTTTACTTGCAGTCTTTACTTCCAGTCTTAACCACAGAGCCATCTCCCCTACTGTCTTCTTCTTTGGCATTAGTACTAACTCTAACAGCCTAGCACTCTTAGCCAGAGAAGGGCTTGACACAGCAGAGGAGGCTGTGACTTAGGTGTCTAATGACACACACACACACACACACACACACACACACACACACACACAAAACCGAGCTCAGAGCATCCCAAGGGGGTTATGACCCCACAAGCAGCTCTGTGCTGTTTTTCAGGGTATACTCAGGAACTGTGGAGGCTCCTGACACCCGGCCACAGCTAGATCTAGAATGCTGCATTATCTTGGGCTCCAGATGGACTGGGTGCTCCCCATCAGAACAGTGGCTTGAGGTGTGCTCCCCCACCAGTGTATGTGCACCAGGATAGGATCCTCTGACCTGGGGAGGCCTCAGCCTGTCTGGCTGTTTAATTTAATTAAATTAACAATTTATTTGTTTGGGGGACAGTGTTTCTCTGTGTAGCCCTGACTAGCCTGGAGCTCACTATGTAGACCAGGCTGGCCTTGAACTAACAGAGATCCACCTGCCTCTGCCTCCCAAGTGCTGGGATTAAAGGCATGGACAGCTCTCTTCATTCTAACTTTGGTTCTATGAACCCAAAAGCCTTCTCTGGCAGGTAGTTCCCTCTGAATTGGAGCACTCCACCTCAGAGAGAGGTTCCCAAAGACGAGGGAAGTAAACAATTCACAAGGCACAGGAAGTCCTCCTTTAAACTGTCTGCAAGCTGTGCAGAGAGCCCTAGGGTTCCAGCTTTCCCAGGTCGTCACCCACACTGAGGTGGCTTTCAGTCAGCCATGTTCCTGGGGTAACTCCTCTCTCATACTCCTGTAAGCGAGCCCGGGAAACTCACTGCTTCACTACATGTCTGTACTTCTATCTGTTCCTGGTTCTCTCTCTGGGGTGTGTAGATGTTTGCTTATGTCTCCCCAGGAATTGTGTCATACAACAGGAAGAGAAGGAAACACGAGGGGCCTGGCTCAAAGCCGAGTTGTCCATCACAACCCAGAGATGCCCACCCCGCCCGCGGCTGCCCCACTCACCATTAGAGGCAGTGAAGTCAATGGCCACGGTGAAATTGATCTGTGTCCTAAAGAGAAAACCTGGAGTCACCTGGGGGTTGGAGGGACAGGGATGGGTAGTGGGCAGCACTGGGCAAGATGGGAAAAGTCAGTAGGCGTCCATGTTTGTCAGGCATGTGACTTCAGTGAAGCCACTTGTGTGCAAGCTCTGTGAAGCTGAGACAGTTGCGCCCGGCCGTGCCCCTCTACAGGGCCTCTGTGGGCATCGGAGGGGAGCATTCCCAAACACACGGGGGCTGATTATGTTGCGTGGGCACGCACAGTTCTACGGACCGCTGTCCCTTCCTCTCTGAACCTGGTTTCCTCAGTGCCTACTTTGAGCAGGTGAGGTCAGGGCTCACTGGGTTTCTGGTTCACATTCAGATTAATAGTTAAAACATGACCAAGAGTCGAAACACATGCTAAGCACCTTGAGAGGGAAGAACATGACACTACCCACAATGCCGTCTGGCCAAAAACCCAACCCAGAGTCTGAGCTGCAGCTCTTTACTGGTCCCTTCCCTTTGTTTGCTTTGCTTGGTTTTGAGATGGGGTTTTGGCAGGCAGCTCTGGCTAGCCTAGAACTTGCTAGGTTACCAGGCTGGTCTTGAACTCATGGAAATCCTTCCACCTTTGCCTTTCCATTGCTTGATCAAAGGTGGGCACCACCACACCCTGTCTCTAAGTTGACAGAAAATACAGGTGACAGGAAGACCCGGCAGAGGGACCTCATTTTTATCCCTTCTGGGTTCAGCTGGCAGGGGAGGGAAGCCAGGACCCCCAGATCTATCATCCTTGTGCCTGGACACATTCCCTCTGCTGCCTAGCTCCTGAACATGCATGGTGTTTTAGCAGCCACTCCCGCCCCCCCACCCCGCCCCCCTCCCGGCTCTGTCCTGACCATCCCATTATTAGCTTCTCTCATATCCAGCCCCAAGGGACATAGCTAGGATTACTAATCAACCAGGAGCAAAAGGGGCCCGTCACCAACTCAGGTGGGTGCAAAATGCAGATAAGGTCTCAGTCCCACCCGCTGCTGCCCGCCATTATGTAAATGAGGAGCGCTATGCAAATGAGATGGAGAACGGGGTGGAGGGGGGTGATGCAGCTTGTTTGAAAATTGCCAGGTGCTAGGAAGAGGAAGATTGGCTGCTTAATGGAATAAAGAAGAGAGAGTTTTTAGATTGGGGTTGGGTTTTTTTTTTTTCTTTTTCCTCCTTCTTTAATGCAAGGAAAGTGCTATACCACTGAGCTGCTCCTCTCAGTTTTGCAAAGGCAGCCATTGTGGATCCATGCAGAGAGGCTAGAGGAAGCCTTTGGGTACCCAGAGGGTGTGTGTGTGTGTGTGTGTGCCTGTGTGTGCCTGTGTGTGTGTGTTCTGCAGGCAGAAGGCGGGCTTGTAACCTTGAGGCTGTAAATTCAGGAGATGAAGGAGCAGAGTCATGGGAAAGTGAGCCGTGTCCCAGAACAGCTGGCTGCCTCTCCGTGCCCTGAGACCGGGCAGCCGCTGGGTGCCTCCCGGGCTGGGATGCACCCTGGGTAGCAGCCCTGCCCATCTCCTCTCAGGCAGGTGCAGTCATCCCTGGCCTGCACCTGTGGGCTCTCGGCTGCCCACGCCCTGACCTGGCAGCTACCTGCAGGGCGTGTACCAGGGAGGCCCCTCTTTGGAATCAGGCCATTTCTAGTAAGCCCCAGAAGCCTGGCTGTGCTGCCTGGGATGGCCTGCAGGTCGCCCCCCTGCAGTTCCCTTTGCTCGGTCAGCTTGGGGTTGGGCACCTGCTGTCCCTGGGGCTGCCCCCTAATGTCCCTACATAAGCAATACCCACAGAGAGAACATGACTCACCCACAGTAACTCGGAAAAGCCAAGGCAAACAGGGACCCAGAACCTACATCTCCCGACCTGTTCAGAGCACTTTCGACCTCCCGCACCTTGGCTCTCTTTGTCACAGAGTCCCTACCTCCATCAGAGTCCCTGTCTCTGCTCAGGGTCCCCACAGGACCCAGGCAGGTCTCCTAGGCCTGGAATCCAGAGGTAGGCAGGGTTCTCAGCTCTAAGGTGGAGTCTCCTGAGAGCCCAGTGTCGGGCTCCAGTTGGGGCCTCCTGGGCCACGCTCTGGTTACAAGGTATGGAGCCCTGCCCTCTCCCTGGGGCTGGGACGGCCAGGGCTGTTTCTCTCACCCTCCTTTGATGTAATCCAGGAAGGTACTCTCTGACTCTACCGCAAAGGAAAGCAGGGTGACCTGGGAAAGAAAGGGAGTGTGGTTAGCGGAGGGCCCTGGGGGATGGCCAGCATCTCACAATGTCACACTTTGCCTGCGGAGAACCTCTTTAAAGGTGCTGGTTCCGCCATGCTTGTGGCAATCCCACCGAGGACACTTCTCCCCATTTTACAGACAAGGAAACTAAGGTTCCAAGGCAGATGCCAGGATGTGGCACAGTGGGGATATGAGCCCAGTATATATATGAGTCTGAATCCGGAACAGCCATGACTTTCAGGTTGAGACGGGGTCTCACCTAGCCTGAGCTGCCCTCAAACTCCCCGTGTAGCTGAGAGGATGGCCTTGAACCACGTTTTAACCACATTTAACTGTATAGCCACATCTAATTTAACTCTGATGCAAACCCAACTGCTGAAACACACACAGGGCTCAGGCTAAGGACCCATGTGGAGCCTGACCGAAGACACCAGTCTCTCATCCTGTCCAGCTGACCGGCCCCCACGCCAGGACCGGCCCCCACGCCAGCGGGAGCTGGAGTGAGCTTCTGAGTGTGACAATGAAACTTTGGGCAACTCTACTGAGCTCCTCCCATGAGTACCCCCCACAGCAGGGCCGGCCCCGCCCCACCCCAGGCCCTGGGAGGCCTGTGCTGTTCCTAACTCCATGTGTGGCCTGGAATAGATCCCTTCCCCTCATTTCTAGGAAGGCTGGGCAAAAGGCATGGTTTTGAGACCTTGCATGCTGGTTGTACATCTGAAGAGCCGCCAGGCTGTGGAGGTCCTGCCTCTTCTGCAGCACACAGGATGTGTGCGTGGGAATTACCCAGGTCGACTGGCAAAGACTGGGCTTGCTTCTTTTGTGAACGGGGAAGGCCTGTGAGCCCAGGGCACTGCCCAAGCACATGCTGTCTCCACTGGGAGGACACTGTAGCCAGGGACACCATGTCCCCGTGTGTGTGTGTGTGTGTGTGTGTGTGTGTGTGTGTGTGTGTGTGAGAGAGAGAGAGAGAGAGACACGCAGCCGCACACAGAGGAGCTGCTGTTGGTCTCGCCTACACGTGAGCAGAGTATGGGACAATCACAGGCCTGCCCTCCATAGTTCTGTCACCACCCCCAGTGCTGGCTCCATTTTTACAAGTGGGGTTCCTCCAAGGAGGATGGGATTCAGGTAGAGGTCATTGAGATCTCTCCTGAGCCTAGTGACATTACCTGACAGAGACACCTGTCTCAGGAATAAGGGTCGGGGAAGGGGACAGAGGGCACAAATCCAGGTATATTTGTACTGCAAATATAGTGACCCCACTCTAGAACAGCACTGGAACTCTGCCCCAGGACCTTTGCATATGCTGTTTTTGAGGGCTGAGTCCCTTTCTTAGACATTCTCAATATCTGATCTATTCTGTATCACCTTCCCCCATAGCTCTTGAATTAACTTCACTGATGATGTGTACTAAATAACCCTCTGCTTCCCCTATTGCAAGCACCAGGGACCTGGTCATCTGCCTGTATGGTCCTACTGAGAGCCCAGTACATAGTTTCTGAATGCTAGAATGTCCAGCTGACCAGCCCCCACAAATCAAGGACCAAAGTCGTCTCTGGTGATGACAGTTACGCAGCAGTAGCGCCTGCTGCTGCCCTTGCAAGCGGAGCTGACTCCTGCATGACTCTTAGCTGCGTAACCTTGGCTGAGTCACTTCCCAGCCCAAAGCCTCAGCTCCTCTCCGTGACAGCGGATGCCAGTGCTGCCTCTCACAATGCCCAGTTCCTGGGGATTCCCCACCCCACACACGCACCCGCTTTTCCTTCCTGCAGAGATTCCCCGAGGCTGATGGCTCTCAGCTACCACTCACCTGGGCGGGGGACCCCTGCCCTCCAGCCTGGCTTTTGACTCAGGGCAATGCCCCTCCACTGCGACAGGGGGCGCTACTCACCGTGCCCGAATTTACATATTTCTTTTTCTTCATTTTCTTTTTTGGATTTATCACCTGTAGGGAAAAGCAACTACTCTTTGAAAGCAGTCAGGGCAGGTTCAGGGCTCCCAGCAGACCTGGGTGTGGGTGGCTTGGGCAGCAGCCCAGCAGGGTATGGGTGCGACCACAGCTTGGGAAGGGCTTTGCCAGGCTTTGTGAGATGCTAGTAACTGGGCACCCTCATTAACCCTGAGTCCCAGGATCCAACATACTGAGACAGTTTCTTTAGCTTTGTCCCAATACCCTTAAACCTGCCCAGAGCAGCCAGGTGTTGCAAGACAACTCTGCCCACGCCTGCCTGTGCTGGCTGGGCCGCTCTTTTACCCCATACACACGGTCCTGCCTTTCCCATCCTCCTTTGGGCTCCCACTCAGGGGTGCCCCGAGCCTCTGAGTCTGGCTCTAGGCCGCCACCTTAACCCAAGGTAGGAAGCTTCCAAACCAAACCTGCTTGTCCCGCTTCAGGGCTCCACACGGTAGGTGCTGTAAGGACTCGGTATGTCTCTGTGGCCCACTAATGACAACCCCGGGTGACACCCTTCACCCTTGACATCTGGTAAGGTTGGTAGGTGGTTGTCACCACTGGGGGAGAGGATGGGAGGTCAGGACACTGCCTCAGAGTAATGGCCCAGCTGGAGATGTGGTTAGCAGTGTCGGAGAGGCCCTGGGGCCGGGAGGAGGGCCACCTTGTTCTGGTGAGCTCTCTGTTCCCATGTTAACACGAGAGACCTGGGCTTTCTCTGGTGTGCAATCGACAAAGCAAGGATGTTCCCACCTGCCATCAGCTACTGGCTGCTCTCGAACTCAAGTCCCCTCTCCCACATGGGGTATGTCTCTCTTGGGGGGCCTCTGCTATGTCTTTTTGCTTTTCTTTTTTCTTTTCTTTCCTTTTCTTTCTTTTCCTTTTTCTCTTTCTTTCTCTCTTTCTTTCTTCCTTTCTTTCTTTCTTCCTTTCTTTTTCTTTCTCTCTCTTTCTCTCTTTCTCTCTTTCTTTCTTTCTTTCTTTCTTTCTTTCTTTCTTTCTTTCTTTCTTTCTTTCTTTCTTAGATTTATTTTATGTATATGAATACACCATTGCTTTCTTCAGACACACCAGAAGAAGGCATCAGACCCCATTCCAGATGATTGTGAGCCACCATGTGGTTTCTGGGAATTGAACTCAGGATCTCTGAAAGAGCAGTCAGTGCTCTTAACCGCTGAGCCATCTCTCTAGCCCATTTGTTGTTTTTTCAAGATAGGGTTTCTCTGTGTAGCCCTGGCTGCCCTGAAACTTGCCCTATAGACCAGGCTGGCCTCCAATTCAGAGATCCACCAGCTTCTACCTCTCAAGCACTGGCATTAAAGGTGTGCGCCACCAGCTCCCTGCCTTCCTCGTGGCTTCAACTGCAGTGTCTTTGGTCTAACAAGGACTGATACCCACTTTGGAGATGGAGGAAACCAGGACACAGAGATGTTGGGTGATTTGCTTGAGGTCACACAGCCCTCTGGGTAGACACAGGGAGAGAAACCTGTCTACAGGCCAGCGGTGCATACAGATGGGGCTGTCACCTTGAAGGGTGAGTGACAAGTTCAAATGGGAGGACTGGCCATATGGTGTGTCTGACATGCTGACCCTCCCGGAAGTGCCTCTCTAGCCATGGGGCAGCCTTCTCTAATACCCACCCTTGGCTCCTGGCTGACGGGCAGAGTTGCAGGCTCAGCATTACTGTTTACCCAGTTGGGCTTATTAGGGGTCTGAACGACTGGAAGCGAATGTACCCCCAACCTCTGCTTTAACTTCCCTTCGGCAGAGTGGAGTGAGCGCACCACCGTTCAGGGGTGTGGATTTCTTTATAGTGCCTGCCTATTGGACTCACTTTATTTTGCTTTTTACATTTTTATTTCTGTTTTTGAGACTGTGTAGTCTAGGCTGGCCTCGAGGTCACATTCCCCTGCCTCTGCTTCCTGAGTGTTGGGGAGCACAGACACACACAACCATGTCTGACACATTTCTTTGAAGCCTTCAGCATTATCTTTAAGTTAGCGTGTAGTCAGTCAAACTTCCGCTCTCTGAGCCTACTCTTTTTATATTAAAGCAACCGTTGGCCTCAGAGCTGAGTAAGTGGACAGTGAGTTAGCACCTTGTCTGCTCTGAGCTCTCCTGGGATTTCCCAGAACTTCCCCCATCCTAGCCTCTCTAGCCACAAGTTGCTGCCGGGCTCCGTGCAGGGCCACAGTGCCCCCTGGGGGCACTACCAGGAACTGGCCTGCTCCACTAGGCTGCCTTAACCGAAATCTGAGATCTGGTTTCATGTGCACCAGGCTGCTGGCAATGGGGAATGAACCAAGACCATGACCTCTGAGGATCTCATGGTCTTGGAAAGGCCCTAGGCACAACCTCGGGAAGAACGGTATGCGGGTAGAGACTTGCAAAGGTGATGACTTCCTGGAGGGGATGTTTGAGAAAGCCTCAGGGGACCATACTGATCAGAAGTGAGACCATATGGACTCAGAAGAGTCCTTGGGGAGACAGCTGCAGAAATGAGACCCTATAGAGGGCAGCAGCTTCCGAGGGCAGCCGGGTGCTGGGACGTGGTGATGGCCGTAGCCACAGGGTCAGGTTACTACTCAGTGCCAGCTTCCAGCGAGCGCGGATCTGCCTTAACATTAGAGAGTAAGGGTGTGGGGTGAAGTTCATTTCAAGGCAACACCGCGCTTCGGAGCAGTGGTTGGTTGGGGCCACACCCAGAGCATCAGGGTCACTGTGGAGGTTAGAAGAGACTAGAATACTATTGCAAAGCCCTACACCCTGCAGAAGGTGGTGGTGGGCTGAGACTGGGGAGCTCTGGAGGCAAAGGGAAGTACTGTTGGTGGTCACCCCGAGGGGTTGGAGACTGAAGGCTTGTCTGGGGCTGTCAGGGGGACAGCAGGACTTGAGGAAGCCCAGTGGCTGAGTCATTCCTTAGCAGGGGCTGGGTCCCGGGAGGGTCCCACACGCAGCTGGTTTAGAAGTGTGTCCCGCCAGGGTGGCTGTAGGGTTGGAGATGGGGTGTTGTCTGGTGAGGACCTTTTTCACATGCCTGACTCTAGCAAGGGTTTCCTGGGCCCACGTGGCCTCCTAGCAACATCTCTCAGGTCCAAAGCTCCCTCTGGGTCTGTGGAAGCTAAGGAGGTTTTCCTCAGGCTCAACAGCACGGCTGCTTCCCAAGAGGCCACTCACATCTCGCTGATTGCAAAGAGGCAAAGATAATGACAGTCTGAGGAAACTGGAGGAAACCAGCCTGTCCCATCCACGCTTCTGATTTCCATTTTACCTGAAAATTTCAGTCACTGGAAGCCAAACCCCAAGAGAGATAACTGTTCCACTTCCCTAAGAACTTCTGAAGAGGAGGCCAAAGAGAGATAGTCTGCCTTACCTGGGCTGGGGGGACTCAAGCAGCTCAGCACTAGACTGCTTCCCCAAAAACTCCTTCCCCTGGGGACCCCGGAAAGATAGCTCAGTGGTTAAGACCACTGGCTACTCCTCCAGAGGACCACACGCTTTGTCTGAAGACATGGGGCCACTCTGGAGTCAAGACCTCAGGTTTTAGTCTTTCCCTTTCTTCTTGGTGCTCTTCCTGTGCTGTGTGTGTGTGTGTGTGTGTGTGTGTGACCAGATGACTTAGCTTTGTGTGTGTTTGTGTGGGGTATGGTGTATGGGCGTGTGTGTGTGTGTGTGTGTGTGTGTGTGTGTGTTGGTGAGTGAGGTGTATGAGTGTGTGTGTGTGTGTGTGAACTCTGTGAAGTGGGAACATGAGACCCACCTTGTGAGACAACCCAGAAGTCCCCATCCTCAACCCTTCTCAGAGCTCCCACGTCCTTACTGTCATGGCCCCGCACCCTCGTGAGAAGAGTCCCGTCCCTGGAGCACCTCACCTCATAGATGTTGAACTGACTCTGGCCGCGTGCCAGCTCCCGGTAGCTGGTGGTGAACTCCCCGATGAAGTCATGGCTGCAAGAGAAGACGCTGCTGAGGCTGGAGGCCCAGGCTACCGATGTCTCTCTCCTCTCCTCCCGTGACCACAGCCTCTTTCACGGCCTGCCCCGCCCCATTCTGCCAGGGCTTCCACCTTAAGGCATGGGAAGGGAGCCCTGGACCAAGACAGCCAAGGCTACTTGGCAGAAGTCCGGGAGTCCCAGAGTAAGGAGCAGTGGCGGGTCTGCTTGGATTCTTATTTAAATGAGCAAGAGAAGGCAATGGGGACGATGTCTGTGATGTCTGCGGAGGGAACAACTTGGAAGGCATCATGTCAGGTGAGATAACGGCATTCAGAGCTAACATGGGGGAAATGTGCTTATTGTTTTAGACATTTCTAATGAAATATTTAGGGGTAAATGCCACAATGGCGTCTCCTTTAAATTACATTAGTAAAATATAGATAAGGCAAATACGGTGAAATTTAAAAATTGTCAAATTCAAACATGGCTTAAAGGTGTTCATTAACTCCTCCCTGCTGAGATAGAGTCTCCCCAAACAGGGCCTCACTATGTAGCCCTGGCTGGCCCATAACGTTCTAACGTAGACCAGGCTGGCCTAGAACCATCTACCTGCCAATGCCTCCTGAGTTCTGGGATTAAAGGTGCATCCACTGTGCCCAGCTCAATAATTTTTTAAGTTTCTATTTTTTTTATTTACTATTTGGGGCTTTTGGAGACACTGCCTTGTGCACCCCGCTTAATCATGAACTTGTGTAGACAAGGATGGCCTCGGACTCCTGACCCTTCTGCCTCTACTTCCCGAGCTGGGATGGCCACCATCCGCAGTATCATTAATTTATTCATTCTGAGATCGCTCCCCATTGTGTTGCTTAGGTTGGTCTCAAACCCCAAGCCTCCTGCCTCAGACTCCCGAAGAGTCTCATATAGGCACATGAACTACAGTTGGGTCTTTTCCAACCTTCCTTTGGTGCTGAAAACGGAACCCCAGGACTTGAACACATTACACCAGGTCTCCCGCTAAGGCTTCCTAAATAGGGAGGGAGAGCCAGGAGGCAGGGGGCTTTTTCCAGAACGTGTTTATATTAAACACAGCAAGAACTTGCACAAACAGTACTCCCAGAAGCCCCAAGTCCTCGCTGGAACACAGTGCTTACTGCTCCAGCCGGGACATCCAGACAGCCACCCAGGTATCCATCCCTGGGGCCATGCCCTGCTGTGAGCCCACAGTAGCTTTTGCTTATTTTGATTTTTTTTAAAGCCATACAAAGTAATGGATTTCATACATATATATACACTTTAGTTTGGTGAGGGGGCTGGGGAGAGTTATTGGTTGTTTTGTGTGTGTGTGTGTGTGTGTTTGAATCACAAATGTCTGTGGAGGTCACAGGACAACTTTAGGGAGTACGTTCTCTCTGCCCTCCTTTTCCGTGGGTTCCCAGGACTGAACTGGTGTCCTCTGGCTTGTGCTGAACGCACCTCCGCCCGCTGCGCCATTTGCCAGTGCTGGGAGCTTAACTACTGTCATACAGGACGGAACCCGGGTCTCCCACATGCTAGGCAGGAGCTCAACCACTGAGCTACACCCTCAGCCCCACTCTGAGGACGGGGACATCCTGTGGCTCCCGGCGGGTGCCCTAAGTTGCCAGAGAAGAGAAAACTCCCAGGTAAAGGTGGG
Organism: Apodemus sylvaticus; assembly: GCF_947179515.1. Taxonomy (NCBI): domain Eukaryota; kingdom Metazoa; phylum Chordata; class Mammalia; order Rodentia; family Muridae; genus Apodemus; species Apodemus sylvaticus. The sequence continues at coordinate 6,258,616 of NC_067490.1, forward strand.
ATAGAGGGAACTTGCTAGGAAAGGAGGAAACAGAGTGGGTGGAGCTGACCTGGCTGGAAGGGATGGTCGTGGTGAGGATTAACAGAGGCAGGGCGGGCACTGGGGAAGCTCCCATGGCTTGGGCCGAGGCCCCGGTGTACTTTTATAGTAAGAGCACTGCCCCACCCATCAGGCCTAGGAGATGCCAACTGTGACCATCCTTAAGCCGGGATATGCCTGGATTTGCTTCATCAGACAAGTGGGAGACAGGGAAGGGTCTGGATTGGTGCTTTGAGAGACGTGCTACTGTTCTGTCTAGGAATGGCCAGCCATGTTTGCTCCTCTTGAGGCTCTGAGACCTGCCTCCAAGCAGAAGCCACCCTCCCTCCCCTCCGGCAGGCCTGACCTAGCCCTCCTCAGGCAATGCCTTGTCTTTCCTGCACCTCAGAACGCCCTGCTGCTGCTGCTGCTGCTGCTGCTGCTGTCCTTACAGGCCTAAGTCTATTCTTCAGGTTTACAGTGAGTCCCCGCTGGACTGTGGGATGTCTCTGGGCATCCGACTCTTCCTCTACAGTCTGGTCTTCCTACAGGGCTTTGCCCAAGGTCTCGCACAGAGAAAGGAGTCTGTAATGCTCTGTGCCCTATAATGGGCACTTCAGAGCATTCCCAGTTCTTCAAGTGAGGAGAGTGTGAGCAATGGCTGGCCTCTGGCAGCTATGTTGGGGACAGGAGGGCTCTCAGCATCCTGTCCTGAGGACCTCCGTGGATCTAAGCTACTATGACAGCAGACCAACCGGCACCGGACCCAGCCCATCCCCAGTTCCCCGGATGGGCCTGCCTAGCTTCCCCGGGGCTGCCTGGGACCACTCACCTCTCCCCCTCCTACCCTTACCTGCCGTCACGGTCCCAGTCATACACCTCCACCTTGATGGTCCTGGAAAACAAACAGCAAAGAATTCTGGGTAGGATAGAGCCGAGGATAGGCCTCCTGCTCCCGGACCAGAGGGGGATGCGTGCAAACACTCCTCCATGTTCCAAGCCTATGTGTAGAGAAAACCCATCTTAAGACCTTTCAGCAAAGGTCTTAGGGGCAGAGGCCACCCCAGAGCCACAGCAGGACGTTTTGAGATTTCAAGGATTTGGGAGAGGCCTCAGACCTCCTTCTTAGCTTCCCTGGGCCCTGACTTGGGGTGGCCTGCTGGGCTTTCCATCCCTGAGACTGGCCTCTAAGAAAGGGTGGGATTTTCTTCACAGTTCTAACCCAGGCTGCTTTAATTAGTTTGTTTTGACTCCTAAGCATGGGGCTGGGCTTTGAGAGACCATCTTATTTTTAGCCTTGTTCCCATGGCAACAGGCTAGAGGACCAGAAGCAGGAGGAGGGAGGTGGAGGGTTGCCGATTAACCCTTGGTGCTGTCTGCTCTGCCCTGTGGGATGCCCAGGGATAGGAAAGCTGCCAGGCAGCACCAGGGGTCCAGGAAGGTGGGAGAGGCCCAAGAAGTGTGGGTTTCTGGCCTTGAGGTCCACATGGGAGGCAGAAAGCAATTTGAACTGGTTTCTCTTCTGTTAACATTTATCCCACCGTGGTATGGTCCATCTCGGCTCTGCCAGGAGTTGGCATGGCCAGAAGGGGGCGCTGTCTCCTTCCAGATGAGTATCTCCAGGATATATGTGTGTGTGTGTGTGTGTGTGTGTGTGTGTGTGTGTGTAGGGGGGTAGAGTCACAGAATAGGGGAGAGGAACGTTCCAGAATAGAACCCTGGGATGACCAGAAGGTTGTGCATGCATGTGTGGGCTAGCTTTCTGTAAAGCGAACGACACAAAGCAGATACAGACACAGTTTAAAGGTATCATTCCCATTCTTATTTTATAAATGCAAACCCCGTGGTTCCTTGAGCCAGACTATTAAAATGAACGAAGAGATATCAGTGTGCCTAAGTTTCTGAAGGTACTGGAAAGGGGCCAGCTGTGATGTTGGTGGCTTCGGTTTGGACACTGGCCCTGAGCCCTGTGGCCTGGGGATGGTATGTCACCTCTCTGAACCACAAGTCCTGACTATAGAATGGGATTAGTGTGGGCCTTGCAGGACAGCTCACAGTGTGTGTGTGTTGTCTAGAAAATGCCTCTTGATTTCCACACTATCTAACCATGCATGAATGCCTTTTTACATAAAATTTACTTGAAGCCAGGCTGTGGTATCACATACCTTTAATCCCAGCACTCAGGAGGCAGAGGCAGGCAGATCTCTGAGTTCAAGGCCAGCCTGGTCTACAGGTCGAGTTCCAGGCCAGCGGAGGCTACATAGTGAGGCCCATTCCAAAAACAAAGAAATTGGGGCTGGAGAGATGGCTTAGCGGTTAAGAGCACTGACTGCTCTTCCAAAGGTCCTAAGTTCAAATCCCAGCACCCACATGGTGGCTAACAACCATCTGTAATGAGATCAGATGCCCTCCTCTGGGGTTATCTGAAGATAGTTACAGTGTACTTACATATAATAAATAAATAAATCTTAAAAAAAAAACAAAAACAAAGAAATTAAAAAATCCTGCAGCTGGCAGAGATCTCCTAACACTCTTGTGAAATGGACTCCCCTGGTGACCATAACCCTGGTGACCGTAACCCTGGTGACCGTAACCCTTATGGGTCGGTGTACTTACAAAATAAAATTTTATAAAACTTATTTAACAAATAAAATTTTAAAATAAAATAAAAATTTAAAAACTTATAAAATAAACAATTTTTTAAAAATTTAAATTAAATCTCCAAATTGAAGGGCCTATCTTCTTTCTTTTTTTAAAATGTATGTATGTATGTATATATATGAGTACACTATAGCTGTTTTCAGTCGCACCAGAAGAGAGCGTCAGATCTCATTACCGATGACTGTGAGCCACCATGTGGTTGCTGGGATTTGAACTCAGGACCTCTGGAAGAGCAGCCAGTGCTCTTAACCACTGAGCCACCTCTCCAGCCCCAGGCCTGACTTATTTCATTGTCTGGGATTTTGGTTGTGAATGGGTCTGAAGAATTCTCTGGGAGTCCGGGCAAACTGGAGAGCCACTACCGTCTTCAGACTCAAGCTTAGGATTCACATTCTGAGCCAGGTAGTGGTGGCGCACGCCTTTAATCCCAGCACTTGGGAGGCAGAGGCAGGCAGATTTCTGAGTTCGAGGCCAGCCCTGTCTCGAAAAACCAAAAACCAACCCCCACACTCACACCCCAGGGATGAGCCCAGAGGTGGCATCTGCACGAGGAAAGACATTGTCTTGCTCTGACATAGACTATGGCCCTCTACTTTCTCATCTGTGAAATGGGTATATCATGAGTTAGCCAGCTTCACATCCTGGCTAATTCAGAATTAACAGGTCCAGGGTGCAGGGTGGATGGGGTGGTGGCACGAAGCTCCCAAGAGGACAGGAAGTGGCAGCTGAGGCAGGCTGGGAGATCCCCTGGTGTCCTTTTGGCAGCCTGGGGTGGGCGATGGGTGGGGGCTGCTAAGCTCAGAGGCTGAGCCTGCAGCCTGGGCCTGGGTGGGGAGAAAGCTAAAGAAGGGCTCCCAGACTCATGGGAAGGCCTGGGGTAGGACCAACGTCACTGTCCACAAATCTGTAGCAATCCCAAGTCACAGCACATGGAATTTGGGACCCATGGGCCTGGCCTCTGTCCCTTTACCCAGGTTCTGGCAGTGATTTAGCCACAAGACCCAAGAGAATGTTCTTCTGGGTCCAAGACAGCTCTCTGTGGTCCAGAAAACTAACATCCCATTTGGCACAGAAAAGCTAAAAGAGCTCAGAATCTCAGGGAGGAAGGTGAGGAGGGCAGAGACAGTAGCTCTTTGTAGCTCTGGGCTACTTTGTAGCTCTGATGACTGTTCCTCTGTGACTGTGACTGTAAACTGTGTAAACTCTGTAAACCTCTGTGAGGGTGCTGTCTCCAGCCGCCCTGCCGGCACTGACGCGGCTCTGTCTGTCAGAATGTCCTCCGTGGGTCAGAGAGGGTTCTGCTCTCCTGTCAGCTGGGCTCCTAGGACGGTGCCTGGCAGAGTCACAGCTCGCAGGGCTCACCTAACACCTCTGTGAACAGGCTATGCTGGCAACAGTTCCCTGGTCTCACAAAACAGACGAACACCCCACAGTATGCTCGGATTAAAGGCCAGGAGTCAGTGTCCCAGGCCCTGGCCCTCAGGGCTGGAACCCAAAGCCATATTAGAGAGACTGGCCGGTGAGGGTACAGGTGAGGTCTCCAGGTCCCCTCCCTGAGTGCTGACCATGGTGTATACACTGTGGTCACCTCTGGACCATGGCGGTACTAATGACAGCTCAGGACAGGAGTAGGGATAGTTCCCCACTGCCCACAGGCCCTGGGCTGACAGGCCCTCAAAGCTTTCCCTCCCCTAAAGGACTGCTAAGGCGGCTCTTGCAGTGACATTTGAAGCCTGGTCGCTGGCTCCCTGTGCCACCGCCACTGCCACCACTCAGGGTCCATCGGCCCTGCGGGAGCACTAAGGGTGCTGATGGAGCACTCCCAGCTCAGGTGAGCACTCTGCACCCTGGCTCCTGCTCTTACAACCTGGACATTCACAGTCAAGGGGTGACTGGGGAAGGGCAGCCCGCTCCGGGCCGACCTGGTTTATTCAGGGAGAATCCTCAACTCCCAGAATTCCAAAGACAGTAGGGCAGAGTCTGGCAATGCCAGGGAAGTGCTTCCTGTCCCCACCGCCACCCTAGGTCTGGATGGGGTCTTACCCCAGCACCCCCTTTGATCTCAGCTCTATTCAGCCGGGCCACTCAGATTTGACTTTCTTTGGGAACGGAGACACATGGGAAAGTGGTAAGAGACAAGGAGACCCCAGACCGGGGATGAGCCCAGAGGTGGCATCTGCACGAAGAAAGACATTGTCTTACTCTGACACAGACTATGGCCCTCGACTTTCTCATCTGTGAAATGGGCACATCATGACCCTCCATTTTCCTCATCTGTGAAATAGTCCCTCACCTCATGAGAGAGGCCCCTAGGGCTACTTTTCATGATATAAGAGTCTGTGTGATAGCCAGTTGGGACCACTGTGACTCACATCCTAAGCATCCCATAATTTTAACGGCATGAAGCGTTTTCAGCCTGTCATCCTGGGGTGCTGCTTTCTCTTAGTAGAGATGTCCAGCCTTCCAGCATATTCTCCCTGTTAGCTACCTGGCAGCGGCCCTTCCTCAGCCCTCTCCCGTTTCCCACTTCACCTTCTCTTCCTCCTTGCTCTGAGTTCATGGCCTCCCCAGCACGGCCTCTGTCCCTTCCCCTGTGAGCTGGCCCTGGCTTCCAGCCACGTTTCTTCCCAAGATTAGAATAATAGCGTTTGCTCATCTCAAAACACAAACACAACTTTCCTAACCTGAGATGCTTCTTACCAAACAGGCTGTGGGGTGTCTGTAGGCTGTGACAAAAGGGAACCCCACACACTGAGCCTATTCAGTAAGAATCTAGCAGGGGTGGGTGGGGGACTGGAGAGATGGCTCAGCGGTTAAGAGCACGGACTGCCTTCTTCTGGTGTGTCTGAGGCGACAGTGTACTCACATGCATAAAATAAACAAATAAATCTTTAAGGAAGAGAGGAAGAAGACAAAGACTCTGATCTAGCTGGGTCACACTGTCCCCCAGCCTCCCCAGCCCCCCTCCCCCACCCACCCTCACTCCCCTTCCATAACTCCCTCTGTGGTGTTGCATGTCAAATGAGAACACGGCCCACTCATGTCTCCCCACAGCCAGCCAGACCTCACAGCTGTCCTGTCACACTGTGTCATGGCCATTAGGAAGGATTTTAGAGCCAGCTTGGGTCAGACTCCTGTGTCTAACTCCGCCACGGCTGGTGTATGCAAGGGGCAGGACTGACCCCAGCCTTCTCTGGGCCTCAGCCTCTCTCTCAGCTATGAGGTACGGCCACACCGGAAGCTCCCCCTGGTCCTTTGTAGATCTAGTGTGACTGGAGGTGTCTCTGAGACCCTGATCTGTGATGAGGCCTGTCTTCCTCCCCACTGGTTTGGGGACAGTCTGAGCAGTAGGCTTGAGTCTAGGAATTCAGTGGGTCCCCAAAGCCCCCAGCGCAGTGACTGCCGGGGGAGGGGGGGGTTAGTCTGCCAGAGGGCCTTCAGGAGAAGGACCTTGGCCTCTGAAGCAGCACCTCCTCATAGGCTCTGGGGGCAATGCGAGGCCTGGTGAGAGTCAGCCTGACACATCCGTCCCTGGATTAATTCTGATGCCAATCATGTCGCAGACGATTTGTGCCCAGCCACGGAGAAGGGGAGCCAGCCACCCTGGAGGGAGACGGGGCTGGGCTCAAGCCCGTCCACACTTCCTGTCAAACACTTGCCTCCTCTAGGGGACCAGCCTCAGTCACGCTGCTGCCCCTCTCTCTGGCTGCCCCTCTCTCTGGCTGTCACCCTCTCTCTGACTGTTCCCCTCTCTCTGACTGTTCCCCTCTGACTGTCCCCCTCTCTCCGGCTGTCCCTCTCTCTGGCTGTCCCCCTCTCTCTGACTGTTCCCCTCTCTCTGACTGTCCCCCTCTGACTGTCCCCCTCTCTCTGACTGTCCCCCTCTCTCTGACTGTTCCCCTCTTTCTGACTGTTCCCCTCTCTCTGACTGTTCCCCTCTCTCTGACTGTCCCCCTCTCTCTGACTGTCCCCCTCTCTCTGACTGTCCCCCTTTCTCTGACTGTTCCCCTCTTTCTGACTGTTCCCCTCTCTCTGACTCTCTCTGATACAGCTGGGTCCCAGGAGGCCCTAGGAGCCCCTCCTTGAGAGGCAGGCTTACATACTGTCTGCTCTCCCATCCCTTCCAAGCCTTTCACCCAGTACCCGAACCCACAGCCTTCCAGCTGTTCCCTTTAGAATCTAATGCTGTCCTGTCCTGTAGCCGCTGCTGGCGGCTACACTGTCCCTTTCCCAGTCTCCAGGTGCCCCGAGACCCAGCACAGCATGTGCAGAAGGCAGGGGGGGGGCAGGGGCGGGGAAGGGGTTGTTTGTTTGACGACAACATTTACTTTGGTCCCCAGCTCATTCTGCACAATTGCTTAGCCTTCTACAGAACTTGTGTCAGTCTAAACTTCTGTGGTCGGACCAGAATGTCCCAAAAGACATGCCCTTGAATGCCACAGTCAGGGACTCAGCACTGGGCACGAAGCACTGAATACCTGGGGACGGACTGTTGTGTTTCTGTCCCAGCCAAGAGGACAAAAGGGGGACACTTTGTATCTTAGACCAACAGCCTGTAAGTGTCCCTGCAGGGAAACAGGTACCAGATGCCACCACCTGCTCACCACCCTTATCCATGCGCCCTCGGAAACCCTGTGCAGAACCTCACTGTGTCCCCGAGGTGACTGTTCTGACATTCCAGGGCTTCTGTGGGAGCAGCCAGATGACCCCCCACGTCTTCAGCCAGGGATTTGGTGACTTCCGGAAGAGCAATCCCAGTCAGCCCTCAGCCCGCCCTCCCGCTCTCCCCAGCACCTTCTGCAGTGGTAATGACATGTTTCCCTGTGTGATTACTGGATTAATGTCTGCCTCCCCCTCGGAAACCTAAGCTCCGTGAAGCTGAGTGGAAGGTGAGGGAGAAATGTTGGTTCCCAGACAACTTCTGAGCTAGGGCGCGGCAGGGGCTCTCAGGAGAGGAGCAGGAGAGGGGCTGACTGCGGACCTCACGGCAGCCCCGGGGGGCCAGTGCCTGTTTGTGCGCTCACTTTGCAGGGAAAGATGGACAGTTGATTGAGAGACAGACAGGCCAGAGCCTGCCCTGGCTGACAGCTCCCTTAGACAGTCACAGGGAGAACTCAGGTACCGGTACTGACATGGGGAGGTGAGGAAGAGGAGAGCTTGCTTATAATATGTAACAACACTTCATAAATGTTGTCCTCGCCCCACCCCTCACTTCTCACCCCTACCCCTCACTTCTCACCCCCACCCCTCACCTCTCACCCCCACCCCTCCCCCACCCCTATTCCTCACCTCTTACCTCTCACCCCCACCCCTTACCCCTCACCCCTCACTTTTGCCCACCAGGTTGGCAGGGAGTCTCCTTGGGATCTTGACTCCAGCGTCCACTGGTCAAGAGTGAGGTTGCTGGAGATTGACCCTTCCTGCCTCTACTCCCCCAACCCCTTGCCTGCTGCCATCTGCCCCACCCAGAGCAATAAAGAGCTCCAGACCCCGTAGATGCCCTGTCCCTTGTAGAGCAAACAGGAAGCCACAGGTGTGTGTGTGTGTGTGTGTGTGTGTGTGCATGTGTGTCCAAAGGAAAACAGAGCACATGGGGGCGTAGGGGCCGGAGGTTCCAACCCCCACTCTGACATGGCACTCTGATAATAGCCGGGGATGGCAAAGGAAGTGGGGGGGGGCATTGCTTAGCTCACCTGTCATAGTCCCCGTTGCACAGGGCCCTCACGGGGATGGAGAAGGTTTGCCACACCGGGTTGAGGGTGTTCTTCATGACCTCCGTCTTGTGACAGATGGTGAACCTGGCCAAGGGGAGTGGAAGAAAAGCGTCAGCTCGCAGCTCAGGTGGCCAATGTCTGTCGCAGCCTTCTCTGACTTCTGACGGGAGGAGCCAACCTCCACGGCCACAGCCAGGCTAGAGCAAGACAGGCAGAGGAGTTCCTGGACTAGGCCCGTTCTGACTGGAACAGCAGCACACGCTGTGGGGACTCAGACACCTGAGTCCCAGCCACTGTCCTGGCGCTGGCCTGTGTGACTGTGACTAAGCCCTTTCTCTCTGGGTAGTGCCTCTCCTGGGGATGCGGGAACTGAACCTCAGGGCTAGATGGGTGTGTGGGGGAGGGGGTGCGGGGTGCGGGTGTGTGGGCACATAGGGGTGTTTGTGTCTGCTTTCCCTCCCTGGAACACTGTCTCTGTTTCCTGGTTCCTATTCAGTGTTCTCTACCTTCCGGCCAGCTACCCCTCCAGGAGCTGCGGCTATGTCTCCAACTGACAAACCCGGCTCTGACACCCCGCGCCCCTCTCCTTCCCGGCTTTCCCTTCACGTCTCATTTGTCATCCCTTGACACTTCCTTATTCGTCCCGTTACGATCTGCCAGTAAAATTTAAGGTCTGCAAGAATAGAGAGCGTTTCCAGTGTTGATGGAGTAGCTTAGAGCAACCAGCTGGCCCTAGCAGGTAGTCAGACAAGGCTGGCCTCGAACGCAGAAATCCTCCTGCCTCTGCCTCCCAAATGCTGGGATTACAGGCGTGCGCCACCACCACCTGGCCAGCCTGGTCTACAAATCAAGTCTAGGACAGCCCAGGCTACACTGAGAAACCTTGTCTCCAACAGCAACAAATCCTATTTCTTTTATTTTTTTATTTATTTAATTTAATTCCATATGTGCTTGAGGGCCTGTATATGTACCACACCTGTGCATTTGCCCATGATGTTGACCTGGGTCTGGATGATGGATGTGGATGTGGATGTTGGATCTGGAGCTATTGGTGGTGGCTGGGAGCCGCCCAGCATGGGCACTGGGAACCACACCCAGATCTCTTGTGAGAACATGGGTGCTCTTAGTGGCTGAGCCATCTCTCTAGCCCCTACTTGGAGACTGATGCGGGCCTGAGATGCTCCGTTGGCAGGTGCTCGACAGCCCTGAGCTCTAACAGCAGCCCAGGAGCCTGCCTCAAAAAAAAAATAAAATAAAATAAAATAAAAAAATAAAATAAAATAAAAAGGAGCGGTCAGGCCTGGTGGCTCACACCTTTGGTCCCAGCACTTGGAAGGCAAAGGCAGGCAGGTCACTCGCCATGATTTCCAGGCCAGCGAGGACTACACTGTGTGACGCCACCTCAAAAAACAAACAAACAAACAAACAAAAAAAACAATAAATAAATGGCACCCAGGCAGGAACTGTGCATCCCGAGTGAGAAACCCTAAAACTTTCACACTAGCCTTTCAAATCCAGCGGAGGCAAAGCCCTCTCTTTGGGGCGCCTGAGACCCCTCGAGCCCGTCCAGATAGATTCAAGAACCTGCTATGCTAGCCGTGTCTCCAGTGTTTCCAACACGGTGAACTGCCCTGCCTGGCCAGTCTCAGGAGCAGCCCTACCTCGAGGATGCTCTCCCAGCACCGGGCTCCGGTGACATTCCAGCTTGGAAAGGTCACCAGGAAGCGCCAGGGCCCCACCCGAGCCCACACAGCCTGTGCCTGTTTCTTCTTTGGTAATTTTCAAGTCAAAATGTCATTCTCGTCAGCAGGACTGAGTGTCTCTCTTCCGTGCTCCTTCCCGCCCACCCACTGGAGTGTGAGATCCACGTGGGAGACCTTGTAGCTTGCCTTGGAGCTGGAGGAGGGGCTGGGGCACAAGCCCCGCCCCCTCAGCAGTTGCCTGGAACCGGGGCAGGTGGCTGACAGGGGTTGGGTAGCCAGACTGTGCTGAGGATCCCAGACTTCAGGGATCTACCCTGGAACACTCCCTCAAAGCGTGGGTTTACCCAGCCTCCTCAGCCCGCCCACATAGGCTTCTGTCCTTCCATTGAGGCCCAAGAGCCCAGCAGGTCTCCAAAGCCCCAGTCCAGTTGTTTTCCGTGTTCCTTCTTGGACCCTGGGTGGTCCTGCTTTGGCCCCAGGTGCTAGCTGCAAAGGGCTTCCTTTAAGCTCTCAGCAGTCCCTACCACTGTCAGACCCACAGGCTCCTCAGATCCCCTCCTGCATGTGCCTGGTGCCGGCTCCCCCTAGGCCAACTGGTCCCTGCAGAAGGTTCATTTTCAAGCACAGTTGGAGCGTGGGTGTGGGAGAGTGTCACCCATCTGCCAGACAGATGCGGGTCCCAGTCCCAGAGCCAGATGTGCATCCCTAGGCAATCCTCTCCCCCTGAGTTTCCCTTGCTGGTAAAACGATATTAAAAGAATGGCTAAAGACAAGCAAGCAAACAAACAGAAAAAAAAAAAAGAAAAAAAGAAAAAGCCGGGCGGTGGTGGCGCGTGCCTTTGATCGCAGCACTTGGGAGGCAGAGGCAGGCGGATTTCTGAGTTCGAGGCCAGCCTGGTCTACAGAGTGAGTTCCAGGACAGCCAGGACTACACACAGAGCAAGCCTGCCTCAAAAAAAACAAGACAACAACAACAATGGCTAGACCTGAAGAAATGACTCAGTGGGTAGAGGTGCCATCTAATGACCCAAATTAATCCCCAGGGCCCAGATGGGGAAAGGAGAGGGCCTATTCTCAAAAGTTATCTTCTGACTTAAACACATATGCACATACACTCTCACACACACATGTGCACATGCACTTAAACATGCACGCTCATGCACTTATACCCACCCACACTCACACACGTGTACACACACCCGCTCACATGTTTGCACATACATGAATATACACACTCACTCACACACATGCTCATGTGACCACACACATACACACTTGCTTGCACACTCACACACTCACATATACACTTGCACCCCCCCCCAGCATCTTGCGTCTGCTTCTTCCTGACTGCAGATGCAATGTGGCCAGCTGCCTCTAGCTCCTGCGGCCTTGACCTCCCCGCCCTGACGCCATGACGGACATACCTCCAACTACGAGCCAAAACGAAACCTTAAGTTGCTTTTGTTGGGATATTTCATCACAGCTAAAGGAGAAGTGACACAGTGACCGGTTTGGCAGGGAGCATTCTAGCATGCCAGAAGGTTCTGTTGGGTTACAGCTGCCTACAATTATTTGGTTGTACCTACTAATGCCAGGCCAGGGCCCAGGAGGTAACTAGCTTGGTTGTACCCTCTGGGAGGGCAGAGGGGTCGCTAGGAGCTAGACAAGACTGAACAACTTGGGGATATCCAGAGTGCTTCCTGCCTCCAGGCTGATGGCCCTTCAAGCTTCTGGTTCTCCTCTAACTGGTGGTATTCCTGTTGGTATCAGGATCTCTGAAATCTGAGACATCACAGAGGTGACAGCACGACCTGCACACCTGTTGCCAAGGCAACAGCCACCATATTCCCAGAATGCACTTGGCTCACCTCCCATCTTTACCTGTGGCTACGTCACCATCCATATATAAAGAAAGGCCCCTCTGATTTCCCCCTCTCTCTTGCTCCCTTTCTCTTTCTGCCGCCACCTTGCCTTTTTCTCTCTCAATAAACCTCACGTGCAACTGTTTGGCTTGGTGTGGTATTTCTGGAGCCACGTGACAGTCACAACAATTCCCAAGCTCACCCCACCCATCCTCCCCATTCCCTGGATGGTCACCTTCTTCTAGCTCAGTGTCTTGAGTGGGGAAGTGCACCGGCCACTGCTTTACAGCCCCCAGGCGTTAGTTTCTCCAATCCTCTGTCACACCCGAGTGACACTCACCCCCAAATGAGTCCCAGGACCACAGCCATCAGAGCAGTTCCTTTGGCATCCCAGCACTCTGGGCTCCCCTGGCCCTAGTACCAGGAAAAGGCCCATAGCACTGGTCCCCCCACCCACCCATGGGTCTTTGCGAAGCCCCTCTGGCCCCTCCTTGCTCCAGCCCCACCCACAGTTCAGCTCAGGCCCTTCTACCCGCTCCTTGTCAGTCACAGCCATGAGCCTCAGATTCTCCCCACACAGCCCACATCCCTCCGAGAGCTGCTCTCCTGCCCCCGGACCTCCTCCTGCCCACCACCTGGGCCCTAAGGGCTCAACCTCTCTGCATGGGACGTGCATGGACCAGGAGAGCATCCCTAGCCTTCTTTTTCTCCCACTAAAGCCAATTTAGACTCTGGGGGAATTATTTAAAGCGTCTTGCAGGGAAGCCTCAGAGACAAAGCAGCCCTTTGTCATGCAGATGATCACAGCTCGATTCCTACAGGGTAGGTAGCTAGGATTTAAAAATCAGTTCTCTCTTGCACCAAAATACACCTCCTGCCTGCTGCTGCCCTGCCCCCAACACACACACACACACACACACACACACACACACACCACCCATGCGCACACGGGCACTTCAGCACATGGGGGCCGTGTGCACTGAGCTTTATCTCTGCACAAGGTTGGCTCTCAGGCCCTGTTAAGCGATCTCTGCTCCTCACTCCACCCCAAGGACCCATTCCTTCCTTGCCGAGTTTCCAATTAACCCTTCTGACCTCATCACTTCCGGCCTCCTCCGTAAAATCCCAGAACCAACCGGCTACTTAAAGAGACCACGGAGACTACTACCTCATCCAACTGCCTCATTTCATAGATGAGAAGATAGGCCCAGAGAGGGGAGTAACTCGTCCAGGGTCAGACAGCTGGTCAGTGGGAGGACTTGGGTCTTCAGCCCTTGTGTTGCTAACCCACTGTGCTGTGCGCGTGTCCTTTAGAGGGCAGGGATATTAAGGCCTTTCCACCCTAGTTCTGAATATATACACGGTAGAGTCTGGGGCCTTGGGAAAAGGGCATAGCACTGCCTGGTCTGGTGTGCAGTTGGGGAACCTTTGTGGGTGTTCTGAACTTGGGGGGTCGAGGGGTGGCTGGGTGGGGCAGAATGAAGATTTTCTGCCCTAGCCCTGTTTTATACTCCCTGGGGCCTGCACAGCGCCAGACATCGCTGAGAGCCTCCAGGTGGCAGTGCCAGGTCTCCGCATTGGCTTTACCAGGGCATCCACTCCACACAGCAGGGTTCTCAGGCCTGGCCTCCCAGCCCTGCCGGATGCACAGGTGCCCTCGGGTGCGTGGGGAGACTCACGTGCCATCTTCATTGCTCCTGAAGAACACCAGGAAGGGGTCGGATTTCCCGAAGAAATCTTTCTTATCCAACTTGTTGGCACAGAACTGCATTGTGGCCACATCCTGGAAAGGAGGGAAGACGGGGTGGTGAGGCAGGAGGATTCCAGGGACAGGCAAGAGTAGATAGGGTAGCATTGTAAGTACACCTGGACAGGCCTCTGGGTTAACCATGGTCGAGAAGAGCAACTTCACCATCAGTCAGCATTGCATACATAGGTCTACAGGGCCAGCTGGCCAGAGAAGCAGATGGATCTAAAGCTGCCCTGGGTTCGAATCCCACCTCTACCACTTTGGAGCTGTGTGACTATAAGGAGAGCAGGTAGCCTTTCAGAGCCTCTGGGCTTCATGGGTGACCGTGGTGAGCTCAGGTAGTCAAGTGTGTGAAGTGTTCGGTGGGTAATCCCTTCTGGTGCCCACTATGGTGCCCGGGCAAGCAACGGCCATTCTGGGCGTGGCTTGCTGACCCCAAAGCCTGCCACTGTCCACGACGCCCCATGTACTCATGGTCCTGTGTCGTTCCGAGGACACCTGAGGTTTGGTGAGTGTCTGCTTCTGCTAACTACAGTGTGCCCACCCAACACTTTGAGGAGGATGGGACCGAGGGACAAAGGCTCAGCGTGGAGGATAGAAGGGGCATGGGGGAGGGGCTTGGGGGACAAGGGAAGGCTTACCAAGCTCAACAAGTAGAGTTAATTTTAATCCCCGACAGCTCCCTGCCTGACTGCCTTGGTATCTGCAAAGGTAGCCAGGCCCTCAGAGGACCCTGTCCCTCACTCTCAGACTCCGCCCCCTCAGACTCGGCCCCTCAGACATCATCCTTCTCTGGCTATGACCCCGCCCCTACCCCTTGTGACACCAGCCCTCCTACTTCTGGGCTCTGACCTCTAGAGCTCCACCCCTTCAGGCTCCTGCTCCCCACTTGTAGAGGACCCTGGCTGGGCGTGGCCAATCAACGGCTGTCTTTTCACCTAGCCCTGTGTGACCTCCCCAGGGAAACACTCTGGGATGCCTGAAGACCCTTGGGTTCTTCCCTTGTCAAGTCCTCTCTTCTGGAGGCGAATGACCGGTGGAAATCAAATGATGGCGGAGAAGCGGACACAGCCGCCATAGGGCTGACTGGCAGTGGAGAGGTTGAGCCATGCGCACCAGCTAGGAGTAGATACCACTTGAGACAGCTCCATTCCTTCCTCCTTGTGTGTGTGACCTAGCTCACTCCCCGCCTCTGTCCTCAGTGTCCCCATCTCTAAAACAGGGGCAATGGCAGTATCTGTTCATAAGCTTGGGAGGATAGAGTGAGCTACAGGGAACTCAGGCTCAGATCTGCAAACATGGAGAGCATGAGATGCCGTGTGTGTGTGTGTGTGTGTGTGTGTGTGTGTGTGTGTGTGTGTCCTACCATTTCTCCCTATTCCCTCACTTCCCCCATCTTGTGTATCTTCCCACTT
Organism: Apodemus sylvaticus; assembly: GCF_947179515.1. Classification (NCBI taxonomy): domain Eukaryota; kingdom Metazoa; phylum Chordata; class Mammalia; order Rodentia; family Muridae; genus Apodemus; species Apodemus sylvaticus. The sequence goes on from NC_067490.1 coordinate 6,273,739, forward strand.
GCCCACAGGATGTCAGCATAAACAGAGCTATCCGGTCCACCACTCCGCCAGTCAACAACCATTTTGCCTTTGTCACCTTTTCTAAGCAAAGACGCTGGGGATGGAAAACGGCTAACCTATATAAGATGGCAGCTGGAGACTGTGGAAGCTGGAGACTAGGTTACCTCTGGGCTAGCCTTGGCTACACAAGATCATCTGGTGTCTGTGGCCTCTGGGCCTGTGACACCGTTTACATGAGGTCCAGTGTCCTCTGGAGCCTCCATGACTAGAAGCCACCTGCATCCAACTACACATACACAAAGACACACATAAAAATACAGGGCTGGAGAGATGGCTCAGCGGTTAAGAGCACTGGCTGCTCTTCCAGAGGTCCTGAGTGGCTTACAACCATTTGTAATGGGATCTGATGCCCTCTTCTGGTGTGTCCGAAGACAGCGACGGTGTACTCATCTACATAAAATAAATAAATAAATCTTAGAAGGAAAGGAAGGAAGGAAAGACCAAGACCAAGACGTGGAGGAACAGAGAGGGTAAACTCTTGCTGGATGCCACACAGCATGAGTGAGCCGGAGTGGTACATTAATGGCTGCAGGAAAGAGTAACTGAAATTCTAAATAACGACCCCGCATCCCCAAGGTAAGCGTAATTATATTCTGTAGCCGCTAATGGAGGAGGCAGAGAAGTGTGAAATCCATTTAGAAGGGCCTCTGTGCAAACTAGCTAAAATGGAAAAAAAAAAAAGCAGGCTCTGAACTCCAGCTAGGTGGAAAGCTTGGTCAGAGAGTGACAGCAGGTCTCCTGTGTGTGGTAGATAAGTGAGGCTTCAGCAGACCCATCTCCATCCCACCCCTAACACACACACACACACACACACACACACACACACACACACACACACACACACACAGTGCGACTGCTGTACCATGCAGGAGCGCTGGAAGACACGATAGACCATCAGAGAGGTTTCCAGCTGGTCAGCCAAGCCATGGCTCTGATGACACCCAGTGGAGAAGTCCTGGGGAGGGGGTGAGGAAGTCAGGGTCCCGGGGGGAATGAGGATGGAAGCTCGGGGCCTGGCACCTGCGGGGTGAGCCCCATCGTGACCTGCAGCTTAGTCTGGGTTGTGTGTGTGTGTGTGCGTGCGCGTGTGCGTGTGTGTGAGTGTGCATGTGTGTGTGCGCGTGCGTGTATGTGTGCGCGCATGTGCGTGTGCATGTGTGTGTGTGTGTGTGTGTGTGAGAGATACGATGCTCTAAACCTCTTCTGGTGTGTGTGTGTGTGTGTGTGTGTGTGTGAGAGAGAGAGAGATACGATGCTCTAAACCTCTCCTGGTCCCCACCAATGTGGTTAGCAGATGGGTCACACAGTGTGAATCTGAGAAGAGGCCTGGATTCCAGGGTTCCCTTGAGGGTCCAGATTGGGGGTTTGGTGCTGAGGTGGGGCTCTCGGTTGGAGCCTGAGAGAAGCTGTTCACAGCCTGTGCGCCATGGGAATCAGTGACAGGGAAGATAAAACCTGCTCCTGAGATGTATAATTTCCTGCAATTTCAGGCTTTCACCCTATCTTTAAAAAAAAAAAAAACATATTAAATTTCTCTAAAACAGCAGGATTGCTTCAATTTGCATATCCCCAAATGCTAATTGTGCTGCCTCTGGGATTTAGCAGGCAGCCTTTCTCTGCAGCAGGGCCAGGCTTCCTCAGGCACCTCAGCCTTCCCACTCCAGGAAGAAGGCTGAGGAGGCCAGAGGTCAGAGGTCAGAGGTCAGGCCCAGAGGTCAGCAGGCAAGGTATTTACTGTTCTGCCCTAGATAAGGAGGTAAATATGAAATTTGAGGGCACCTCTAAGGCTCAATAATCAAAAGTGTTTTGTTGTTGTTTTAGATTAATTAATGTATGTGAGTACACTGTCCTGAGACACACCAGAAGAGGGCATCAGATCCCATCACGAGCCACCAAGTGGGTCCTGGGAATTGAACTCAGGACCTGTGGAAGAGCCGTCAGTGCTCTTAACCAGTGAGCCATCCCTCTAGCCTAGTAATCAAATGTCTGAACATCACTTAAAAAAAAAATCAACATGAAATAAATTTGTGATAAACAAAACACTAAAATGTTGAAACAGTTTTTATAAATGAAGCAATCGAGCCACAGAAAGCCACACAGCAGCCTGCCCAGAGCCACACAGCAGCCTGCCCAGAGCCACACAGCAGCCTGCCCAGAGCCACACAGCAGCCTGCCCAGAGCCACACGCTTCACAAGGTCTCTCTCTTTAGCCCTGGCTGTCTTAGAACTGGCTCTGTAGACTCAGAGATCCGCCTGCCTCTGCCTTCCAAGTGCTGGGATTAAAGGCTTGCACCACGCCATGCTCATTCAGGGGCTTGAATTCTCAACCAGCCCACGTGCTAACTCTAGAAGACGTTTGTAAACAGATAACAGGACCCTAGTGGCAGCTGTTGTTGTCTTTTTGCTCTGTTGCATTTTCCGGATTTCCTAGAATTAGCACACTGTTCTTTTTGGTCAGATAAAAAGGCCTAAAGTGGGATGCCTGGTGCTGTGGAAGGCAAAGACAGGTGGATCTCTTAGAGTTTGAGGCCAGTCTGGCCTACAAATCTAGTCCAGGACAGCCAGGGCTACATTGAGAAACCCCGTCTTGAACCCCTCCCCCCAAATTTGTATGGTGTATGTGTGTATGTATGTGTCTGTGTGTCTGTGTGTGTGTGTGTGTGTGTGTGTGTCCTTGGATCTAGATTGTGTACATGAGCATTTGGGGATTTGAGCTAGGATCAGAATGCTAGAGAGACAACTCAATCAATGAAACATTTGCTACACAGGCATGAAGGTCTGGAGTCACACCCCGTACCCATGGTAGACTGCTGGGCATGGTGGCTCAAGCTTGCAGTCTCCAGCACTGGACAGGCAGAGAGATAGGGGACCCCCGGGGCTTACTGGCCAGCCAGCCTAGCCTGAGGGTGGGCTTCAGGCCAGTGAGGAGCCCCTCTGAAAACCCAAGATGCATAGGTCCTAAAAAATGACAAGCAAGGTTGTCTGTCTTTTTGCCCTCACATGTGCACAGCACATGTGTGCATGCACACACACACACATACACACACGCATACACATACACACATACATACACACATACACATACATGCATACACACACACATACACGCACACATACTATCTAAGACTCTAAAACTGCATTCCAGCCAGGATAGGGTGAGGGGCTAAAGAAAAGAGGGGAGGGGAGGCCAGTGTGGAGGTGCTTTGTGCTGCCTGCCATGTAGCTCCAGGTGGTGGTCACAGCAGCCTGGGGAGATGGAGCCTTTGTTGCTGCATTGACTGCGGATGGGCCTTGGGGTCAAGCGGCAAGCTGCCTTGTCTTTGTTGTGGTAATGAACAACTTCCCAAACAATCCAATCAGCTGTGCCTGTGTTGATTCGATCCTTTGGAGGTGGAAAACCCTCAGCTGACCACTTTCCCTCCCACTCACCCTGCCTGCAAGTCTGGGAAGCTGACCTAAATCCACTGCTTGGCAGGAAAGAGGAACCAGAAGAGCAGGCCGGGAACCGGGTAGGGTGGCACACGAGTGTGATCCCAGGACGAGCAGTACTGGGAGTGCTAGAGCAATCTGGGACTTAGAGGAGTTCTAGACCTGGGCAGACTAGAATGAGACAGTGTCTCTCTCTCACACACACACACACACACTGAACAAAGGCTGGTGTGATGACTCAGTGGGCAAAGGTACCGGCTGCCAGGCCTCACACCTGAGTTTGGTCCCCAGCCTCCACACGGTGGAAGGAGAGAACAGACCCCTGTGCTTGCTGTGGGATATGCACACATGTGCACGCACACACAAAATAAACGAATAGATACATGGAAAAATAAAAATAAAAAAAGAATATATGGGAGCTGGAGAGATGGCTCAGTGCTTAAGAGTACTTACTGACTGCTCTTCCAGAGGACTGAGTTCAAGTCCCAGCACTCACATGACGGTCACAACTGTAACTCCAAGATCTGACACTCTCACAGACACAAAGGCAGTCAAAACACCAATGCACATGAAATATAAATAAATAAAAAAGAATATAGGACATTCAGTGAAGTATTATTTAAATATATTGTAGAAGGGGCCATATTCAATCAATGATGGTCCACCCGCACAATGAGGAATAACATTTCTAAGACAGAAACTTATAGCCCAATAACTAGGTACCACATTGACTGGATGTTGGTGGCGCACACCTTTAATCTGCATGCTTGGGAAGCAGAGGCAGGAGGACCTTTGAGTTTAGCTTGGTCTACGGAGGGAATTTCAGACCAGTAAAAGCACAGTGAGACTCTGTCTCAAAACAAAACCATCAAACAAGTAGGTACCAAATTATGACAAAACCAAGATCTACATAGGTAGACATAAGAAGGTGTCCGAATGTCAACAATAATTCTCTCTGGGTGATTTTTCTATATTTCTCAACTCGTGCAGAATCAACATGGTACTTTTTTTTTCCTTTTCACTTCCATGTGTGTTCAGATCGGTGTAGGTACACGCGTGTTCAAGTACATGTGCATACGTGCTTGAGTGTATAGAGAGGTTGATGTTGGGCACCTTCCCCCATCTTTCACCATCTTATTCTATGGGGCAGGTGTCAATCAGACCTAGAGCTGGCTAATGTGGCTGTTGCTAGCTTGCTTGCTCCCTGGTAGGTCCACATCCACCTTCGGAGGCTGCTATTACAGGGTCACCGTGCCCACTAAGCATCCACGCGGAGACTCAGGATGTGACCTGCGGCTCTCTTGCTTGTGCGGTGAGTGCTTTACCACTGAGCCATCTCGGCTGATACGGTTAATGTAATAGTGCAGACACAAATATATTTAAAATATATTTAAGCACCACAGACAGTCTTTTTATTTTGTTTTTGTTTAGATTTAAATGGGGGGAATTATTTCTGAGACTGAGAAATTATATGCTGTGTTTTAGGGAGGATGCTCGTGTCTGTCTGAGCACCGACAACACGCCTTCCCTACCCTGCATGGCGCCCCGCATGGCGCCTGTGTGCAGCTGCGTGTCAGAGGACCTGCACCTCATAACCACTTTACATCATGGCTCCCTCTTGTCTCTCTCCTTCCCTCCAGTGACTGTTCCCATCCAAAGTCTGCAGCAAGGAAAAACACCACCCTCAAGTCTCCTGAACTCCCTGGCCAGAAAGGCTCACAGAATCCAGCTAGCCGTAATGGTGCACACTTTTGATCCAAAACTCAGGAGGCAGAAACAGGAGGATCTCTGAGTTTGATGCCAGCCTGGTCTGCAAAGCAAGTTCCAGGACTATCAGGGCTACACAGAGAAACCCTATCTTGAACCCCACCATACCCCCCCCAAAAAAGAAGGAAAGGGTCTAGTCCCTCCTTCCACCATTCTCCCACCGTCCCCGGCTGCAGCTCACCTCCCTGGCCCACTATCATTTCTCTCTCCTGACTGGGGTTGGGGGCTTGCTGTTCCCCAGGAAGCTGGTTGCAAGGACTTACCATGTCCCTGCTTTTCCACATTGGCGCATAATAAAATACCCATGGATTTTCTCTCCAGATCAAGAATGTCACATGTGATTAAAAAAAAGAGGCAGTGGGACTGTCAGGATGGAGACTGGGATTTCTGGCTGCCATTTCTCTGCCCAAATGAGAACTCTGGGGAACAGAGAGCAGAGCGAGTGAAACATTGACTTTGCTGACTTAAAAGAAATGAGCTTCCTGCCAGCCGGGAGACAATTTATAGATGTGGAGGAACCATGGGCTGCAGCCGCATGAATCTTGGGGCATGCTTAGCTGGCAGGGATGAGCCAGGTCTCTCCTCCCCATCAGCACGGCTACTGATCATGATCTAACCAGCAGGAAAGCCAAGGGGACCCAGGCCCTTCTAGTGCACGTGCAGCCGGCACCCATCCCTCGGAATTCCCGTTCCAACTCTCAAAGCTGGCCCTTTGCTGATGGCTATGAACCTGCAGAGCCCACAGGGCAACTACTCCAACGTATTGAGAAATTGTCTTTCATCTGTTTTTGTAGAGGCAAGGTCTTACTATATAGCCCAGGCTGGCCTGGAACTCAGAGATCTGCCTGCCTCTGCCTCTGAGGAGCTGGGATTAAAGGCAGGCCCACAATGCTGGACCCTGATTTTTATTTTTTTAAATGAAAAAGAGGCTGCGGGCAGTGGTGGCACACGCCTTTAATCCCAGCACTTGGGAGGCAGAGGCAGGCAGATTTCTGGTTCAGAGGCCAGCCTGGTCTACAGAGTGAGTTCCAGGACAGTCAGGGCTACACAGATAGATAGATAGATAAATAAATAAATAAATAAATAAATAAAAATAAAAAAGAGGGCTGGTGGAGTGCTTGCTTAGCCTGGGCAAGGTCCTGGGTTTAATCTCTAGCACAGGGAGCATTTGTCAACAAGAGAGTCTCAGTTGAAGACCTTGAAGGCATTGTTGGTCTCCTCACTGGGCACGGGAAAATGTGGGTGACTGCAGAGCTGACGCTCTGGACCCCAAATATATTCGCACCAAATCTGACTGTAGGAATCTTCTTGGCATTAATATTCTGGTAAGCAAGGCTTTTCATTTCCCTACTAAAGTAAGCCTGTGACAGGCTGGTATCCACTCCGTCTTTTGCTGTCCCTGGCCACCCACACAGGCTCCAGGCTGAAGGCAGGAAGCCCCACGCCTTGCGGACCCACTCCAGACCCCGCCTTCTCCCTTTGATCCTCCCACTGAAAGCCTGAGTTGCAAAGCTGCTCACATGTAATTATTTTAATTCAGCCAGATGCTAAGAATTAGTCTCTCTTCCTTGCAAGGATTCTAGGGAAAGAGAGAATTCAGCCAAAGATGTGCCAGAAGAAAAAGGAGCTGACAGCCTCTGGGAGGGGGAGGGAGCCCCCACCCCACCCCAAGTGTGGGCAAGAGCCTCCAGCAAGGAAACTGCAGTGTGTGTGTGTGTGTGTGTGTGTGTGTGTGTGTGTGGAGAGAGAGAGAGAGGTGGCAGGGAGGAAGAGAAAGGGAGGGAGGAGGGGATCTCAGGTGGAAGGGCTCTAGGTGGTAAAGGAAGGTGTTTATAAGCTGCTGGGAAACTACCAGTGCCAGCCCCCCTAAGCTTAGACACCCCACAGTGCCCTCGCTGGTGTTACTTAAGGTAAATCCAGGAGGAGGGCTTGAGTTCAGGGAAAACTGAGTTTGTGCCGGCAAGAATTCCTGCACAGCCCCCTGAGTGACACCCTTGTCCTGCAGCATCAGTTAGTTAATCCAACTGCACAGCCAGGGAACCCGGAGGCTCCGGGCTTAGGAGCTAGAAGAGGGAGTTGGAACCACTAGGACTGGAGTTATCGATGGTTGTGAGCCATCTTGTGGGTGCTGAGAATCAAACCCAGGTCTGCAAGAGCATCGAGTGTTCTTAACCACTATGTCATCTATCTCTCCAGCTTCCCATGTTGATTCTTTGTTGATTTTGTTAAAATGGGATCCCTCTATGCATCCCTGGTATCCTGGAACTTGAGGATACCAAGGCCTTGAGATCAGAGATCCTCTGTCTCTGCCTCCCGAGTACTGGGATTAAAGGCCACCACACCTGGCTACTATGTTGATTCTAATGTGTTCCACTGTTACTGTCCTAAAAAAAGTTAATGTATAACTTAACTTGCTCAGTCATAGTTTCTAATATGGTGGGTACAAAGATTCTAACATGGTGGATACAGTTTCTTTTTTTTTTGTTTGTTTGTTTGTTTGTTTTTTGGATTTGGTTTTTTCAAGACAGGGTTTCTCTGTATAGCCCTGGCTATCCTGGAACTCACTCTGTAGACCAGGCTGGCCTCGAAACCAGAAATCCGCCTGCCTCTGCCTCCCAGAGTGCTGGGATTACAGGCGTGTGCCTGGCTGTGGATACAGTTTCTAACATGGTAGACACATAGTATCTTGCTCAATGTCTTCCCCTATGAATCACTGAGCTCCATCTTTCTTCTCAGGACCAGTGTGAGTGCCTGTCATTGTCAGCATCCACTGTCAACTTTACAGAAACCTAAAGTCACCAGGGGAGAGGGACCCTCAACGGAAGAATTTCCTCCATTAGGTTGTTCTGTGGCCATTTTGTGAGGCATTTTCTTCTTTCTTTTCTTACTATTTATTTTTTATTATACTTAATTATGTGTGTGGGTGCGTGCACATGACTGTAGGCACTGTGATAGGCCAGACACATCTGATCCCCTTGGAGCTGGAGTCACAGGCGGGTGTGAACAGCTGGACATGGGTGCTGGGAACTGAACTTAGATCTGATACAAGAAGAATACACATTTTTAACCATTGAGTCATCTCTTCAGCTCTGAGGGAGCTGATGGTTTTCTTGATAGTTAATTGATGTGGCATGGCACCGCCCACTGTGGGCAGTGCCACCCCTAGGCAGGTGGGTCTGGGATCTCTAAGAAAGCTCATTGATCACGATCCTGAGAGCAAGCCAGTAGACAGAGCTCCGTGGTCTCTGCCTTCCGTCAATGCTGGACGGTTACCTGGGACTATAAAGTAAAATGAACTCTTTCCTCCACAAGTCGTTTCCGACATGGAGTTTATCACAGCAAACTAGAACACTGCTCCTCAGATGACAGATGGCATCATCTGTCAGGACAGCATTTTACAACACGTCTCCCTTATCATCAGCCATCAGAGCCCCGAGCCCTTTCTTGGTGTGGGGAGCCACCCCTATTGCCTGCTTCTCCACAGTCAAAACCAAAGGCTTCTGGGGATTGCAGACTCTTGGTCTCACAACAGCCACACCCACCCACACCCACGCATTCACACCTACCCATGTGCACACACTTACACTTATGGCCACACGCACACACAATTTCTTCCCTCCATTCCTCAGAGGGTATCATCACCCTGTGCCCAAGACAAAATTGAAAAGTGACGACCAAATCGCAAGTGCCCAGGGGCTGTCTGGGCTGAGGGACTTGGGAAAGGAGCCGGAAGGAGCCTGGCTCTGTGGTGTGGACTGTAGGCTGCTCCTTCCTGCCCTGGGTCTCACTCTGCTCAATCACAAGGTTGGAGTCTTCTAACTCCAGTACCATGCATGGTCTCACGTCAGCCAGGTCATGAGGAGCCTTGTCCCCCCTGGGCTCCCTCCAGCAACCGGTAATCCTGGCCCGCGGAGAAGCAGGCTCTGCGACTCACCCTGCAGTTGCTCAGTTCCTCTGCAGACAGGATGATGGTTCCACATTTCTTCCCCGGGACACCACTGAAGGAGAAGAGACAAAAACAATGACCAACCAGACAAGGACAGACCAACCTGACACTCCTCGGTCAGCCACTCCCACACCCCACCCCGTGCCTTCCAGGCATCTGCCCCAACACCCCTGAGAAAGAAAGTCTTCAGAAGTGCCTGGACAATGTGGCCAAGCCCTGTGTTGCTGGGGCCACGCCCTCAGCCTCGGTGGCCCCGCCCCCTGCTCCCAAGGCCCACCAGGGAGGTCTTAGAATGGCGGCAGCACCCAGACTCACCCGGAAGCTTCCGGACCAGTGGTTCTGGAGCTTTCCATCCAAAGACCACTTCTGTGGGCAAAAAACCTTGTGGGCTAGCTACCCTGTACCCGGCTGACCCAGGGTCCCCTGATGTTCCAGCTCGGAGCCAGTCTCCTTCACTACGGAAGAGCAGCTGAGGATGGGGTAGGGTCTCGGACTCTCCCCGGCTGTCGCCTGCAGCTACCTCCTTTCAATTCCTTGGCTGGGGCCTTCTAGGGACAGATAACTCCTTAGTGAGGGCCAGGCAGGACAAAGAGGGATCATCTACAGCAGAGAAGCCCCTCCCGAAAGGCAAGCTGGAGAGGGCGCTATTCAGACTTCTCCACCCGTTTCTCTTGTAAACCTACAGGGAGCTGCCCCAAGGACTAGCCCATGTCACTCTATGGTTTGAGTCTCAGGAAGATCTTAGGGTCACTGAAGGGAGAGTCCTACGTAAGGCTGTGGGGCAGCTGTGACTAGGGTTCAAAGGTTACTCTTCTGTCTCTGCACATATATGAGAGGCTGACCTAGAATCTGTTTTTCTAATGTGCACACACAGTGCCTTGTGCCGAGAAGGCCTGAGGTGGGCAGTTTCCCTCCTCACATCCTTGCTTCACTGTTGGGGGGTGCTGTAAAATCCAGACCCCATCTCCTGACCAGCCCAGGGCAGCAGCAGCCTGCTGTGTGGATTCCTATGGGAACCCCTGAGTTTTCCCCAGCATCGACCTTTGGAGGGAGAGGTCTCCAATGGAGGAGGAACTCGAGGAAGAGAAGCCTCCTAGGGCTGAAGAAACAAACCAAATGTCTCCAAATCCGGTAAGCAGAGTAGGGGCCACACCAGCCCCAGGCATGTGGCAGTGTCGAGACGACTTGTCCCTTACTCTTGGTCAGTCCTTCCCCACACGCTGGCCTGGGAAGGGCCAGGCAGATGCTTGGGAGCAGTCTCCTCCACCCCTGGCTCTCCATCTGCTGCTCTGCCTTGGACCCCGCCTTCTATTCCTGATCTTGCTTTTCCGTCCTCGCTTGCCTCAGCTCCCACAGGCGTGGCCTTCCTTCTTCTCTCCCTCTGGACTTTATCTCTCTCTTACATCTGCTTTTGCACACTCTCAGCTCACTGGTACCCGCTCGTTCCCGAACCAGCAGCCACACTGGCCCCTAGCGGTGGGGGAGGGGGAGTTTCCACATCTGACTCCGCCCTCATATGCAGGAGGCTGGAACTCCCTTACTCAGCCACCAAGGCCCTTAGGCCCACTCGGTATGAGAAGAAGCCAGGATGGAGAATCTCCTCAGGAGAGGACAGGGAAGAACGCGGAGGGTCTGTATTGGCCACGTTTTCATGAGGCTAGCCCAAAGCATGGAGTCAGAGTGGAGACTGAGGAAGTAGATAGTCCTCTGCAGCCAGCGGCGAGCTATGGCGGCAGTAGGAGAGCTGAGCCGGCGTTTATGAGAGAAACCAAGGAGAACGCAGAGCCAAGAGGGGCATTAGATGAAGGAAGGGGGGTGGGGAGGGGATGGGGCAGAGTTCTGAAGGACAAAGGGAACCGAGAAGTCCCAGGCCTGTCAACCCTGGGCACAGTTTGCTCTCCTGAGCCCAACCCTACTCCCTAAAATCTCAAGAGCCACCAGGCCTCAGCAGGCTCCAGCTCCAGCCTGTGCAGAAGAGGAGGGTGCCTGGGACCTTGTAAAGGGACCCGGGACCCTTTGTCTTCCTACCCAGGGATCAACAGAAGATCGGGAGCTGGGCCCAGAGGCAGTAGGTAGCCTCTGTAGAGTAGGCTGAGCACAGGAGGACATAGCTGCATGGTGACCTACCCGTTAGACACGGCCGGCATAGGCTTGCCTGTCCGGGAGTTGAGGCTGAACGGCCCTATCCTGTGGAGAGGGAGAAGAAGAATGAGCCCCGGTCCCCGACAGATGGATGCCTGAGCCAGGTGTCTGCCCTGGAAATCATTAAAATGGGGCCAAAAGTCCAGACCAGAGAAAGATCTTCCAAGCCCTGGGCAAGTTATGCTACCCCTGAGGTATTCATAGTAGGGCCTCAGACCAGCAGCCCCAGTGTCCCCTGGGAAGGTGGTACAAACATACCCACACCTACTCGGTCAGAAACTCTGAGGGTCCTGTAATCCCAGCACTCTGGGAGGCAGAGGCAGGCGAATTTCTAAGTTTGAGGCCAGCCTGGTCTACAGAGTGAGTTCAGTACAGCCAGGGCTATACAGAGAAACCCTGTCTTGAAAAAACCAAATCCAAAAAAAAAAAAAAAAAAAAAAAAAAAACCAAAACAAACCCCCCAAAACAAAACAAAACAAAACAAAAAAACCTCTGAGGGTGGGAACCAGCTTCTGCTCTAGGTGACCCTGACACCTGCTGCAGGTGGAGACTGCATCAGTGGGCCTTGGGGGTTTAACTGTGCCTGCCCCTTTGGATGCTGAAGGCCCAAATGCACCCATGCGGCTGTATTTGGAGACAGAACCTTTAAAGGGGCGGAAGAGATGGCTCAGCAGCTACGAGCCAAGGATGCTTTTCCAGAGGAACCAAGTTCGTTTCCCAGTACCCACACTCCTGGCCAGCTCTGGGAGTCTGTCGCCCTCTACTGACCTCTGAGGGCACCTGCACTCATGTGCACATACCCCCACACAAACACAGACACATAATTTAAATAAAAATAGTTAAGGAAATGAGGTCGAGTGGGTGGGGTCTGACCGCCCAGACACACAGAAAAGACAGGAGAACAAAACCAACAACTATCAAAAACCCAGGAGAGTGGTCTCAGCAGAAAGGAGCTCAGTCAGCGCCTTGAATTTGGATTTCTGACTTCTGGAAGTGTAAAGTTTTTAATTTCTCCCACTAAGTCCCTCAGTATGGTGTTCACGTCAACACCCTAGTAAA